>NW_017728886.1:1168055-1254089 GCF_001723895.1 Crocodylus porosus | reverse complement strand
TGAAGTGCGGCGCCCAGAACTGGAGGCAGTCCTCCGGCTGCGGCCTGACCAGTGCCGCACAGAGGGGGAGGATCACCTCCCTGGCCCTGCTCGAGATGCATCTGTGGATGCACGACAAGGTGCGGTTAGCCCTGCCAACCATGACCTCGCATTGTCGGCCCATGTTCGTCTTGGAGTCATTACTGACTCCAGGATCCCACTCTGCCGGTTGGTGGGTGGGATTGTAGGAGCCAGTGCTAACCGGAGATTCTCGAGTGGGTTGTGCCTCTCCTGGTAGTGTAGCCTGAGTCAGACACCAGCCAGAACAGCCCTTGGAAAGCTTGTTCCCCTCTCTAGCGCTTGCCTCTTGGCTCCCTTCCAGCTGGGCTGATGAGGGGCTGGAGCAGGTTGGGGAAGGCTGGCCAGCCTGGAGCAGGGAGCATAGCAGGGCATCAAGCAAGGGGTCGCCTCCCTCCCTTACCTGCTTCCCCATGCTAAGCACCCTTCTCTTCTCTGTCCTAGTGAGGAGAAGGCTAAGCTGCTGCGAGAAGTGATGGTGAAGATTGAGGCCAAGAACGAAGTGCTGGAGTACGTGTGCGCTCGCATCTAACTGGGACCACCCCCCACCCCATGCTCACCCCTTCCACCATCATTCGGTCTTCCCCCATCCCAGCTGGCAAGGAGTGACCCCTTCCTGCAGGTCCAGTCGAGTGTGCTCAGTTGTGTCCCTGCCCCCAGGCCAACTGGCAGCTGGGGATTCCCTCGGGGCTGAAGTCCTGCAGGCTGTGGCCCTGTCAGGCCTGAGGAGAGATGTTGAGTGGATTGGCTAAGGGAGGGTACAGGGCCGTGGGTCCCTGGCTGTGGTCTGCGTGGGGAGGGTCTGCCACAGCAAGTGCTGGCGTGTGGTTTACCCCAAGGCAATTCAGAGCATGATAAATGGTGCTGGAAATTGCCAGGGCTGTTGGCGGTGCCTTGGCCCCAGCAGTTTGGGAGCCCCTGGTGTAGTTACTGCCCTTGCATCAGAGCTGGTCACAGTGCTACCAGGGTGCCCGGTTTGGAGCACGTATAACGCCAGCAGCTTGTGAAGTGCCCCTGGCCTGCGCTGATGGGCAGGGGATAACCCCGCCACTGGCCCAGCCAGCTGAGGAGCAACAGTCCCTGATCTCGTCCAGCACTTGCTCCCCCTTCCCCTCTGGACCTCCGCGGTGCCATGTGCTGTTGGCAGCAGTTGCAGCCATGTCTGGGGCAAAGCACACGCCAGTAGCAGTCTCCGTTCTGCAGGGCGCTCTGGGGTCTTTCCAGCTCCTCTCTCGTCTGCATCCTCGGCTTGTGAGAAACCAGGGCCTGATGCTCTCATCTCTCCAGCAGAGCCCAGGCAGGTCCCAAGCACTTTTTTTTTTGTATTCACAGCCAGTTCATGGACTCCCTGCAGCTGGACCCTGAGACGGTGGACAACCTGGATATGTACAGCCACATCCCCCCGGTCCTGATGGAGAAGTGCGCTGCGCTCAGCGTGCGCCCAGACACCGTGAAGAACCTGGTGCAGTCCATGCAGGGTGAGGGGCTGGGGTTGTCTGCCAGTGCTCGGGCGCTGCCTGGGGATTAGAGCACAAGGGTGGCAATGGGATGCTTGGGGCCTGTCCTCTGCTTCACATCATGTCTCCTCTGTCTTGTCTTCCCCTTGAAGCCAGAGGTGGTAGCCAGCTGGGCTGGGTAGAGAGCTAGTGCAAGTCCTGGGGTCAAGTGGGTGTTTGTGGGGGGCCCCCCCCATCTGCCAGTCTAGGCCTGGTCATCCATCTGATGCCTTGTGGCATCCTGCCCAGAACAGCTCTGGAGTTGGTAACACCACCCCTCCTCTGCCCCTCAGCACTCTCAGGAGTTTACACGGATGTGGAGGCCTCCCTGAAGGAGATCCGTGACCTGCTGGATGAGGACGAGACGCAGGAGCAGAAACTGCAGGAGCTGCTGGGGAAGCCACCAGCGCAGCAGGCCTCACCCCCAGCTCCGGCCCCCGCACTGGCTGAGGTGGGCAAGGAGTGGACCAAGTACATGGAAGTGCACGAGAAGGCCAGTTTCACCAACACAGAGCTGCACAAGGCCATGAACCTGCATATCGGCAACTTGCGCCTGCTGAGCGGGCCCCTGGAGCAGGTGCGGGCTGCCCTGCCTGCCCCTGCCCTCACTGAAGGTGAGTGATGCCTCCTTGGGCGGGGGCAGCTAGCTCTGAGCTGCTTGGGAGCGCTGGCCTGACCCGGCCTGGCCCCAGTTACCCCCTTGCAGGGCTGAGACTGAGCCAGTGCCAAGGTCCTGCAGAAAAACGGGCAGGTTCTCCCTTGTTCCTCCATCTTCTGCCTCTCCCTCCCCAGCAGACAGCAAGGGAAATCCACTGCTTGTAAGTGCCCCAGAGGTGCCCATGACTTGCTCAGCTGCCATGTGAGCCAACGGGGCATGCAGGGCACGTGAGCTCAGCCCGAGCTGGTACAGTCTGAAGCACTGAGGGGAAGAGGAGCAAGGGGCAGGGCACCCCTGCCAAGTGGGTGCAGTCTGTCCAGCAGCTGCTCTGTGGGAAGAGGATGTGCCCGCTACCTGCTGCCAGCAGCAAGCACTAGTGCTGTCTGGCTGGGGGAGTGATCCTGATCCCTCCTGTCTTGCGGGGACAGCATGAGCGAGCTGGGCCCCCATGATGGCTGTGACCTGTGCAAGGCTCCAGCTTTCCCCCAGTACCAGTTAGCCTGGTTCTGCTGGCACCCGTGGGCCCTGGAGCTGGGCGGCCTGTGGCTCTCAGAGTCCAAAGACTGGTGCTGGCAAGCATCCTTCAGCTGTCCATCTGCTTCCTCCTCCTGTAGATGACAACCTGGCGCTGCAGAACGTGAAGCGGATCCTGTCCAAGGTGCAGGAGATGAAGGACCAACGCACGTCCCTGGAGCAGCAGCTGCGGGAGATGATCCAGAAGGACGACATCACCACCTCCCTAGTGACCACGGACCGCTCCGAGATGAAGGTGAGGTGCGCTGGGAGGCAAGTGGGGTTTCCCAGGCCAGCAGAAGGCCAGGTGGGTTGGCCAAGGAGAATTGAAGGCATGCAGTCTGAATCCACCACTCATGGGCTTCCTCTTTGCTCATGTTCTTGCCCAGTTTCTATCTGGCCCGCTGGATAAAAAATGCGGTCCAGACTGTTTGTAAAAGTACTGTCAACCCTGATGCAGCACCAGGCATTGCACCCAAACCTGCCACAGGGAAGGCGGGGGACCGCGGCAGCCAATGTCCTCTGCTGTAAATGGTGGTTAATATGTGGCTCGAGAGATCCTCTGCAGTGCGGGTAATGGCCTTTCCCTGGGAAGGCAAACTCGCCCCCAGTCCGTACAGATCTGACCAGGGTGGGAAATTCCTTCTTTATGTCTGACCTTGAGTGGAGGGGCAAGACCCTCTAGCCAGGAACTTGCAGCTTTGCTCCCAGCAGGAGCACTGGCACAGCCCAGTCAAAGTCCCCAGCCTGGGCTGCAGCCAACAGAGGAAGGCTTAAAAATCACCCTGCCACACATGGCAGAAGGGGGAGGGCAACTAGCCAAGCCCAGAAGCCTGGGAAATCTTCATAGGAGACCATAAGCACAGGTTACGCCTAGATCAGCCCTGACCAATGGCTCTCCTCAAACATCTCCAGGAATGGAGACTACAGCTTCCTTGGGCATCTCTTCCTCTGCTTCCCTGCTCTAACAGCAAAGAAATTATTTCCAGGTGTCCAATCTCTCACTGTTCAGCCTCCTTCCAGAGAGCTGAAGCCACTGGTCAGACCTGAATGCCTTGTCCCTGGGACAGATGACCAGGGCTTGGGGCAGAGGTCTCCTGCAGTGAGCCACAGGCTTTACAATCCAGGCCAGGCCCGGCCTCCTTCCTGTCGCAATCTCACTGCACAGACTCCATCGCAGGCTCTGTAGTCGGCCTCCAGGCTCACTCTCCTCCCACCCCATCACTAGTGACCTCCAACCTCTACTCTTCCCCCCTGGGCAGAAACTCTTTGAGGAGCAACTGAAGAAATACGACCAGATCAAGGTGTACCTGGAGCAGAACCTGGCTGCCCAGGAGAACATCCTGAAAGCCCTGACTGACGCCAACGTCAAGTATGCGGCTGTGCGGAAGGTCCTCACCGAGGTGGAGCACAAGTGAGTGCTGGGCAGCGGGTGTGCATGCAGCTGGGTCCTCTGGTCACACTGCATCCTCTGCAGAGGGTGCCTGCAGAGCCCCGGGCGTGCCTGGGCCTGTGAAAACAGTGGCACAGAGATGGTGGGACTCTCAGCCGGGACATCGGTGGCTGTGAATGTCCCTTAGTGCCCACCCATGGGTTCGGTCTGATCTGCCTGCTCTGGTGCATCCTAGAAGCACTTGCACAGCTGGCTCTGGAAGGTCCCACATTGTTCCTATGTGGCCTTCCTAACCCTTCACCCTCTCGCCAGGATGAGCATGAGCTGTTGCCTGTGATCCCCGGCCTCCCCCAGCCCCTGTGCGACAGCATCTGAAATGTAGGGGAGCAGTGGGCGGCACCAGACTTTGCTCTGCCATCTGTTCGCAGAGACCTCTCTATAGGGAGCAGCGTGTCCCCAGTTCAAGCAGAGGGTCTCACCAGCCACGTGCTCCTTGACATCTCCAACTCTTGTGCTGTTGTCTTGATGGCGAGGCGAAAGTGCAATGTACATGGACCTCCTGGGGGCTGTGTGCCCGTCCCCTGCTTTTCCAGCAGTGCCCTGCCCATACCCCACCCCTCATCCTGTACCCGCACGTCTCCAGGTGGAACACCACTGTCCAGACCCTGGTGGCGTCCTACGAGGCCTACGAAGACCTGATGAAGAAGTGCCAGGAGGGGAAGGACTTCTACACTGACCTGGAGAGCAAAGCAGCCAAGCTCCTTGAGAAGGCTCGAGCAGCCTGCAAAGCAACGGAGCAGAACCGCCAGCAGGTCCTGGAGAAGTGAGTCTCGCCCCTGCTTTAATCTCAGGGTGGGGGGCAGATAAATCAAGCAGGGGCTTGGTGAGGGGTGTGGGGCAGCACGTTGTCCACAAGCCCCATATTTAAGGGTAGGTAAGCAGGGCCAGACCCTGCTGGTACATGCCCCGTGTTCCCTTGCCTTGGCAGGGAGATGAAGAAGAAGCCCCCTCCGCGGCCCACAGCCCCCAAGCCCGCCTTGCAGAAGTCCTTGGATCCAGAGGCCGCGGGTGGCCTGGATGGGGCAGAGCTGCCGTCTCTGGGCTCCCTCACGCTGGCTGACCTGCCCGAGGAGCTGCGCAGCTTGCCCCCAGATGTGCTGGCCGCCCACTTCGCCCGCCTGCCCCCTGACACAGCAGCCGCCTTCGCTGCCAACCCTGCCCTGGGTGTCGGCCTCCGGGCCCCTGGCCCAGACGTCTTTGTGGGTCCTGGCCGCGTGGCAAGTGCCCCCCTGCAGCCCCCTCTGGCTGGTCCACCGGGTGCCCCGTTTGTCCCTGGCCACTTCCCAGCCTCAACCCTGCTGTCCAGGCACTACCTCCCTGGGAGGGTGCCAGCCCCACCGGCTGGCATGCCCATGGGCTCGGTGCAGGGCCCTTTCCCCCCTGCCACATACAGCGGGCCCCCAGGGCCACCCACCCCACGCATGCAGCCCTCGGCCCCGCAGCCGACCCTGCCACGACCCGGATCTGCACCCTCGCCCAGCCCTCAGCTCTTCCCAGGTGCCGCTCTGGCACGAGGCATAACGCACTCCAGTGCTGCCCCCATGCCCATCCAGCCAAGCTACACCGGGCCTCAAGCGGCCCCCCAGAGATCTTCTCCGCAGCACATGCCCATGGCGGTCTCTGGCCCAGCGCCCGGGACCCCCGGTGCCACCTACGGCCTGGGGCAGCCTGTCTCCCCTGGTGGGGTCATGCCTAGCGGTCTCCCTGTCACTGTCCCGGTCAGACCCCCTGTCATGGCACCCTCAGGCCCACTCCCATTTAGCCAAGGCAGCAGGGACATCCCACAGCAGCCACAGGGCGTGCGACCTGCCACCACCACCGTGGACAGCATCCAGGCACCCATCTCCAGCTGCACGGCCCCCCATGCTGTGGCGGGCTCGGTGCCGCCGCAGCAGCTGCCTCCTCATGGCGGCTTCATCCCACCACAGATGCCCACGGGCCCAGCCGCCCGGTTCCCATACGCGCAGGGGAGCGTCCAGCCCTTTGCGCCCCAGCCCCCCTTCCCCGCCGGGCAGCCGTCGCATGCCTTCCCCCCTCATGTCCAGCTCCCGCCCGGCGCCGAGCTGCCAGTCCGGCCCCAGCCGTTCCAGCCCCAGGCGCCCTTCCTGGCTCCGAGCCGGCCCCAAGCCCCACTCCCGCAGCAGCCTGTCTTCCCGCCGCAGGCCCAACCGCTCTCGCAGGCCCCGATGCTGCCCCCAGCGCAGTTCCCACCTCAGTTCTCCGGCCAGCCCACTGCGCTGGCCCCCGGGCAGCCTGCCCTACACATGAGGACCCAGCTCTACCAGCTGCCGCCTCAGGACAAGCTGCCCCCACGCTCTGGGAACATCCCGTTCGCCCACGGGCCGCCCCAGCCCGGCCCTGCCGCCATGCTGGCCCCGGGGCAGCAGCTCCACCCTCTGCCTGCCGCACAGCCGGTGCCCGCGGGCTCCCCTGCACCGCTCGTCTCCGCCGTGCCCTTCTGCCCTCCCTCTTCTGCCCAGCATCCGGGCACCCAGGCAGGCCCGATGCCGCCGGGGCCCGTACCACTGGGCGGCCCCCCGCCCGCATCCTCTAGTCAGTCCGGCCCGCGCCACGTGGCCCCCGTGCCCAGCCCAGCACTGAGCCAGATGCCGGGTGGGGTGGTGGTCGCAGGCCCGGCCATGCCCTCCCCTGCACCGTCCCCACAGCCTTCTCTGACCATGGTGCCGCCAGCCGCGGCCGCCCTGCCGCAGCGGCCCCCGCCCTCGCTCACCCCCGGCGCGGCTCCTGGCGAGGTGCAGTTCCACCGGCAGAGCTCCTCCACCGACGACCTCCTGTCGTCGAGCCCCGAGAGCCAGCACGGGGGCTCCCAGGCAGCGGTGAGCCAGCCGCTGCTGCAGCCCACCAAGGCGGATGCCAAGGACGGCGCCAAGCCCAGGGCCGTGCAGCTCATCGAGAACGACCCCTACGAGAAGCCTGAGCGCATCCTGCGCCTACGAGCCGAGCTGGAGCGCTTCCGCGCCCTGGTAGCCGGGCTGGAGCAGCCCACAGGCGGCAGCGCCAGCGAGCTGGATGCCATGTGGAAGGACCTGCAGGATGCCCAGGAGAGGGACGCCCGGCAGCTGTCCATCGCCATCGCCCGCTGCTACTCCATGAAGAACCGGCACCAGGACATCATGCCCTACGACAGGAACCGCATGGTCCTGCACTCCGGCAAGGACGACTACATCAACGCCAGCCGCATCGAGGATCTCTCGCCCTACTGCCCTGCCATCATTGCCACCCAGGCCCCGCTGGTGGGCACTGCTGCTGACTTCTGGCTCATGATCTATGAGCAAAAGGTGTCAGTTGTTGTCATGCTGGTTTCTGAGCAGGAGATTGAAAAGGTAAGACCCTGGGAACGGCCTTTCCTGCCCGTTGCCCGGCTGCTCTCGGGCCCTGGCCAAGCAAACCGAGGCAGCTCTGGTGTCCGCTGTGGGTTGGCATGCAGCTATAGTGCTAGGACCACGGGCTGTCTCCTCTGCTGAGCTCCCAGGGCGGCCGTGAGCCACAGACCAGGCCGGAGCCGGCCAGAAGGACACTGGCAGCACTGGGGGAGCGGCAGCCCTGGCTGCTTTGGGGCTCAAGTGAGCGTGAAGCCCAGGCATCGGTGGCGTAGCAAGTGTCGTCTTGCCCCTGGTATTGGTGGGCTCTGAGCACAGCCCCTTCCCATCCCCTGTGTGCATCAGCTGGGCTGGGGTTTTGGGGAAGGCTAGGGAGGAGTTGGGGGTCTCGCAGGGGGGCAGGGGGAGATGTCAGCTGGGCAGGGGCAGTCTGCTTCTCGCACTGTTGGGCTGGGGTGGCGCGGGGCCTCCTGAGCCGGCGCTCTCCCCGCAGCAGAAGGTGGTGCGGTACTTCCCGGCAGAGCGGGGCCAGCCCATGGTGCAGGGGCCCATCACCCTCACCCTGACCAGCCTCAAAGCCGCTCCCACGCACGTGGAGAGGATGATCACACTCCAGTTCCGCGACCAGAGCCTCAAGCGCACCGTCATCCACCTGCAGTTCACCTCCTGGCCCGAGCTGTATGTGCCAGCGTGTGTGGGGGGGCGGGGGGAACCAAGCTGGGGGCAGGAGGGTGCCGTTGCCTGGTGCTGGGGGGGCACAGCTGGTTCCCCTGGGGCAGAGCTCGCAATGCCCCGCTGGGGCAGGATGGAGGGAGGGCCTCGGCTCTCAGCAGGGACCAAGCTGAGCTGTGCAGAGCCCCCCGCAGCAAGGACTCTTTCCCTGCCTGCAGGGGCCTGCCCGACAGCAAGGGGAACCTGCTGCGCTTCATCCAGGAGGTGCACGGGCACTACCTCCACCAGCGCCCCCTGCACACGCCCGTCGTCGTCCACTGCAGGTAAAGTCCGGGGGCCGGTGCAGGCCTCCACCTCTCCCTGGGGGGGTGGCTGTGTGCATACGGCAGGGCTGTGCGCAGTGCCCTGCACCCTACTCAGCCCCCCCGGGGGAGGGGCAGCTCCCTCCGCTCGCCCCAGGGATGTTCTCTCTGCCCCCACCCTGCGCTTGGGCAAGGCAGCTGCTCCCACCCATGGGTGCCTGCCTCACTCTTCTTGCGTCCCCGGGGCTCTGCTCAGTGTTGTAACCCCCCTGACGCCATGCCCTCCTCTCCCCAGCTCGGGCGTGGGCCGCACGGGTGCCTTCTGCCTGCTGTACGCGGCCATGCAGGAGGTGGAGGCCGGCAACGGCATCCCAGACCTGGCCCAGCTCGTCCAGCGCATGCGGCGGCAGAGGAAGCACATGCTGCAGGAGAAGGTATTGGGCTGGGCTTGCGGGGGGGCACGGGGCCGGGATCTCCGGCTTGGCCGGCCCTGCCCCTCACCCCAGCCTCCCTTCCAGCTTCACCTGAAGTTCTGCTACGAGGCCGTCCTCAAGCACGCGGAGCAGGTGCTGCAGAGACATGGGGTGGCTGCGCCCGGCGCCAGCAAGCCCCCCCCGCCCAGTGCCGCACACAAGGTAGGGCTGCCTGAGCTGGGGAAGGGGCAGCGGCAGGGAGGCGTTTGCAGCAGCTTGCGCTGAGCTGGCCAAGGCCTGGTTGGTTGTGCTGCCTGCGCCCCACTGCCCCAGGCTCCCCTGATCTGTGGAGTAGGGGCACCGTTGCCCCTGCCCACGCCTGCTCCCAGGCGCCTGTGGGGGCTCCAGGCCTGCACGGGGGCACTGGTGGGACCAGTCTGACACGTCTTCCTTCTCTCCTCTTCCAGCTCTACGTGCACCAGGACCCACAAGACCTGGTGCTGGGTGGGGACATGCCCATCAGCTCCATCCAGGCCACCATTGCCAAGCTGAGCATCAAGCCCTGTGCCCCCGGCCTTGAGCCTCCCATGCCTTGGCTGCTGCCCGAGCCAGCCCCCACAGGCGACACTGGGACGGGCACGGTGCCCCCCGCCACCACCGCGGCAGCGCCTCCCGGTCTTGGAGACGGTGCTGGCCCTGTCCCCGCCGAGCTGCCCCCCACGTGCGCCCTGGAGGTGGCACCTGAGGCAGAGAGCAGCAATCGCATGGAGGAGAGCCCAGGGCAGAGCCCCCCGGCAGAGCCCCCGGCCAGCGCGGCGCCCTCGTCCTCGTCGCTGGAGCTGCTGGCCTCGCTCACCCCCGAGGCCTTCTCGCTGGACAGCTCGCTGCGGGGTAAGCCCCGCGTCAGCAAGCAGAGCTTCCTGCAGCCCCACGACGGCGAGGGGCTGCGCGGCGCCCGGCCCTCCGACGACCCTCTCAGCATGCTCGACCCCCTCTGGACCCTCAACAGGGCCTGAGTGTGGCCAGGGGGGCCTCTGCCTCCGGCAATGCCAAAGCCCTCGCCTGCCTCGATCCCAGCAGCCAGCTGCAGTTGCTGGACAAGGGCAGAGCCCGGGACTTGGGGGCTTTGGATGTACTCAGCACTACAGCGATGCCCCGGGCTGCTCCCACCCACTCAGTACGTCTGGCCTGGCCTGCCGGGAGCAGCCAGCCCAGACATGTAAGGGCCCTTCCCTCCCCAGCAGGAGAGGGGAGCGGGGCAGGTTGGGAGGGTCATGTCCCATCCTGTCTGAAGGCTCGGCTCCGGCTGCAGTCCAGGCTGCACGGCCCCGGCCCCCCGCTCACCGGCAGGATCCCGGCGGCTGCCGGGGTTCTCCTTGGCTGATGCCTCCAGGCAGGCGTCTGGCTCGGAGCTCCTTGCCCCTGCGCTGGAGACCGAGGGCAATTGCACTTTACCTGGGGGCAGCCAGGCACCCTGCAGAGCTCGCTGGGGTCCATCTGGTGTGGAAGCGGGGGGCAGCGGGGCACAGCCTGGGCCTGCCCTCAGCTCTGGGGGGAGCGTCTTGGAGGGCACCAAGGACCCCGCTCTGGCTGTGTGCAGCACTCCAGCTGCCTCCTGGCCCTATGCTCTTCCTGAGCCCTGTAGCTGCAGGCTCTTGTCCGGCACCAGGCCTGCCGCCCCGTTGCTTCCTGCTCCTGCGCGGGGTCTGTGCAGTCAGCAGCACCACAGAGCTGGGCCTGCAGCCTGGGAGGGGAAGGCCTGGAGGCCTTGCCTTGGCCCGTGCGGGCGGCAAGCCTGCTGTAGAGCATCCCTTCAGACTCAAGGGGCTTCAGCTCGTTTCCCGGGGTCCGTTGCACCCGGCAGGGCCCTGAGCAAGTGGGATCCCTGCAGGCACCACCCCTCCCTCTGCAGCACCAGAGTTGCCGGCCCGGGAGAGGAGCCGTAGGGGCTGCTGCCTGTGCTGCACCCAGGAGGCTGGTGCTGGGGCACCAGCGCAGGCAAACCCTGATCCCAGCCGTTGCTGCGGCCTCGTGCTTGTGCCAGGAGCAGCTTCCACTGCTGGGGGCTCTGCCTGGCCTCTCTCGCACCTTGGGCCCCTGCTCCCTGTCTGTCTGGGCGCAGCAGCTACCGCCAGTGCCCGGGGAGCCCTGTCTGCCCTGCATGTAGCTGGGCTGTGGCCTGCAGCACCTGCCCTGCCTGGTCCAGGGTCTCTGCCTTCACCTGGGTGCCACCATCTCTCTCCAGATTGCCTCTAACCAGAACTGACTTTTTCAGCTCTTTGCTACTAAAATAAATGGAAGGTTTGGTCTGGCACTGGGGGCTGCTGTGCTCGCTGCTTGTGGCGGGGGGGCGGGGACGGTGTTTTGGGAGGTCTGTAACACGATGGGCTTGGGCGCGCACAGTGAGGGGGCTAGCGCTGGCTCTGCCCTGAGCACAAGCACCCGCGCCCGCTGCATCTCCGCCGCCAGCTGCAGCGAGTGAGCTGAGAGCATGGCCGCGGCGGTGGGGACGCAGCCCTTGGGCCAGGGCCCGAGTCCGTGCGACTCCAGTGGTGGGAGTTCCCAGTGCTATAACAAGGGGCTTGGCTGGAGCTGGCGGCTTCTCTGGCGCCGTCCCCTGAAAGTTATGGCCAACCAGGCTTCTGGCCGATGGAGCCAAACCGGTGCCACTTGCCTCCTGGGGTGGCAAAATGACCTGGTTTGCACATGGTGTCAGCCCAGTGCACCCCACGTCCGCGTGCATGTGCCGGATGGGTCTGTCTGCTGTGTGATGCCCTGCCCAGTGCTGAGGGCAGCCCAGGGTGGTGGCCTAGATGGGCACAGCACCCTTCCTCTTCCAAGGGGACAGGGTCAAGAGGCACCTTGTCGACCAGGGGTCCTGGGAGACCCTGGTAGGGAGGCTGCACCACCCAGGCGCTGTGTGAGCCGGTAAATGCTCTCGTCCCCCTTCCCTGCTAGCACGAGATCCCGCAGGCGGCCCTTGCCCCTCCAGCCCGGGGCCAGACAGGGCAGAGAGCAGGGGCAAGCCTTGCCCTCACCTTGGATCGGTGATTCTCAACCTTCATTTTTTCCCCCCCGAATGTCTATAGCAGCCGGTGATTCTCAACCAGGTGCCGCTAAGGTCGGAAGAGCCCTGGAGGGGCCTGGATGCTGGACAGGTTGAGAACAGCTGGTGCGGCCTAACCCAGCAGCAGGCTTCGGACTCACGGCTCAACTCCCGCCGCCTGCGAAGGGGCTAACCATTAACCAGCTCCATCCTGGCACTCGCGGGAACCCCTGGCACGAGGCAGGCAGTAGCCCCTGGCATGCAGAGACGCAAGCTCCCATCAACCAGGCTGGGGTTGTGAAAGCTGCTTTGTGCCGCAGCAACGATTCCAGTTAGAAAGTTTTCAGCTGGAAGGGGATGTTTCTGGCTGCCCAGAGCCAGAACCACAGCGGGGATGGTGGGACTGTCCAGACCTCTGATGCCCTTATTCCTTGGGGAACACGTGCCCTTCGCAAGGGGGTCCATTTGGAAAGCACCTTCCTTGGAGGATGCTCACTAGAAGATCCTTGCTCAGCTCAGCAGAGCGCCCCAGCGGCGAAAGGAGAAGCATCTGGGGCAAAGCGAAAGGCTGAAGAGCCCCTTTGACCAGAGAGGACGTGGGAAAAGGACATTTAAAAACCCTCTATGGTTTGATGCGATGAAAACAAAAATCAAAGGAGAGGGTCTGGGACGTGGAGATGGGCTACGGGCAGCGGGATGGACGTCTGCAATGGGCTGAAACCTGCAAAATTCGACCGAGGTGCTTGCAGGGGAAAGGGAGGACCTGGGAAAGGGAGGGAAGCAGCAATAGGAGCAGGCTCTCCATGCCTTACCGCAGCTGGAAGCGAGGGCGACGGGTCCTACAAACGGGGCGCGCTGAGCTCGCAGCCACTTCCCTGGAGCTCAACCCAGGGGCACGATACTAAGCTTGCTGCGTCTCAGAGGGGGAAAGCAGCAGATCCCAGGAAGAGCGGTGCAGCGGCAGCACGCCACACCGGAGGAACGGGAAGGCTTCCAGTCTTCACGACGCAGATCGTAGGGGCAAGGCCCTGGTCCCACAGTGAGCAGCAGCTCCATGACACGGACTGGCAAACTGGGAGGTCTGGGAGGAAGGCAACGCCAGCGGACCAGGGAGCTTGGGGCCAAGCCGGAGGACGGAGGGAGCATGACGGGGCGCAGACATCCTTCGAGGCCCTGCAAGCATCTGCTTGGCGATGAAGGGCAGGCAGGGGCATGGGGACCCCGGGCAGAGCCGCACCTGGGAGCATTTAAGGTGGGCGCTTGCAAGAGTGGAGGCAATTCGAGGCCTGAGCTGGAAGGATGGGGTTAGTCTTTCTCCAACCTTCGGAGGTTGTGGGCCGGCGGGTCTGAGTCTCTGCGGTTGCAGGAAGGCTCCCGAAACGGTACGGTTTTGAACCCCGAAGGCGGCCCTGGACCCCCTGCCACCGCCACGTCCAGCAGCCACCGGCGCAACCCCCTGTCCAGGTGGATGGATAACGTGGAAGAGGGGATGTCGCCAAGGAAAAACAGCCGGGTCGGGACCCGACGTTAGGGCAGCAGAGATGCACTCCAAGGCTCGGAGCAAAGGGGAAAGGTGGGGGAGGCACGTGCATGTAGCGGGACGTGGGGAGAGAGTGGTGGGCGCTGAAATACGCCTCTGCACCGCTGCCTCCAGAGACCGGGGTCCTGTACACGGTCACGAGTAATGTAGCGCCAGGGCTGTGCTCGCTGGCTAGTCTGTGCTGTCAGGGTGGACAGGTGTCTCACGCAGAGCTTAGCATAGGGGATGGTTTGGATAGGGATGATCGTGCTTCGGGCAGGGGGCTGGACTAGATGTGACCTCTGGAGGTCTTATGCAGTCCCCCTTCTCTAGAGGGATTCACTTCTCTGTGACCCTATACAGATGAGATGGATAATGTGGACCCCACCCCCATGGGAAGTTCACAGCACGGAGGGGGAAGAGTTAAACGCCTCTTTCCATTTGAGGGCAAGGGGGGAGCCCCATGTTTTGGGCGGATGGGTATAGCAATAAAGGTCATACGGGGCTGCCCAGGGGAGGGGAGACAGACTGGGTGACTATTAAGGGTGGGAGAGGACTTTGGGAAATCCAGTTACGGGGAGGGCTGGGGTGGGGGCAAGAATCCGCTTTGCTTTACTCCCTGCACCGTACCATGAAGGCAGGTCCCTCCTATATTTATTCTTATCACTGGGGGGAGCAAGCACCATGCAGGACCCTTGGCAAGGCTTCGGTGGAGAAAGTGCAGGTGCAGACAGGAAACGAGGTCCAAGCGGGCGGGTGCGTGCAGGCACGGTGTGGAGGAACGGGAGAACCAGTAAAATGCTTTCTGTTGAAGATGGAGCCGGCTCGCGCTGCTGAGAGAGGTTTTACAAGCTGTGAAGAAGCACAAGACCGAGCATTGTGCTTCTGCAGCAGACCCAGGTCCTGACCTGGCACGAAACGCGTCAAAACAGCATGGGCACAAAGGTGGTGCTGCTCGCCGGGGCGTTCGGAGAAGGGGGGTGGGCATAGTGACAGGCCGGTCCTTGACAAAAGGAAGTACCTTCTGATTGCAGGACATTTTAAAGACTCATAGAAACAGAGAAAATGAGACCTCAGGAGGTCGCATCTAGTCCAGCCCCCTGCTCCAAGCAGGACCAGCCCCAACTACATCCTCCCAGCCAAGGCTTTGCCTACCCGGGCCTTAAACACCTCCAAGGACGGAGCGCCCCCGACCTCTCTGGGGAGCCTGTTCCACTATTTTACTACCTGTAAAAAAAGATGTTCCTAATATCCAACCTCCACTTCCCTTGCTGCAGCTTGAGCCCATTGCTCCTTGTCCTGCCGTCTGCCCCCACTGAGACCAGAAATCGTAACAGCCGTAGATGGCCACCCCATGGTCCCCAGCCAGGCTCAGCTCTTCCTTTTTCCGGTTGTTCAGAGCTCTTAATAGATGTAGGGAAAGGAAAGTTTCATGTAAGCCCTGGGGAGTGAATGTGTGTGAGGTCCTGCGGAGGTGGCGATGGTCAAGACGTGCATGATGGCAGGGAGCTGAGGGGCTGGGCAACTCGGTGCCTGATATCTGGGGGTGAAGGGCCCAGCCCGCAGGAGCTGCGCTGGCTGCTGTGCTGGGCCAAGAGGTTTGGTAGCTCCAGCACCGCGCACCCTCGGCGTCTTCCTGCGCAGGCCATCGGGCTGGTCGCCCTGTGTCTGGTATCAAAGCGAAGAGTGGCCCTGGAGCCCCAGTACACCTCTGCCCGGTGAGCCCCTACGGCTGCAGGAGCTGCGCAGGGATTTCCTAAGCTAGCGAAGAGCCCAGTGATAAGCGGCAGGAAAAGGCTGTGGGATGAGGGGCAAAGCTGCCCCGGGAGGGGGTGAGGCCCAGGATGAAAACGGACACAGCCAAGTCCTAAAACCATCGTAAGAAAATATTGGCCATTAGCGGCAAAATGAGTCTCTTACAAATTTGTGAAGCAGGGCGGACGTCGAGGTGCATGGTAGAAAAGAAGACGAAGGAAAAGGAGGAGCTGGACGCTGGGCTGGAAAGTGGAAGAAAATGAAGGGCAACCCCCCCTCCCCCCAATTAGATATAGCAGGGGACAGCAGAAGGGGTAACTGGTGCTTTCTGCCCCGGGGGGGGGGGGGGGGCGGGGTTGCTAGTGTACTCTTACCCTGCTTTAGCTCCTGCTCCACCCAGTTTAAAGCCAATGACTGCAGCATCTCCACTTTGACCTCACGGCTCATTAAAATCTACCTGTTCCCTGCTAAACTCTTCACTCCACAGGTGTTAACGACCCTCTTTGCCACTGTCTGGCCACCAATCAAGCTCACCTTTTCCCTGCAAGCTGCTGTCCGGTCCCTGGTGCCTGCAGCCTGCCTTTACCTCGTTGCAATCGCAAAGACGTGGGGCTGGAAGGGCCCGGCAGAGGTCATGTCTAGCCCAGGCAGGGTCGGCCCTGTGCGAAGGCCCTGGACATGTAGCCAGCCCGTGCCATCACATAGGCCGCAGTGTTTAGCTTTTTCATGGGCACATGGCAGCCTAGGCAGGGGCAGACAGAGCAAGGAACAGAAAGCAGAGCAGCAGATCAGGCAAGGGAAGGGGCTCCAAGTGGCTATTTGTGACATCCCTGCCAAAAAAGTCGTTTGCCCCCTGGTCTAGAGCTGTGATTGTCAGCCTTTTCACCCGGTTTAGGGCCCTGGTTCATGCGTTATAGCACTCGCCTGCTTGAGGACCAGGCGGCAGGGAAGAGCCTGTGCTCACCTCATGCATCGGCTCTCTGGGCTGCTCCTGTCCGTGGCGGTCGCGGCCCCTGAGCAGGAATCGCTGCTGTGGATGCGGGGACCAGCCTCTGGCTGCAGAGCATGGGCCGATCTGGGGCTCTGCTTGGGGAGCATGGCTTCGCAGCGGATGCTGCGGCGGGACAGCATTGCACTGGATCCCTCTACACTGAGCCATCCCCTGTTCAAAACCCACCCCGGCTCCACCATTGCTAGGCGAGAGAGGGCAGCGTAAGCCTCGCCTGCCCCTGTTCAATAGCCATGAGTAGCTCGACCCTGCACGAATGTCCCCAGCCCCCTGTTGGCTGTGCTGTCTGCCTCCGCCCCTCCTGTGGCAGTGAGTGCCACGAGTTAACGATGCAGTGCATAAAAAAAAAAATAGGACTTTCCCTTGCTTCTCATTTACCTAAGGGCCCTGGACCTTTTGTACTAGCAACTGGACATCTCTTGCGCAGCTTTTCATCGACAAGAGGCTGCAGCAGCAATACCAGCCGACAACTGTTTGCTCCCATCGTGGGACCTCCAGCCGCAGCAGGATTCCCAGATGCAAGAAATACAGGCTGGGGCAGGAGTGAAACGCGATGTGCTCTGCTTGTAAAAGACCCTCCGCCCTCCCTCAAAGCAATAGCGTTGCAGCCGAGCCGCCTGGGTCTGGTCCGTGAGGATAGGGCTGACCCTGCCCAAAGCCAGGGTTAGACTAGATGCGACCCGGCTTCTCTACGCCCCAGCCATCGCGTTGCTGAGACCCTTCAGCAAGAACGGGCAAGACTTGGACATTGGTTAAGGAGCCAAAGGTGAGCCCATCAGTGTTACACTGGGCTCGCTGAGCCTGCAGAAGGGAAGACCGAGGGGGATTGAGTCGCCGCCTTCACCTCCCTGCACGGGGGCTGCGAAGAGGATGGAGCTGGGCTGGTCTCGGTGGGGGCAGGTGACAGGACAAGGAGCAATGGGCTCAAGCTGCAGCAAGGGAAGTTGAGGTCAGAGGTTAGGAAAAACTCACTAGGAGCGTGGTGAAGCACTGGACCAGGCTCCCAAGAGAGGTGGTGGAGGTGTTTCAGACCCAGGCAGACAAAGCCCCGGCTGGGCTGATGTAGTTGGGGCTGGTCCTGTTTTTCCCACCAGTCAGCATGCAGTGCCTTCCCCAGCACCTGCCCCAGGGCCTGGGCCGTCAGAGGGTTCGAAGCAGGCCAGCGCAAGGGGCTGCGCCTGGGGGACTCAGCAGGGCACGAGAGAAGCAGCCCGTGAGCATGGATGAGCTGGACACAGCGTGGCGTTCACCTCCAGGCCCGGGGAGGAGCCGAGGTTCACACTCACGGTTGGCCTGACCATGGGGACGGCTTTCCTTAGGGCGGTCGGGGTGAAGCGCGTGACCTGCCAGTTCCTGATGTCCTCGTGTCCCCCGGCACCGCAACCATTTTCATTGCCCCCCACAGGCATCTCCGACACGTCCCCATCACCCAGATCCTGCTGCACCTCAGTGGCTTCAGCTTGCTGCCCCGCCACAAGCTGGCTCTTGCCCCCGCTCTAGTATCAAGGACTCCGGGGCCTTCAGGATGAGCCGCTAACGCAGGGGGGAGTGGGCTGACATGGCCCCGCTCTTGTCCTGCCGCTGAGGGACAAGCTCCCAGCTACCCCGCGGTAGCCCAGGGTGCAGAGGGAGCTAGCTGGGGTTATTGCAGGGCCCTTGGCACGGCTTTATGAGCATGCATGGTGCTCAGGCCAGGTGCCGGATGACTGGAAGATAGCCAACATGGTCCCCATCTTTAAAAAAGGGAGGACCCAGGCAACTATAGGCCCGTCAGTCTTACCTCAAACTTAGGGAAACTCTTTGAGAAGATCCTCAAGGAGCACATCTGCGATGGGCCGGCTTCAGGGATGATGCTCGAGGGCAACCAGCACGGTTTCATTAGGGGCAGGTCATGTCAGACCAACCTGATTGCCTTTTATGACCAGGTCACAAAAGCCTTGGATGCAGGTGTCGCTGTGGACGTAGTCGTTCTGGACTTCAGCAAGGCCTCTGACACCGTCTCCCACCCCATCCTCATTAAAAAACTAGGAGATTGTGGCACTGATGCCTACACAGTCAGACGGATTGCAGATTGGCTCAAGGGTCACACTCAGAGGGTGGTGGTGGACAGATCATATTCGACCTGGGGGGAGGTGGGCAGCGGAGCCCCCCAGGGCTCGGTCCTGGGGCCTGCGATGTTCAATTGCTTCATCAGTGATTTGGACGACGGGGTGAAAAGCAACCTGTTTAAATTTGCTGATGATACCAAAATGTGGGGCGAGGTGAGCGCACTAGTACGGAGGGAAAGACTGCAGCAAGATCTGGATAGGTTGCAGGGGTGGGGTAATGAAAACAGGATGCGTTTCAATACTGACAAGTGCAGGGTGCTGCACGTGGGCAGTAGAAACCAGCAGCACACTTATAAGATGGGAACCTCCCTTCTAGAGAGCACAGAGGCAGAAAGGGATGTGGGAGTCATTACTGACTCCAAGATGAACTTGGGCTGACAACGCGAGGTCACGGCTGGCAGGGCTAACCGCACCTTGTCGTGCATCCACAGGTGCATCTCGAGCAGGGCCAGGGAGGTGATCCTCCACCTCTGTGCGGCACTGGTCAGGCCGCAGCCGGAGGACTGCGTCCAGTTCTGGGCGCCCCACTTCAAGAGAGATGTGGACAGCATGGAGAGGGTCCCGAGGAGGCCACTCGCATGGTCGGGGGCGGCAGGGCAGGCCCTACGGGGAGAGGCTGCGGGACCTGAACCTGTTCAGCCTCCACAAGAGGAGGCTGAGGGGGGACCTGGTGACCGTCTATAAACTCACTGGGGGGACCAGAAGGGTTTGGGGGAGACACTGTTTCCCCTAGCCCCCCCCCCGCATAACAAGGAATAACAGCCACAAGCTGCTGGAGAGGAGGTTTAGATTAGACATCCGTAACAACTTCCCGGTCGGGGCGGCTAGGAGCTGGAACCAACTTCCGAGGGAAGTGGTGCTGGCTCCTACCCTGGGGGGCTTTAAGAGGAGGCTGGATGCCGACCTGGCTGGAGTCATTTGAGCCCAGTTTTTCTCCTGCCCAGGCCGGGGGTCGGACTTGAAGATCTCCAAGGTCCCTTCGACCCGACTTCTACGACTATGAGCTCCATGGCGGACACCCGTGCCGCGCTGGAGCTCAGCTTGCCTGTGGCAGCACGGCTGCGGCCATCCGGACACCCCTGGCAAATCGCTGGCGTCCCGTGGTTGCTCCCCAGCTCTGAAGGTCCCTCTCAGGCCCCGCTGGCCTCAGGCACCTCCTGCTTGGGGAGGCCAGGACCGCCCAGCTCCAGCTCCCTCCACTGGGGACGAAACCGCCCAGCGTGCAGGGGCCAAAGAGCCTCGTAAGGGCCCGTGACAGCCTGATGCGCCCACGTGGTGTTGGAGAGGCCAGGATGGGCCCTGCCTGGGGGGCATTGTAGGGCACAACCCCTGAATCAGACCCTCGGGGCTGCAAGTGGGAGAGGAAGAGGGAAAAGCCCTGGTCAGCCCCGGTGGCTCTCCCATCCAGCACCCTCCCTGTGCCACCACGGGACACAGGGCAGGAGGGACCCAGGGTCTGGGCCAGTACGTGGCAGCTCCCACGTCCCTTAAGCC
This sequence comes from Crocodylus porosus, assembly GCF_001723895.1. Classification (NCBI taxonomy): domain Eukaryota; kingdom Metazoa; phylum Chordata; order Crocodylia; family Crocodylidae; genus Crocodylus; species Crocodylus porosus. Next base: position 1,234,253 of record NW_017728886.1, on the reverse strand, counting down.
CGGACACCTCCCTGCCCGGTCCCCCCACACAGGGCTGGCGCATCCCCCCCGGTGCGGGCGGAGGCGCAGCCGAGTTAGTGCCGTTTACTGAGTGTCTGTACACGTTATAAAACACAGTCCGGTACAAAAAGCTTCCCCTGTACAGTACAAAGCGTACAGCGGGGTAAGGCCACCCGCGGCGTGGTGCAGACGGACGAGGGGGGGTGGGGGCACAGCGGGCAGGGACCTGCGCGGGCGCCCGGGTTTGAGAGCAGACCCAGCTGGCTGCCCCCACCTCGCTCAGATGACCCCCACGGGTGGGCTCTGGTCTGGGCAGCGCGGGGCTAACCGTTAACACCGCCGTGTTGCTGTACTTCAGCGCCAGCCCTGCCCCACCCCGCCGGCCCCGTGGGCTGCACCAGCTCCCCACCAGGCCAGGACCTCATGCTGGTGCCAGCGCTTGCAGCCGGGGCCTTGCCCATTGCTGCCCAGTGGCCGCCTCTGCTGCCCCCCGCACTCCCAGCAGGCAGGCCCGGGGCATGCGGCTCCGCTCTGCCCCAGCCGGGCTGTGGGGACACACGACAGTCGCTGGGAGCCTGCAGCTGCGGGCTGGGGCACGTGCGGCATCGCGCAGCTGGAGCTGCCCAGCGCCCACGTGCCTGCTCCCAGCCCCGGGGGCTGCGGGCTCAGCGCCCCCAGTGCTCCAGGCCAGGAGCCGGCTCTCAGCTGGGTAAGTTACAGCCCTGTCGTGTCGTGTGCGCACGCCGGCCCCCGGGGCAGGGCGCAGGCCACTCGGCTGAGCGAGGGCCCGGCCTGCAGGAGCCGGGTGCTTTGGTGTGTACGGCAGGCGCCCCCTCGCCCCGCCAATAAATAAATATGTACAGCATATAAATAAGGCAGGCGAGGCTGCAGCGCGGGGCCTGGCCCGGCCGCTCCTCGGGGGTCCCTGAGAGCTAACCCCTCCGAGGAGCGGGCCTGGCTGCTGTGCCCCTCTGCCACCCCCCGGCCGCCTGAGGAGGCTGCCGGGAACCCCAGGGAGCAGGCCCCCCCGCCGGCTGCAGAGGAACAGTCCCAGCCCCATCGGGGCCACTTGGGGCCCTGGGGTGCTTTGCATGTGCTTTGGGGGCCGCAGTGCTCTGGGCAGCAGCTCCCGGGCCAGGCCTGCTCCACTGCTCCGGGGGCAGGGAGCACCGGGTGCCCAGGACGGCCCCAGCCGTGCTGGGCCAGCACGAGGGAGGGCCCCACAGCCGTTGCGCACTGGGCCTGCTCCTCTTCTCCTTGGGGTGACACCCCCACACCTCCCACATGCCCCAGCTGGAAGGCAGCTGGTCCCCGGGGTGTGGAGCCCTGGCTGGGGTGAGCCTAGGGGCGATGGAGACCTGCACGCGGGCTCCGCCACCAGCCCACGTGCTGCCTCCCCTGCCCCCACAGCCGCCCTGCCCTGCTCAGTCCAGCTTCTCCAGCACGGAGGGCACGTAGACCAGGCTGAGCTCGCTGCCGAAGTTGCAGACGATGGCAGCATTCTCCAGCACCAGGATCTGCCGAGCGGGCTGCGACTCGTTGCTCTTGCCCAGGTAGACGGTCTGCAGCAGGTCCCCGTAGCCGATGTCCCAGAAGGAGACGCAGCCCTGGCCCCCCGTCACCAGCAGGTTGTCCGAGATGACGCCCAGGCTGGACCCACAGCCCATGTCCTGCAGGAGCCAGAGGGGGACTGTTAGAGGGGGACAAGCTAGCCCCAGCCCCAGCACCTGCCCCTCCTGCAGAGGAGCATGCGGCACAGACAGACAGCCCTGCAATAAGGCCGCGGATGGCAGGGGTATGATGGGCACAGAGGCCGCTGGTGGAGGAAGAGCCAGGGACCCTGCCGGGAAACCGGCCGCCCTGGCCCAGAAGGTCCCTCCCACTCCCTGCGGCTGGACCGAGACCCCCCCACCCATGTGCTGCAACCGGCTGCCCACCTGCTGGATCGAGTAGAGCTTGGCCCCGGAGCTGCGGTCCCAGATGCTGATGACGTCATCCAGGCCACTGCTGATGACGCAGGACGTGGTGCAGGTGAGGGAGGTGACGTCCCCACGGTGGGCGTACATGTGGCTGACGCGGCTTCCCGTCAGCACGTCCCAGAGGCAGATGGCACCGTCCTGGCCCCCGCTCGCCAGCACCATCGTCTGTGAGGACATGGGCTGGGTGAGACATGCCCAGCTTGCACCCGGGCCTTCGAGGCACGTGGCTCGTACCCCGGCCTTCAAGGGACCTGGGCACTGTGGCCAGGTCTGAAAGCTGGGTCCAGCCTGGCTGCTGACCACCCGCTGGAGCTGAGCAGCACTTACCCGCCAAAGACTGACCCAGGGGCCCAGCCCCGCCTGCCCCGACACTCCAGCCAGGATGCTGCCCCCCAACCCACTCTGCACCCCCTGTCCACACCCCCTCACCTGGTCTATGTACACGGCAGTGATGCCTCCCGAGTGCCCCTGCAGCGTGAACAAGCAGCACGAGTCCTCCAGGCGATACACCTGCAGGTCAGAGCAGAGCCGGCGTCAGCCTCCGTGCTGCATGAGCCGCCCTGCCAGAGCCCATCCCGAGGCCTTGCTGCTCCTTTCCCCATCCACCCGCCCCATCTCCTGCATCCCAGTGCCCCCATGACTTCGAGGGGGCAAGGCCTATCCCCCAGCCCCAGCTAAGTGGGGTGGGGGTTCGTGGCAGGAGGGCACGTGAGGCCAGAGTCACGTGGCTTCACACCCGAGTTAGCTGGAGGTGGGGAGGGAACTACCCGCCCAGAATCAGTCCCAACCCCCACTGGCCGCGGTCCAGGTGGAGGGCACTCACTCGCAGCGTGTGGTCCTGGCTGCCCGTCACCAGCCGCCCCGCTGCCGCCTTCAGGGCTGTGATGGGCTTCTGGTGTGCGCAGGACACGGTGTGGGTAAGCTGACACAGGATGATGTCGCTGCTGCTGAACACGGGGGAGGAGGGCATGCTGCCCCTGCTGGGCGTTCCTTGGGGGCACATGCATGCACATGCAAATCACACGGGTCACGGCAGCCTCGCACGCCAGGGCCGGCCTCCCGCTCCCCCTCCCCACGCCTGGCCGGGGACATGGAGAAGAGCCCCGGTCTATTAGCAGCAATGCATGGGTGCCATGTTGCGCTTATGCAGTTGTTGCTGCTAGAGGATATGTCATCTCAGGATGGGCTACGCCCAGGAGAGGTGCTGCTGGTAAGCGGCAGTTGCTCTTACCAGGTGTTGCTGCAAGTGAGCGTTGACTGCACCTCCTTTCTGGAGCTGGACTGGCCGTGCCCTGGGCCAGGTTTTTCCCAAGGGCTGAGTCCCCGGCGAGCCAAGCAGAGACAGCAGCTGCTCAGCACCCCGGGACCATCTGCCACAGGGGGTCCCAACCCCAGCCCCCTCCTGCAGCAGCAGCTGCCAGTGACGATCAGCAGGACACAAGTGTGCGAGCAGCAAGGCCCCAACCCGTACCTTACCCTGCCCCAGAGTCTCCAGAGCCGATGCTGGGACCGCACTGCCCCCAGCCAGCTTTGGACACCTCCCTCCCTAGCTATGTGCAGAGGAACCACTGGGATCTTCAGCGCTGGGCCCTGGGGCCTCCCTGTGTTTTCTGAGCAGCAATGCTGAGCACAAGGACACATGAGCTGAGAGCATGGGAGGGGGCAGGGGAAGACAGGCCGCGGTCTCCCCACGTCATCCTTGGCTGCGCAGCGTGCCCGGCACTCGCTCACCTCGGAACTGCAGGTGGTTGAAGGACGCGCGTGTCTCCAGGGAGAAGAAGTCCAAGGAGCCGTTCAGCCTGGCAGCCACGATCCTGGTGGACAAAAGCACATGCGTGTGAGTACATGGTGGGGGCAGGCCTGGAGACACCTCCAGAGGCAGAGTGAGGGCTGTACTGCCCTGGGTGCATTTGCATGCCCCTTGCCATAGCTTTGATGCACGTGCTGATGAGGGGACAGGGCTGCTGGGAACATGCCCAGACGGGGTGCGAGAGCTCTTGTACCCAGCAGGAGACACTGATGTGCTGGCCAGAGAAGGGGGGCCCCGTCATCACAGCCTGCAGCTGCCTGACCCGCATCAGCGTGAATCCTGGCAGCTGGGCTCACAGCTGGCTTCAAATGATGTGGGGGGTGCGGACAGACAAGGGAAACCTCAGAGATGGTCAGTCACCTCTTGTTCAGGAACACAAGTGCTGTGATGCCCGACTGGCCCTCGTCATTGCTGCAGCGCAGGGTCCCCTCAATGGCATCCCACACCTGCAAGAGAGGCCATGTGAAAGGCAGCCTGCGGACCCCAGGGCCGGCATCTTTCTGCCCCAGCACCGCCAGCGCCCGTCCTCCTGCCGGCTCAGTTCTGTTTGAACCCAGACTGGACACAAAGGTCAACGCCAGATGCTCCAGAGTGCTGTTCAGAACAAGAGCCCGGTGCTCAGGAGCGCATTTAAAAGGTGAAAGACATGCACTGCACTGCATAGCGTGTCTGTGTACTCCTGCCCTCTCCGGGAAGGATCGTGGCCTGCATCAAAAGCTGAGTGGGAGAGTTTTGTTGTAAATTTTTTGATGGGAAACACTGTCCAGATGACAGCAGGAGATTTCGTGCGCTGAACTCCCTTTCCATGAGCAGGCAACAGCAAGGTTTGAAACAGTTTGCTTTTAATACAGCTCTGGAAAAATACTGGAGTTTCATTTCCTAAACTTATTTTATGTTGCTGTTTCTATTGCTCTTATTTCTTTAGGTCATTTCATGACATGTTGGTAAAAACAGTGTTCAGTTTGATGGCACACTGAGTTATAGCAACAACCAAAATAGTTCACTAACTTAAAGCATTTTAGCTGCTTTCTAAACCCTTTGAGGGCAGCTGCCACTCGGTGCAATCTGAATCATATCGTCGTCTCGCCTGGTTCAAAGGGGCTCCTGTTTGTGTGGTAATGAAAAAGCTTAATCCTCTGAACAGAACAGAAAGATAAGCACTTAATGCGCTGCTGATGATGGAGCAGACGACAGACATTGCTAAATGAAGATCTCATCCTGACGCACGATCTCTGCGTCCATCAGACGCTCCTTGGGATTCTAGTTTTTTCCCCCACAGGAAATCTTGAAAGCTTCAAACATTATTTTATGGAACCAGAGAGAAGTGGGGCTGGAAGGGACCCCAGGTCACATCCACTCCTTGCCTGAGGCAGAAACACCTCTATCTGAACCATCCCAGACAAGCCCTTGTCTTACCCAGTCCTAAAGCTGCATAGAGGCACAGACAATGAGGGGGGGAAGCGGAGCTCAGGAGGTCACATCTAGTCCAACCCCTGCTCCAAGCAGGACCAGCCCCAGCTACATCGTCCCAGCCAAGACTTTGTCTAGCCGGGCCTTAAACACCTCCAAGGATGGAGACTGCACCACCCCTCTGGGGAGCCTGTTCCAGTGCTTCACCACCCTCCTCGTGAGAAAGTTTTTCCTAATGTCCAACCTCAACATCCCTTGCTGCAGCTTGAGCCCATTGCTCCTTGTCCTGTCATCTGCCCCCACTGAGTACATGCTCCACCCTGTTGCATGACTATGAGGCCCGCTGTCCAAAGCCCCTAAAAGAACCTGAAGCTGCCACATGGGGACGAGGACTGGCAGCCTGGGCCCTAATCCAGCTGGGGCCCTAGCTGCTGGCATGTTGCTCGCAGCATCTGGTCCCTCCCTCCCGGGAAAGCACCCCGCCCCTTCCCTTACCTCCAGCTTCCCGTTGCTGCGGCCAGCCACAATGAGGTTCCCCTGCAGATCCAAGCTCCAGACAGAGCTTTCAAAATCGCCGCTCCAGGTGGGAACAGGTGAGGACTTGTCAAATCCAGGAAACGCCTCGTCCCCCAGGCTCCTCCTGCGGGCACTGCACCCGCTCTCCCCGCTCCCGCAGCCGGGGGACCAGGAGCCACTGGCTCCCGTGCACAGCCCAACCTGTCCGTGTGGGGTGGAGAAGCCTGTGAAGTTCATGGAGTTCGAAGCAGCGTGCTCCTCGTAGGCCTTCCCCACCAGGCTGCCGAAGTCATAACCCGCCTCCTTCTGGTGGGCGCAGACAGTGCGGTGCCGTGCCTCCGACACCGCTCTCGCCTGCTCGCAGAAGTTGGTGTCAATGAGAGACGTGAGGTCCGGCTGGTCGCAGAAGAGTGGGGGTTGGGGAGGGCTGAGCATCCTCTTGAGCTGGTGGCCGTTGTCGTAGGACTCCTCCGGCCCACACTTGGCGTCGGGGCTCTGGTCCCAGCCCTCCTGGTAATCGAAGATGCCGCTGCTGTCCCTCCGCAACCTGAAATGCAGCAGCTGCAGGTTAGTGTGCCCTTCCCTATGGGCTGGGATTGGGCCCAGGAGGGACAGGTGGGATTGGACTGCTACAGCAGCCTCAGGACCGTGGAAGGAAAAGGGCAAAGCAGCAGTGGCCACGTACCCCAGCTTGGGGATGACAGTGAGGCAGTCTCCGGTCTGTGCATCCCACACACGGATCTGCCCCACCAGGCAGCAGCTGACGAGCAGCATCCCGTCACTGGCCAGGCACTCGATGTCCTGAGAAGGGAACACAGGCCTGGGTGAGCAAAGAGCTAGCAACACCTCTGGCTTCCAGCCATCACCTTCCTCAGGGCTGCCTGTGCACCGAGCACCCCCCTGCACAGTGATGCCCAGCTCCGAACCACCCGCAGGCTTGGGCCCTTCCACACTGCATCAGGGCAGGGGTTGCCCCAGAAGCCCAGCGCCGTATCCACACAGCGAAAGCAAAGCAGGCTTCAACTATCTTCCACTTCCCAATGAGTCTAGCCTGAAGAGGCTGTGGGCCCCAGCCCCCGTGAGTAAGTGCCTGCTCATGCTGGACTGCTGCTGGGACCCCCAGCTCCACACACAAAGGGAGAGCAGCCATAGACTTCATGTGCACAACACTGGAAGGGGCAGATTCAATGCTGCCTACATTTGGCTACCACGCAGCACCACTGGTGTCCTGGTCTTTCATGGTTTTGGACCTCTCCAGGGCATTGGGTTTCCACTGCTGGGCGCACAGCCCTGCGTATGTAGACAATGGCATGGCTAGTCCGTGACTGTAGTCAGAGGCCCTATGCACGCTCCTTGCTGGCATGACGAGCCAGACGCCTCCACGTGGAGCGCCCCCGAACCTGTGGTCATGGGCTTGAGCCGCAGAAGCAGACGAGCTGCACATGTACGGCCTTTGTTAGCCCCCAGGGCTCAGTGTACTTGCCTGAAAGCTGGAAGCTCTGGGCCCCAGGCTCCCCTCACCTACAGGAGGTTTGATCCCTGACTTCCCACAAGCCAGGCACTGCTTGTACCCCTCTGCAGTGTCCCAGGTGAAGCTGAGCCCCTATCACTGCCCTTGGCAGAAAAGGACGGAGGGAGGCTTCTGCCTCACCAGGAGCAGGGCTGCAGTCCTTCCCAGGCCAACAGCCACCTCACTGAGCTACACACCCTCTAGCCCACCTCCTTCCCCACAGCCTCCTGTCTCAGCCCTCTTGCAGCTTCATGGGACAAAATGCCAGGGGAATGCCAAAGAAGGGTCTGGGTAGTGGCTGAGCTACAGGGAGGTGGGGAGGGTGCTGTGCTAGGAAGTCAGAAGTAGGTTCAAGGCCCCTCTGGGTGAGGGGGATGTTAAAAACCCAGGACCTCTGACTTTCCAGGCAAGTGCTTTGGCCGCTGAGCTGTCTGGGGAAAGATAAGGTCTCTCAACATGTGTGTAGCAGCCTACACACTCAGGAATACAAGAGCCCAAGACATGCCAAAAAGCAGCCCCTGAGACAACCGGGTAAGAACCGGGCCATGCCATGTCTGGTGGTGTGCTGTGCGCTGGCTACATTGCTCCAGATTGTCAATCCTAGGTCCCCACAACTTACCTCTGTGCTACAATTAGGCCACCAGACTGGCCCGTCAGGTCTCTCACTTGTGACTGACAGAAGCACGAAGCAGGAGAGCACCGAATACAAATACAGGTCTCTCTTAATGGAGCCTGTTGGAGCAGATAGGTGTAATCCAGCCCAAGCCAACCTACCATGAGGTGACCTCTGAGAACCAAAGGAACGATCTCGGTTTCGGGCGGCGAGTAACCATAATCATCACAGGGCAGGTCCCCTCTCTTCCTTCGCGTGTGTGAAAGCCCGTTCTGCCCATAGTTCTTGGGGCAGAAGACTTTGTACAGGCAGAAGAGCAGAAGGACCAGGAGGATGCCGCAGGCCAGGCCCAGTGCTGCAACCCTGGTGGGCAAGACACACCGGCATGTTAGTTGCACCCTCACACCCACGCACCAGCCTCATTGACACGTGCTGGTGCACTTGGTAGCCACTGCCAGGAAGTTCTCGGCCTCTGAGCCCAACTAAGCTGTGAATGGAGGGGCTGGGCGGGTGTCTGTCTGGGATGGGTCAGGGACACACCTCATGCAGGGGTTTGGAGTAGAAGACCCTGGGGAGTCAATTCCCTCTGATTAATGTTCAGCGGCTGAAAATGAGCAGCCTGGGCTAAGTAAGCCTATGTGTGTGTCCACCCCATGCACCCCAAAGAGCTAGAGGGTGACCTGCTGCTGCAGGAAAAGAGGCTGCCCTGGTTGGGCAACAGGGCACAGTCAGGGAAGCGCATGAGGGGAGTGCTGTGTGCTGGGGCTGTGCAAGGTCTTTACTGGTAGAGGGTGACGTCGCGGTGCCCCTGCAGCCTGGGGGAGCCCTCAGCAACTCGCCCTTCCGCCTCCGATCTCCCATGGCCCACGGGGAAGAAGGTATGGTAGCGATTGGCCTCCTGGGGATGGCGCACTTCTAAGGCCTCTTGTGGATTCAGGTACAGGGTGACGGGGATCGCCGGGAGGATGCTGATATACCTGCAAGGGGAAGGGAAGACCACAGACCAACTTAGACTGACAGGAAAGAACCCCGCTGGAGCACCCAGACTCTCCCCATCCCCTGGGGACCAAGGTAGGACCCCCCAGCGTACCCTCTGCTGCTCCGTCCAGACTCTCAGGAAGCCACTGGGCTTCACACCAAAACCCAGTGAGACTCCGCTCCATCTTCCCAGCTCTGTGCGAGGGGGGCAAAGAGCCAGCGTAGGAGCAGGTGGCCACCTGGGTTTCACAGACAGCAGGCACCACTACCTCACCTCCTGCATAACCCAGGCTGGGGAACCCAATCTGGCAACCCCAACATCTAGCCAGAGTGTGCAGTTGAACCAGAACGCATCCCTCTGACATAGGCTGGGCCTTTGATTGCAGCAGGCCACAAACTCCCTCCAAATGTACCCATGTGGCAGCACTGACATGGTGCTGCCTCTGGGGTGAAGGGAAACAACCAAGCACATCGCTCACCGCAGCAAGGTGGGAGAGGTCGGGGATGACTGGATCAACCAGAAACCCCCTTCTTAAGGCAAAAGGCACTGGGACGAAGAGGCGCCAGGCAGAGCAGAGACAACCTGGAGAGCCAGTCCCAGCCAGCAGCGGGGACTCCAGCCATGGACAAAGGACAGCAAGTCAAAATGGGGCAGGGAATTACCATGGAGCAGTTACCCCACAGTACGTAAGTTAAACCAGGGCAGCTTAAGTTTCATTCAGGGCTAAGCTGCCCCAGGTCAGCTTCCAGTTACTGCAGTGTAAGAGCAGGCAGCCACCCCATAGCCATTGCGCTGGGCAAGTCCCCACGGCCAGGCAATTCACTGTCTTTGGTCCATTTGTCCAGGCCCTTGGTTTGTCTGCCCTGAGGGAGGGAGGGCTGAGCCCAGCCTGCTGGGTTCTGTGGGGCACGCACAGGGCCGCAGCCCCCAGGCTCCCAGCCACTTGCCTCTTGGCCAGCGTGATGTTGTAGTAGCTGAAGAGGGCTGGCCAGTGCCGGAAGGACAGCTTCCTCCAGATCTCCTCGTCCTCCGGCCCCCACGTCACCTCTGCAGCAGTGCCCAGCTCCGGCTGCCCGTTCCCCCTGCTCTCTGCTCCCTGGGCCCATGCGTCCGCCTCCAGCCGGTCCAGGGACTCCAGCCCTGCCTTCTGCTCCCGCTGCTGCGTCTGATTCTCGGACAGAGGCACAGGATCCGCCGGGAAGACAGAGAGGTCGATCTTGGCATCCCCGGCGGGAAAGACCCCACCGGGCACGGGCATGGGGGGCAACCCTGCCTCTCCCAGAGGGCTCTGCTCGGTGACCTGTGACGTGAGGTAGGTACGGAGGCCGGCGGGGTCGGTGTAGACCAGGATTCCAATCCAAATCACCGTCCCGGCCTGCATGGCACAAGCAGGGAGACAAGAGTGTTTAAAACCCGGTGCCCTGCTCACCGTGGCCAACATCCCCCCAGCACAGGGCCCTCCAAGACACGTGATGCTCTGGCCTGCTGTCAACAGCCTCCCACAAAGACAGTCCTGCTGCAGCAGGATCGAACCCTGCTGACCTTGGCTGGAACTGTGAGGATTTGCAAAGCACCCACAAAAGCCTGACACTATGAATGTCTAGGAACTGCTGGTCTCCATCACATACGGATCTCGAGTGCATTATAACAACCCTTGGATCAATGGGATCCTGCCAGCCCTTGTTCCTGTGCTACCTGTGCCAGGTTTGGGCATTCCTGGCACATTGTGCCTTGTGCAACAGGGTTGATTGTAAAGTTTCAGGACTTGTCTGGGATGGTTTAGACAGGGATGGTTTTGCCTAGAGCAAGGGGCTGGACTAGATGTGACCTCCAGAAGGCCCTGCTGGTCTGACTAGCTGTGATTCTGTGATATTTGTGCCACGCACACATGCACATCCCTGTGTACACAGGGGCACTTACTCACGGGGGCTGGGGCCCACAGCCTCTTCAGGCTAGACTCGTTGGGAAGTGGAAGACAGTTGAAGCCTGCTTTGCTTTCGCTGTGTGGATACGGCGCTGGGCTTCTGGGGCAACCCCTGCCCTGTGTACACACTCCCCTGTGTACTGGGAAAATGGCTCATTCCTGCCAAGTTTCCAGCAGGGTGAGCGACCTGCCTGAATCACTGCGGAAAACAGTTTCATCTCTGTGTGATGCAAAGCCCTAGCCCTTCCCTCCACGCTGCCCCAGGAGCTGAGCACTTGTCCTTCTCAGGATCTCCCTTCTCTCCTCATTCAACCACTCCTGAAAGGATGCCTCTGCAGAGATGCCTTCAAGTAACTAAAAGGAGCCTGGCTAGAGGGGAACTGGGAATAGCCCACTAATCGCTGCTCAGTGCGAGTTAGATTTTGCGCTCTAATTACTGAGCAGAGCCCTGGAGCAAACAGAAACAGGCAGACAGGGCTCACAGGGAGCTGCGTCCCTGATGACACCACCACTGTGAGGAGAACACGAAGCTTGAGGGGAACAAAGCCACTCGAGAAACCACATTTCTTTCTCTGGAAATGCAGCCCCCAGAGATGGGTCGACAAGGTGCACCAGACAGCTGAGAGCTTGCATGTACCATGATAAGTCTCTGGGCCAGCCGGGTCCTGGCGAAAAAGTAGATGACCCGCAGCCTCTTGGGCAGGCGCAGGTTCCTGAAGGAGGAGGGCTGCAGGGTGATGGTGTGTGGGGTGGCAGGGCGCATGGCCAGCTGGCGCTCGTACCGCTGGGAGCAGCTGATGGACTTTGCTGGGGGCAGGCAGGCTTCTGAAGGCAGCCGTTTGTTCAGGTCCGCAAGCTGTGAAAGGACAGCAGAGGGGTCAGAGAGGTGACAGACTTCCAGAGAGACATGATCCCTAAATCACCTGGCTGTACGTGGGTCCGGGCCTGAGCACGCAGGTGAGGCCAGACTCGATCCCATGGTCTGCAGATACACATGTGCACCTGAGCACCCAGCCTCGCGTGCGGCCATCCATTCCCAGGATCTCCCAGCCACGCACGTCCACGGCCCAGCAATCAGGTGTGGCTGGCATCTCTCACGCACCCAACCACACCTGCTGGATGTCAGTTCTCTGTGTATGCCCGCTGCTGTCCCTCCCTCTACCTGCCACCTCTAGCAAGCACCTCCCCAACCTCCCACGTTGGCTCTTCTCTCTGCACGAGAAGCACAGTCGCAGGGAGAAGCAGCGGCAACATCAGGCGTGGACCACACCCCCCGCCCCCGCACCAACCTCCATACGGCGGATGTCGATGGACAACACGGTGCTGAAGAAAAACATCTGCAGGAAGAAGTCAGACACCAGCCCGACCACAGCGAAGAGGCAAAATTCCTGCAAGACACAATATGCCCCACATCAGCACAGAAGCCTTCTGGGCTCCCAGCAAGTATTCAAAGGCAAGCCCACTGCCCAGCCCTGAGTACGCTCCCTGCGGAGGTGGTGCAATTGCCTACCCTGGAAATCTTCAAGAGACTGGATGGTCACCTTGCTGGGGAAACCTGACCCCAGTTGTCTTTCCTGCCTAGTGCAGGGCGGGCTGGACCTGATGATCTTGCAAGGTCCCTTCCAGCCCCATACAATCTATAAATTTATGCCTGGCTGGCAACACTGATTACGAACGGTTTAATTTGTGCGGGTGAACTTTGTTCGGTTGACAGGGGCCCACTGGAGAGCTCTGGAGCCCGCTTATGTGCAGAACAGGTATAACATTTTTTGTGCTTATCCAAACATCTCAGCGTGCTTTGGGGAAAGTGAGGCAGGAGACATGAACTCAGTCCATGGTACAGTGGCAGGACCGGAGCCAGCACCTGCAGCTTCCTGGGCACGTGATTTCACTGCAGGACCAGCAACGTGCCTGACCTTCTCCAGCATGCAAGAAGCTCAGTCTCCGGACTCAGGCAATCACTGGCCTCCCGCTACGGGGGTGACCCGTTCCAACTGCAGTGGTGGTGCTGGTGGGATGTGAACGAGCCCCTGGCTAACCGCACCGGCCAGACAGCAGACAGCATCCTTCAGTCTCCAGCCCTGCCTGGTGGCAAAGGAAGGATCCCACAGTCCAGCAAGGCTCTCCACGTCAAACCCTACGAATCAGAGGCGAGAACGGCCAAAGCCCCTGAAATGCTCCTCTCTCCCGGCAGGTGTCAGTGTGCGGACGAGGATGGGCACAGTTACTGAGCCTGAAACCATGCAGCAAGCCACCGCCCCAAATGCAGTGCCCAGCATCATGCAGATCCCCACCTGCTACCTATCAAGAGTGTTAGTGCCCGGGACGCCTCTGTCCTTTGAGGGAGCAGGGTCTTGTCCAGCTCAGCGAAGGGCCAGGAGAGTAAGGATGTGGAGAGCTCAGGACCAACGCTGGGCTAAACAGCAGGCTCGGGACTCTGGCAGAACGACGTCAGCAGACACCCCCCGCAGACCCTGCGCTCCCCCTTCTGCACAGGCAACCCTGGGGTCCCCTTCCCACCCCGCTGTGCGGCTTGCTTGCCTCCCAGGTACCTCCCCAGTGCTGGGGCAGAGATGGACAGGGAGCAGCCGGGCTTTCCAGACCCTTCGTCCTGCCCTAGACACAACTCCTTGTCCTGCCAATGCTGCTCTCAGACACAAGCAGTGCAGACAGCTGCTCGGGGCCCTGCATGGACTTGGCGGCACGCAGATCCAGGAGGTCAAAAAGCGAAGTGTTTTCAAGTCAGTTGTTGACTCTGGCAAGCCCCCACCAGCAAAGGCATTTCCTTCGGGCTCCGCATGTGGGCTGGAGATGAGGGGGGATGGACAGAAAGGCTGGAGTTCTCCCTTGGGCTGGGGGAAGGAACACGCAGCTGGATTTCACCCTTAACCAGACACCCACTGAGCCCCAAACCTCGGGGTCGGCCCTGTTTTGTGCACAGCTCAGGTCTCCTTATGCTCCACCTGGGATCTAAGACAGATGAACCCAAGGTTGCCGTACTGACCTGCTACAGACTGGCTGTGTACGGACCATGCACACAATGCTGCTGCCCCCATGGCTGTGACTGAGAGCAGGATCGGGCCCTGGGAACCGCAGACATTTTGGATGGCTGAGGTTGAAAGGGCAGAGAGAGTGGGAGAGGGCAGGCACCCAGCCAGCCCCCAAGGCACAGAAGCACTGCCTCTCATGGGTCTGAGGTTTCTCAGTGAGGTTTTAACTGAGCCGCCGTCCTGGGACAAAGGGGCTTCCTGCCTGCCTGCCATACAGTAGGAAGGGATGCCTGCCCCATCCCTTAAAGGTGGAGATGCAGTTTGCAACTGGTTCTGGCTGCAAGAAGTATCCTATCAAGCCCAACTTTGGGAGACCCCAGAGAGTGGGACAAAATCAGAGGAAAACATGGCTCCCCTACACCCCTGGAGCTGACAGCAGGCTTCAGGCTGAGGGATCTGCTGCTCCTCTCCATGCCTCGGGCACAGATGCACAAAAGATCTAGTGGGGACCTGGATCAGTGGTTACTATGCAACCGTCACGTCTGCGTGATTCTGCAATGATAGAAGGGTGGCAAAACTGTGCCAGCATCAGCCCTGCTCTCTCCACGGTTGCTATCAGAGTAATTCTGCTCACTTGCATAGGACCAGGCAGACGTAACGCTTATAAGCTAATGTCCCCCCCAGCTTTCTGAAGGGGCTAGAAAGTATGTCTGTCCATAGCCCTGATGCATTTGGCGCTGCGCTGCACGGCAGCCAGGAGCAAAGGTCAGTGCCAGATGCACACGGCCCAGATCTCTATCTCCTGGGTTCCTTGGACTCTGGGACACTAGTGCTACATCTTATCTCCACTGCGTCCTTCACTTCTTACCTCCATTGCATCCTTCACTCACACTCACATGGGCACACACACACTCTAGCACAGCGGCACCCAAAGACGGCTTTGCTACGCAGCCTGGAAGAGTTGGAGGTTGCAGCAGGAGAGGATCATGGGTGACGCATGGGCGGTGGGGATGATCACTTACATCAAGGGACAACCAAGAATAATACAAGAATTACAGAATCACTGGCAGCGTCCAGACGCGCGTGGACATTTGGTTCCCCGGGGACAACGAGCGGCAGTGCAGCCTGTGCCGCTGCTAGGTGCCCTCGGGGAATTCCTGTGTCACACGTGCTTTGGTGTGTGGCAAGTTACCCTGGGTGGGGTACGGGTGGCTGGGGCAGCCTTACCTGGGGCTGCAGCAGTGGTGATCCTCCCATGTGGAGCCTGGCCAGTGGCGGAGTATGGTTTTGGCCGGACAGGCTTCAGTTTTGAGAGGCATATGCTGCTTTGCCTTTTTTTCCCCCGTGAGTTTTTTTAACCCCTGGATATCCAGGGATCAAAAAAACCCTCCATGCTGCTCCCTTGCAGTGCGGAGAACAACTGACCGTGCAGTATATGGCGCCACAGACGTGTCTGCAACACCACATATTGCACGGCCATGCTCATCTGGACGCAGCCATAGAGGAGTGGGGCCAAAAGGTACCGGCAGAGGTCACATCTAGTCCAACGGTCAGCCTTGTCCAAACTACCCCAGACAAATCCATAATCTAAACTCTTCGTAAAACTACTATCAAGCCCCATCACGAGGGTGCGGCGCAGCATCACCCTCTTCCAGGGTAGCCGTGGACTCCTTAAGCACTTTCTTTGGCTTCTTCGCCCTCAGTTTATAGCTACAGGCGTCAGGACCTACAGAGCTCACTCACCCTGCAAGGCTCCGTCTCCTTCTGAGAGCTTGGCCTTCCTGCACCCAAGCAGGACTCGGCCTACTGGACCCTCTCGCCCCTGCTGACGGCACCTTCACCATCCACTCTTCAACCTGCTCCACTGTACACAAACTGGGCTCGTACATGTGGCAAGTCACCAAAATAGCCCTTGGGTGAGAAGCCTGCTGGATGTCCCTACCTCAGGCCCTGGTTCTGCATCCATCGGGGACTGTGATGTTGGGGTGGGGGGGAGAATTTGAGATGGCTGACCTGCTTGCTGTGGAGCAGTTACCAAGAGCGTGGGGAGACTTGTTGCCCTTGCTGGGAGAAGCGTGGCACTGCCTCAGCAGTATTACCCGTGCACATGGCTGGCCTGGCACAAACCCTGGCTGGGCAGGGACACTGGCAGTAGTTATCAGGGGAGTCACCTTTGACTTGCAGGTGACTTGGCAGCCCTGGTGCTGGAAGCAGGGGTGTTCAGTGGAGATGGCAAAGGGCTGGGAGGCGAGAGATCTCAGTTCCACTCCTGACCTCTGCCAAAGGACTCAGTCTCTCTGGGTGTGAAAGGGGGATAGTAATGCCCACCTTTGTAAAGCTCTAAGGGTTTGCGAGCATGGGAAGACAATCCAAGACAGCTCCTTTGCACTGGCTCTCATGCAGGTGTCTATTCTGCACCGAGAGGCCTTGCCTAGCTCACTCTGGAAGTGGCTTAAGCCAACCCACACAAAGCCACTCAGGGCAGGGGCAGAAGAAACACGTACACTGGTGTATTTGGCAATAATAAGCAATTCACCAGCATAAAGAGGCAGTGGACAGATAACCCAGTCTGCCAAACTGGGGTGACTTCAACCAATCCAGTGGAAAACTGTCCCTGATAAAATGAGGGGTAAAATTCCTGCAGTGTTAAGCTACAGCGGTGTAATGATGGCCTGTCTGTGCTGCATCCAACCTGGGGTAGCCAACCGCTAAAGACAAAGAGGCTACTCCCTGCCCTTCTACCAGGGAGCAGCAAGCCACAGCAGGAGTCAGTGCATGACAGCTGCACATCTGTTTGTTACTGATCCTGGTATCACATTTATATCGGCATCTAAAGCCAATGTACATCACGCCAGGGTGCGAGTTCATCTGCCTATGCCCTCAGCATGGGGTAGGGGTGGAATCACTATTGTGCTTTCAATTCATGCCATTTTGCAATAGATTCTTGATGAGCCCTGAACTCTATGCGAATAGATGAGCCCTGAAATCTATGGGTTATTGGATTGGAGGGAATTAAAGTGCCCAGCTTTTGTAACACAAAAATGTGTCACTGGCTGTGAACAGCCTGAGGGTCGCAGGCTGCAGCCAGGCAAAGTGGAGCATGTCACAAGGGAGGAGACGGGGCTGCGGGGCACTCTGCATACGAGAGGATGTTGGCTGGAAGGCTCCAGTGGTGGGTAATGAAGCAGGAATCATGCCAGTTCCTCGGGGGTGACTGGCCTGTCCTTCTAGAGCAAGAAACTGGAAGGACAGGAGAAATAATAACCAATTTGTGCCCTAGGTCCTGTTTCCATCACTCAGCCCTGCTCACAAGCTGTTTCCACACACTGATTGGGAGGGACTGAGGGACTGGTGAGACATGCTGCATCACTCCACCACATATGCTGTGCAGAGATTGAGGGAGGTCTCAGCTAAGCAGGGCGAGAGTGAGGACAGCAAGGAGGATAGCAGCTGGCTGCAAATGCAGCAGGCCTCAATTTACATCTCCTGCCTGCAGAGACCGCTAGCACAGCACCAGGACGCTGGTTCCATGCCGATTCAGACCCTCCTCACAAGTGGTGCCGGGAGCCTTGGTGTTTGCAAAGCACTGTGAGAAACCCAGAGAGAAGGCAGCAGAGAAATGAAGTGTTACGAATTCTCCTGCAATTTGCATGGAGTGTCTGATACTTTACTCCCTCTCCTCGTGCAGTGGGAGATGTCACAACACACGGCCAAACAACTGCTGGGCTTCAAGAGCTGGCAGCAATTCCAATGGGAGGGAAGAGACTTTTGAGGACTGAATGGTCACAGGTGAGCTTACAAGCTTCTGTCCACAACCTCCTTAAGCCCTGACACTGAACAGCTGCACGCACCTGGATAGCTGGGACCAGCGTGAAATAGCCAATCAAGATGATCCCAAGCTCCGTGGCCATGTTCTTCATAATAGACCAGCTCTCGTTGCTCAAGCCTGGAGAAAGAAAACATGCAGTCAAGTACAAGGAAGAAACAGTGCTCACTACTCGCTGGAACAGGGAATGGGCACTCAGGGCTCCTGGGTTCTATTTCTGCCCCTGTATGCCACCTAGGAGAAGGCTCTGGGCCTTAGTCATGCTACCTGTGAAATGGGGATTATTCTGAGACTCAGAAGGCAGCAGAGAAGCATTATTTTTCCCTGAGGTCAAAACAAAAAAGTCTCCTTTTCTTCTTCTTTCTGAAGGAAGCAGATTGCCGTTGCTTTCCTGTGTTAACACACAGATCTGATCTGCACAGACTGTCTCATCCAGCAAAGCTCCACGTTGATCCAAGCAGCTGGAGGACACTGCGTGGGATCTAGGAAGATGGTGCCTAGGACTGGAAGGGACCTTCTGGCCCAGCCACTTAGTCTCTGCTGTCACAGACACCAGTACCACATAGCTCCATTTGTAGCAATCTCCACCTTAAAGCGGGTTAGGTTCCTCGCCCCCACTATTCCTGCTGGAAGGCTGCTTCAGCCCCCCAGTCCTCTGATGACCAGAGACCTTTTAATTTCCAGACTGAGTTCATTTCTACATCCCCACAAGGTCTCCCTGGGGAACACCGGCCTATTAAAGACATGGAGTCTGTCACACAAACCATGGGACTGCATCTACCTTGGAGGCAGCACACTGGCTGTCTCTGCTCCGAGTGGACACGGCACCGTAGACCAACGTTAAGAAATGCCAGGGCTTCCCTTTTGCTGGTGATCACTCCGTATTAGCTTACCTAGCGTGCACAAGCCAGGGCCACGTCTGGGAACCCTAGTGACCAGGGGCCACATTTATGGGCTTTCGCTAGCTCTCGGCAGAAGCTGCAGTCACTATTAAAGACAGTCAATACGATTCCCAGCTCCAAATGCGGTCCTGTTTTCTCCCTTCTCAGACTACGTGTGACATTCCTTCCCGGCCCCCAGTCCCAGGATACCCTCCTTCAGACCGAAAGCGAACTTCCTCCTTCCCAGAGCTGTCAAATACCTTGCGCGATCCTCAGCTTCACTTCCAGGTCAACCGGTGTGGAGACAACCGACTTGGTGAGAACCAGGACATTCTCCAGCCCGATCACCACCACCAGGTACGGAAAAATCTCCCTGGGGGAATGTGAACAGAAGGGAGCAGAGAGTGATGAACAGAGCTGAGAAATGAGGCAGGAGCATGGATTAAGTGACAACCAAGGCCCAAAGGACTTTGTTCAGGCCTGAGTAACGTCCTCCCTCAGACAATGCTAGTCTGGGAGCAGGAGAGAGGCGCTGACATTTTGTGTTTGCTGGCGAACTGGCCATTGAATGCTGTCCTTAACTCACACTGCGAGTGCTCCAAGGACTTGCCCTCCTGTGTGTGTTTGTACAGCGCATAACACCGCAGGGCCTGGATCCAAGGTCAGAGCTTTAAGCACTGCTGCAATGCAGTTAATGATAAACGGTCAGGGTCGCAGCCAGGCATCAGCATTACACCCCCTGCCGAGTCACAGGAGGTCCTCACATCTGGCTAGCCAAGCCATGTCAAAGCTTCTCAGGGAGAGGAGCAGGGCAGGGCTGTGGGGCTGGGTGAGATGCCTGGGGGGTGGGTTGCAAACTCACCAACAAGAGTACCAAGCTCCCCGCAAGGTGCAGATGCAGCTCCTGAATGGAGCAGGAACCCTTGTGTCCACAAACCAGCGCAACCCCACGCAGGCTGGGCCAAAGTCAAAGCCCTACTGTACAATGTCTAACCCACAGCTTCCCTCTGCTGAAGGAAAGCCCCGCAGCCTGGGTGATGATCCTCCACCCTGTTAAGGCAGCGGGGATCAGCCATTCGGATATCCCCATTCAGCCACCCAACTGCTCCCAGGACCCCAGGCAGCCTCCACAGAGGCATCCCTGCAGTGTGCAGCAGAGATGTAACCTGAACACGATTACAGCAGACCTGCCAGAGAAGACTCTCATCCAAGGCTTAAAAAGATGCTTCCAATGGTGATTTGTCCTTTGAAACGTGGCACATGGCAAAATAAGCCCCTGTCCCAGGTCACTGTGGGGCTCTATTCAGCCCTCCTGCCTCCCCTGAAAAACCACCTGCTGTGCTCCCTGCTGCTCACACCAGCCCAGGAAAGATTAATTCAGATGCCACCATCTTGTCCATGGCACAGAAGTGAATGGCCACACTGCAAGCACCGATGGGACCGAGAGGACACAGCAGGAGAAAGCTGAGAAGGAAACTCAGTTCCTTGGCAAACCAGCCTTGGGCACAACAGTGAGACAGCAGTGCTGCACCCAAATTAACCTTCTCTGCTTGCTGCACGGCCGGTCCCCATGCTGAGCCCTATACCCACACGGGCCTCAGTAATGCACAAGGATTTGGCAGCCAGTACACATATACAAGTGAAAGCAGAAGAGATGTCTCCTGCCACCGTCCTGTCTCTTGCAAGCTCAGACATTGCTGCTAAGAACACGATCTGCTCAGGGCTCCTGCTAACTCAGCCCTTTCGCTCCGATCGATTCGTTAAACAAGGTGAAGCGGCTGCTGCTCTCTTGGAAAATAAGAGGCAGAACTCAACCTGTGCCCTGGGCTCCCCTGCGCTGGTGGCTCCCATGACCTGCTGCAGGTGGGAGGAGGCTCTCGCTGAGCAGCCGGCTGGCCAATGAACTCTGCAAGGGGAAAAGGGCGCAGCTCTCAGACCAGCACAGGCACAGAGCAGGGCAGAGCAATGCACACGCTGGCCCATCTGCTAGGCAAAGGTCAGCAAGGGGGGGATGCACTGGCTAACGTGTTCTCCTGTGCTGCCTGTGAGGTGAAGGCCACTCTTTCCAGTTCCCCTACATTATGACACAAGTTTCCAGAGCTTTGCTGGGTGCCCCAAGGGGCTGGGAAGACATTTGTTGCTACAGGTGTCAGGGGTTTTTATTCACCTCTCTCAGAGCCAAAGCTTGGGATAGTGACTGGGCTGTGCCAATGCTCCTGCAGGGACCTAAAGTCAGAGATTCCTGGCTAGAGGGTCTTGTCCCTCTACCCAGGGTCAGACCAATACCCTGTGGTCAAACTGGTACCGACTGAGGGGCTTTGCCTTCCTCTGTAGTGGGGGCATGGCTGGGATGTCTCAAATGTATTTTTAACAAACTCCTTCCTGTGCTTGCAGTGGCAGGACACTGGCAGGGCCCTGCTTTGCCCGTGGTAAGCTAACACACATTTCTGATGTATCGGGCGTTGTGCCTGGTAGTTGTGCCTGTCAGATTATTTCCAAGTTTTTAAGAGCAGGCCAGGTAAACACTTGTCTGGGATGTTTCAGACAGGACTGATCCTGCCCAGAGCGGGTGCCTGACTTCCTGTGGGCCCTGCCAGCCTGACTCTTCTATGCTTCCCAGGTGGGGCGGGGAAAGGTGGTATGTAACAGATTTCTACTAGGGAGCTCTACCCTCCTCCACAGATTAGCTGTCCAGACCAGCCGTGCTCCAGAGAAAAACCCTGCTCGGTCATCTCCCCTCTCAGTGCAGAGCCAAAGTCACTTTGCTGGACCTACATTCTGGAGACGGGCCCCTCGGCTACCAGGGCACCTTGGCACTGCGGCCCGGTGGCGTCTTTGTTCAGAATTAAACAACGCAGGGGTTTCACTGCTCTAATAAAGAGAATGAAGAATGGACTCGGCTCCTGTGCTGTTTAGCTCTGTACCAAGCTCTATTCCCTTTACAAAGAACTTCACTTAGGCACAAACCTGGCAGGGGCATCATTCACTTAGCTGCATACCTCAATGCCAGCCCCAGTGTGTTGCCTTACACTGTAACAATCCTTGGTTATAGGCACACGAGTTAAATGCACACACTGCTTCCCTGCGTGGCAGCTGTCAAAAGGCTGCAGTTAGAAGGCTTGAGAAAGACGGGAGGAAGTTGGCTTCAGTCCATGCTCTACCACAGCACGAAAGGGCTGTGTATTTAAAGAGCAGTGTCTGCAAGGAGTTTGGCTAAGCTCGTGGGCAGTCCTGCGACCATGTACTCACAGCGAGTAAGGATGCTGTACTCCCTGCACTCTCCATCTCTCAAGATGCTGCAGAACTTTCTACCGACAGCACATTATTATGGCACAGAAGCCATCAAGGAGAAGCTGAGGGGCAGCTGGGCCTCTGATCATGTGAAAGATGATGGGACTGCGAGAAAGCACATCAGCTCGCTGCTTTTTCCTAAACCAATTAAATGGTTAATACTGGCAATACTGTAGTATCTTTAGGCCCCAGAGATAACAGTTCTTAGACCCACTGCTCAAAGCTGCCAGATTTCAGTTTTTGCATGTTTCTACGTTGATCTTCATGACTCTGAGGGCCAGGCAGAGCTTTTGGTAACTAAAGCTGTGTCTCTAAAGTATTGTCCGTGGACGGGGGTGGAAACGATGGCAAATTCCATGACTGAAGAACCACGAGCTACGTGCAGCTTTGCAAGTAACTAAAGGAGTGGGGACAGGGCTGATTAGCTTCTCTGTTTAATGTGCCTAAGGAAAAGGAACCTGAGCTGCCACAGATCCATAAAATACCATTCCCCAGAGCTCCCTGACCAGTTTTCTCCGGATGCCCTGGGGAATTATAGACCCCTATCTCTTTTAGAAGTCTGCCAGCGTGCCACCTCAGCCGGTCCTCTGAACAGATCTCATGAACTAACCACTGCTTACACTGGGACAGGAGACAGCTCTCCAGAAAGAAAAACTACAGAAAAACCCAGAGTTTAGCAGGGGATACTTCTCATTCCTCCAGATGCTGAGGAATGAGAAGATCTTGCCCCAGTGTGACAGGTGCTTCCTTTTCGGGTGGGACATTAATCTGGACTCCTACCCACAGGTGATTGCCATTAAACACTCCCTGGCATTTTTCTCAGCAGATGTGCCAGCCTCGTGGCTGGCAATTACACTACAGACTTCAATCCTCCCGCAGGTTTAACTGACTACAGTGCTCACTTCATTTTTTGCCAAAGCTGCGGTGTAGCAAGTGAAATAAATGCACACACACAAACAGCCTACAGGCACAGCGTCCACCCCCAGGCTTCCCAGACCCAGAGAGCATGCTCTGCTCTAGTTATCAAAGGTGCTTCCATGAAGCAAGCTCATTTCCATTTTCCTGCATGATCCTTTCAGACAGGTCTGTACGTGAGAAAAGCATTTTGGGCTCCCCTGGGATGGAAGGCATGAAGGAGAGAGTGAGTGAGACAGAAGACAGATGTCGGCAGAGCAGGCAAAGAAAAATCCAGCCTGGCTCAGAAGTGCACCTGCTGATGCCCTGTACACTGGCTTCCAGATAAGCTGGGCAGAAATCTTCAGAGGGCATCAGAGGGAGAGGAGATAAGAAAGACAAAACCATAAACTCTCACATCAGCCACATCCTACTTAACCAGTGGCTCCTGTTGCTGCAGAAGGTAACTAATGGAGATGCAGGACAGCTCCAGGCACAGAGATTAAACAGGTCACTAACTGTTAATACTGTAAATAACTAATAATTTAAAATCCAAGGAGACATCCGTTTCTCTTGAATGATGGAAAAACAGGGTTAGCAGGTAGTCCAACCCCCTGCTCAACACAGGATCATCCCGTGTAAATGAAAAGGAGATGCGTACGTGCTCCCCAAACACAAGCTGCTTGCCATCTATTAACAAGGCATAGAAACCCAAGCTCCCCAGTCCCCAGCAGTGGAGAGTCAGACTGCACAGGGCACTGCTGCCACACAGCACCTCTGAGGAGTATGAACAGGACTGAGAAATGGGGGAGGCTCTGCCATGCCTGTCTACGGAAACACTGACATGGAGCTCATCGCTCCAGGTCAGAAGGCGCAGTGTTAAAGCCTGACCTCACACCTGATAAAGCCAGTGGAAATACTCCCATTGACTTAGGTGGACCTGAATCAAGTGGAGGGGAACAGTGCTTCTCCAACCTCAGGTCTTTTGTTAAAAGAGTCATTTACTGGTTGATCCAATACATTCAGAGAGATGCCCAGTAATTACAGCAGAGCTCTACCAGCTTCTCTTCTCAGCCCTCCCACTGACTCTTTCTGGGCCTTAGCCTTCTCATCTGTAAAATGGGGACAATGCTGCTGCTTCTTACAGTTACTCTACTTCATTAATAGTCACAATGTGCTCTAAGATCCTCAGATGAAATTTGCCACTGAGGAGTAAAGGGCTACATGGGCTGCTGTAGATATTCCTGGGGTTTATATCATGATCTCAAAACAGCACCTTGGTACCTTACAAAATCCGTGAGAGAGAGATGCTGATAAATAAATACAGGCCCTGCAAAAACACTCCTTTGCAGCCACCCTGCTGCAGAAATAGGCCAGGGTCACATGGAAGCTAAACCAAATGGGCAGGTCTGGTACTTTCTGAAGCTCTGGTAGATGGCCACTGGGTACAGAGGTGCCTGAGAAGACCATGCCACCCATCCTGGAAAGTTCAATACCAGGTAATGGGAGGAAAGGTGCTCTGGGGAGAATCAAAAAAGGCTACAGTGAAAGAGCTGCTGTGGGTAACTGAGTCCCACTCCATTCCTGTGGGCATCTCCCAGGTCTGCTGGTATCATTTCCATCACACCCAGAGAACCCCAAATCTGTCTGCTCTTGACACAGCCTCACCTCTGACAAGTGCTAAAAGACCAGTGCTTCAGCGTGTGAGGAAGTGAAGACACAGCCGAGCACCGTTCAGGTCCTGAGAAGTCACAGCAGCTCAGTATCTCTTCTAGTGACTATACACACATGGGGAGGACCAGAAGGAAGAGTGGGAATCTCAGCGATGAGAATACGTACCCCTTTACCACCCCTTGGGTATGGCAAGAGGAAGGAACTCCCCTGCCGACAGACCACTGCTATTGCCAGCTCTGAGAAAACAACATGCAAATGTGTCCATCTCCATCCAAGAAGATTTCATGGGCCTCTAGCAAGCGGTGTGTGTCAGGAGCCAGCAATGCAATGTACCCCTTCATCTCCAGATGAACCGGAGATCACAGCCACCTGGGGAGTCAGGATGCAACTCCAGGTGCTCTAGCATGACCTTCCCCACAGAGACGTCAGAGAACAGGCCACTGCTGACAAGGGTGTTACAACCCAGAGATGAGTTTCTGAGCAAATGCTTCGACACCGCTTCTCTACGGAGCACCTCTCTATCTTGGTAGACATACAGCCCCCATCCCTGCAGCAGACAGGTCTCCCACATAATTAAATACGTAATTTTCAAAGCAAGTTCCAACCCTGCCAAGAAGCTGCCTATGGGCAGCCAAAGCCAATGAGACTCCTCATGGAAGCGGCTTTTGGGGTCCGCTGCTCCCAGCTTCCCACACCTCAGTGGGCCAAGCACAGTGAATCCAAGAGCCAAAGCCTCCTGCCAGGGCCAACTGCTTGAGTCAGGGAAGGTATACCTTCCTACCCTGGCATGCCAATCACAAACCCTAAGGAGGTAGGGACAAGGGGAAAAGGTGTGTAGCTGCCAGACTGCTGGTGTTGGCAGATAAAAGGCTGTCACACTGAACTGTCAGCAGAACTGGAACAACGGCTGTGCAGAGAAATGCCCTGAGCAGGCATGGAGCCCAGGCAGATCTGCTGGTGTTAGAGCAGGCATGGGTCCTGAGCTCAGCATGGGGGTGGGTTGGTCTGGGCGACAGGATGTGGGGTGATTAGGAGAAGGCTTGGTTACAGAAACAAGGGACTATGCTGCTGTTTTCTGGATAGACTCAGGGCTCAGCTCCCCTTACCCCTTCCTTTAGCAGGAGCTTTGGCTGTAGATACATACCCTCCGTTGAGTGTTGGCGTCAGGCCAAAGAGAGTGCACAGCCCCACGGACATGAGCAGAGAGCTGAGCACTGTCACAACCGCTGCTAGTGCCAAGCCCCATTTTGATTTCACCATGTCGATCTTTCCTGCAAGAGAGAGCACAAGGCCCTGAAACCAGTGAGCAAAAATGGGCAGCAGGAAGGGATCCCTGGGGTCACCTCCTACAGCATGGAGCCTGCTAGCCCGAGGCCCAGTGGTGTAAGACCCGTATCCCAGCCTCAGGCTCTAAGTGGCTGCTGACACGGCAGCGCAGTACCACAGGACACAAGATAGATGTTTGGATGGCCCAGAGAACTTTATCCCAACTACCATAATGACCAGGCCACATTTGGAAGGACCTCTGAAAGTAGCCTCAGCTCACTGGTAAGTTCTGACACCACAAACCCAAAACGTGCATGAGACCTGAGACTTTCCAAACTGCTGACAGGTCTCCCCAGAGAAATGGAGGAAGAGCTGATATACTGGGACGTGTCAAACAACAAAGCAGAGTCCCGTATGCTAAGCCATAGAGAACCGTTATGCCTAGACTGAGGAAATGGCTTACTGGGCCTTTCCCTCTCTGGGTCCAAGTACTGCATCTCAGTTGGATTTCAGCTTCACTGGCTTGCAGGGCTGATAGGAAACAGCAGCACCACAGGCCTGGCTCTGCCCCCTCTAACACACAGGGCGTATTCTACCCTTGCCAGCCTCTCTGCTGGAAAGCACAACAACAGGACACTAGCCTGACCTCCCTCCCTCCCAGGACCTACGCGTGGAGAAGTAGATGTAGGCGAAGAGGATGATGTAGGTGGTGACCAAGGGGATCAGCTCGGCGACGCCAATCTCTTCCTTGAAGTGGACATGGACGATGTTCTCCTCCCGCAGGGTGCAGTTGGGGCTGGGGTGCAGCAGCTTGAGCCGGGACCGGAGGCTGGTGAGGAACCTAACAAAGGAGAAAAGTAGAAGGACTGGATACTTGCTCAGTGCTGTGCCCCTGGGGAGGATGGGGGAGAACAGTGGCTACGGGCCAGCTGGTAAAGCAGCCCTACAGACCTATACACTACTCCAGGGATTCTCAACCATGGTGCTGGTGCACCCTGGGGTGCTGTGAGATCCTTCTAAGGGTGCCACATAACTTTAGCACCATTCGGTGTGCAAACACTCTACACAATTCACACAACAAAGCTTTCACATCAAAGTTTTCACACAGGAATACAGAGAGTCAAAGCCATTCTGTCCTGTTGTGGGCTTGCTGCGTTCTCTGCAACACAGAATTGCTCTGGTATTCTTCCATAGTCAAAAACCAAGTGAAAGCTGAGAGCCGGCATTTTCTGAGCTGGGCCCTGAGTCTAATGAGGTTGAGGACACAGTGCCTCCCTCCATAGCTAGGCTCCTGCCCAGGCCCAAATGCCAGGTCTGGGTGTCTCCTTCCTACCTCCTGCAGCACTGAGGTGCTGTGACAGCCTTGCAAGATCTACATCGCCACCAAGCAGGATTCAAGGAGGGGCGCTGTGCAGGAACGAGCATCATTTGTTCCACGCATGCAGAGCCGTGTCTGGAGAGGTTTAGGTAGCGGTAGGCCCCTTGTGGTCACTGTTGCAGAGTTTACGTAAGTGGCACTGATGAGTGGCGCTGACTGACCATCCTGGACATGGAAGCCTCCCCCCGGTGTACCAATGTGCCAGCCATTCCCTGGGAGAACCACCCGTAGGGCAGAGAGGAGCATATAGAATGGGAAACTCCCTTCTTGAGAGCACGAGGCAGAAAGGGATCTGGGAGTCATTACTGACTCCAAGATGAACAGGGGCCGACAACGCGAGGTCACAGGTGGCAGAGCTAACCGGACCTTGTTGTGCATCCACAGATGCATCTCAGGTAGAGCCAGGGAGGTGATCCTCCCCCTCTACACGATACTGGTCAGGCCGCAGCGGGAGTACTGCATCCAGGTCTGGGCGCCGCACTTCAGGAGGGATGTGGACAACATGGAGAGGGTCCAGAGGAGGCCACCCGTATGATCCGGGGACAGCAGGACAGACCCTACAATGAGAGACTGGGGGACCTAAACCTGTTCAGCCTTCACAAGAGGCTGAGGGGGGGACCTTGTGACTGTCTATAAACTCACTAGGGGGGACCAGAAAGGCTTGGGGGAGACACAGTTTCCCCTCGCACCCCCTGGCATGACAAGGAATAATGGGCACAAATTATTGGAGAGGAGGTTTAGATTAGACATCCACAAGAATTACTTCACAGTTAGGGCAGCTAGGAGCTGGAACCAACTTCCAAGGGAAGTGGTGCTGGCTCCTACCCTGGGGGGCTTTAAGAAGAGGCTTGAAGCCTACCTGGCTGGACTCATTTGAGTCCAGTTTTTTCTTCCACCCAGGCGGGGGTCAGACTTGAAGATCTACAAGGTCCCTTTGACCCAACTTCTATGATTCTATGATTCATCCTCCAGCTCACTCAGTCCCTGCTTTCTCTGCTGGGGTTGCCATCAAGGGGATCAGTTAGTGCCTAGTGTGATGGGTCTTACTGGGAGGCAGAAATCCAGTGCCTAGAAACTGGACTGAACCAAACCGACTTCCCAGAGGCCAACTGGCAGCATCACGAAGGCAATGGCTGGCAGCTGTGGCTCCTAGGTGGGCCATGTTAAGATCAAGTGTCCAATGAAAGTGTGGATTCTACCCTGTGCTTTAATCCCACTCCCATCTCGGGACCTCCAAGTGCTCTACAGCTCTGCCTAAAACCCTGACAGGATACAGAAAGAGAACAAGCCAATTAGCACAAACAGCAAACTTGCCAAGATCTGAATAAGCAAGCCCTGCAGCAAAATGGCCTAACATGGGAGCAGCCCAGGCCAAGCTCCTTACCTGGCATCATACCGCTGGAGACCCAGTGTGACAGTGTAGGACACCACCCGCTTCCGATTGTACAAGTTCACCCCGCTGTATTTCCCCGGGAGTCCGAAAAGCAGATCTGCCAACACACACCATGAGAAAACACCATGAGACTGGGCTAAGACCTGTGTGGGTAAGAGGCCTGAACAGATATGAGATCCCATTACCAAGGACGCTGGAGGACATGTCCTTTCTTGTGGGACTGCAGGGCCCTCACAGAGCAGGTATGTCTTTGGTCTTTGAACACCCACCCAAGCACTGACACGCAGCCCAGAGGTGACGGATATGGGGTGTGCTCTAGCAGGACTCAACTTGCCCTGCTAGGGACACTTGGGCTAAAAACAGATGTCAGGTTTATCTCAGGTCTGATTGTCCTGGGCTTTGACTAGCAACAAAACAGGCGCAGGGACAATCATTTATACACACAGCTTGAATGGCAATTAACTCAAATCAGCAATTGTCCTGGGAGAAAGTGTTACCTTGGGTACTTCACAGGTCCTTACAGTGGGAGAATGGGAACCTGTAGGATCCCATAGGACTTTAGGATAAAAGTGTTTGTTCCAAGAGAAATCCAAGACCTGCTTTTATCCTTAGATCATGACACCTCGTTTCTCTGCTTCAACTAAGGCACGCACCCAGCTCTAAAAGAACACCACTCCAGAGGACTCCATCTTTTGTGTGTTTATGAGGAACCTGCGCTCCCAGGGGAAAAGGCCATGTCCTCCTTCGATGTGCTGTCATTGCTGAACACGTTCCGGGTGCTCAACACAACCAGCTGTTTAGTGACAGAGGGTTAGGGTTACAAGGCCTCCTTTCAGGCAGTCAGAAGGAAAGCTTCCTGGCCTCACCAGCATCCCTCTAGACAGGAGGGAGTAAATACTCCTCTGGCGTCCTGGAACCGCTGAACGGTGAGACTTCAGCCTCAGATTGATTTGCGTAATGAAAAGAGCAGAGACACTTTTATCCCTGCAGCATCCCAGCCTGAGATAAGCCCCCTGGGTGAACAGCAGCAATAACCAGCAGAGGTGCAGTATGGAACACAATGAATGTTCGCTCATCAATGGTAACAACACACTCTGGGCAGCTCAGCCACTGCTCTTCGGAGAGAAGAGACTGGGTGAGAGATGCAAGCAAACAGAGTAATAAAGACCATGGGGTTAGCTAGAGTTGCCTGCTATGTGCAAACAGCCTGCAGGTCTGTAAGGAGGGACAGGGAGGGGTTAGGTCATCCGCATTGCACCTAGAAGGCTGCGTCCATACACAGATGTAAACCCACAGATGAACCAAGCTGGGTGGCCTCATCCCAGAGCTCCTGTGAGGTAAAAAACCTACTACTCAACTGAGCATTACTGGCCTTCGGAGGTGCATTAAGGACAGCAGGGCAGGATGGAGGTAGCCACCCCAGTGTCTTGGTAGCTATGGTCTCTCACCTTTGAGGGTCGCTGACATCTGCAGTGTCTTTGGTTCATGCTGGTGGATAGTTTTGATGATATCTGGGTCAGAGTTGAAGCGCTCGCGGTCGTTCTGCCAGAAGTTCCCCGGGGACAGCTGGAGGCAGCCATGCTCCGGCAGCAGGTTGCGCAGCTTCTTCAAACTGGGCAGGAGGTCTGTCACCTGCAGGCAAACTTCCTCCAAGCTTCTGGTCCCAGAACTGAAAGACAGGCCCAGGCCACACAAGGAGCAGCGCGGGCAAACAACTCGTGTCAGAAAGACAAAGCTGTTTAGCAGGGTGCACCCAGGACGCCTCTTATTACTGCTCCCGTTCTTTATTATGACAGTGCCCGGGAGCTGTAGTCCTGGAGAAGGCCTCCAACCTACTATGGACTCTTGCCTTCCACCCAACAGGAGACTTTACCACACCTTCCACTCTCCTGTGAAATATGAATTTTCATTTCTACCAAAGAGAACTTCTACAATCTTTGCAATCTTCTATGCCTGATGAAGGGTGCCTGTGCCCAAAAGCATGCAGATATATATATATATATTTTTTGCAACTATCTAGTCGGTCTAATAAAAGATATCACCTCTGGCACAAGTTCTGATTCCTTTTGCCTCTAGACCAATACGGCTACAACCTGGATACCCGACTTCCACCCTGCACTCAACACATGTGGGCATACTGTTTTAAAGTGTGTGCCTGCCTGAGTTACTTCCATTTCTAAAGCCAAAAGTTATGCTGATTTTCAGAGGTGCTGGCCACTGAAGTTCCCACTGGGTGAAATTAATGTGATGCAATAAACTCCAGAGCATATTGTACCGGAGTTTATTGCTCCCAGGTGCCACATTTACATGTGCACCTGGGACCACAGCATATAGATCTGTGTTAGAGCAGCCCTGGCTGGAGGGGAGGTGGCGGGGTGGGGGGAAGGGGGGCAGGTGTCAGTCTACCACCCCGGGGCTTCTCCAACCTAGCTCAACATGCTGAAGGGCTGGCTGGGGAACATGGGTGCTCCAGTGCAGGGCTAAAGCACCCTCGTGCCCCAGCCAGCCGCATCAGCGTCTATACATGCACTGCTGTGCAAAAAAAGAACGGTGCCATAGGATAGTACTTGAGTTTATAAGTACTAATCTACAACAGAGTTAATTAGTTTCCTGCAGCCTAACATGTGTAGATGGCTAAGACTTTACTGCAGAGATAATTAAGGAGCTCCGCAGTAACTGTCTTGTGTAGAAGCACCCTCTGACTTAAAACACAGGTCATGAAAGGTCAGCACTTTTAAAACAGGACCCAAGAACTGTTACATCTTGTTTTGTATCATGACTGATGGTAGTTTTATGAAGAGGTCAGATTATGGATTTGCACAGGATGGTTTGGACAGGGATGATTCTGCCTCAGGCTGGGGGCTGACTAGATGTTACCACTCGAGGTCTCTTCCAGTCCTACTTCTCTATGACGCTATGATTCTGCATTATGAAGCAGGGAGTCCTTTAGAAAACTTGGGCTTCATCTCTCTGCCTCTCCTTTTCTGTGTTTGCTAAATGCAGTTGCCAATCCAAACCCAACACAGTGTTTAGGGTAATGATCGGTTAAGGGCTGCAGAGGGCTCTAAAACATACCGAGGACACAGCAAGAATGAAACTGTTCAGGCCATGGCATGACCTAATGGAGACACCTCATCACCCCCAGTTCCCACGCAGAGCAGTATGTACTCATGCTCCTTAACAGCAAGTGCAAACCTGCAATCCTCACTCACGAAACACTGTTCACACAAGTAAATGCTGCGGACTCAGGCTCTGGGAAGGCACCCGTCACCTACGTAGCATAGTAAGTGCCTCTCTTCCCAGCTGGCAAAGTGGTGTGCACCTGCCTTTAGTGTCAGGCACACAAAAGTGCCATGTGTTCTACACAATGAGATAAAAACTTGCTCAGCACAAGATTATGTAATCTGCACTAATAAATCAGAGGCCCATGAGACACGATTCGATCTTGGTTTATATAGGCCCTGGGTTGTGCAAGGCCCAGGGACCGCAGGGCATGGGAGTGGCTGCAATTTCCCTTTGGCTGTTCAAGCACAAGGTGTTGCCGAGAAAGAGAACAATGCTTTGGAAGTGGACATAGCCCGGGCAGCCGGCAGGACCCGCCCTAGAACACGTGGCCCACCCCACACCTGTGCCCGATTATTCATTCCACAAAAATCGCCGTGTTTCACCCTCCCGGGTGCACAGGAAACATTCCAACTGGAAACCACAGGCAGGCAAGAGATATAAAGCTTCCTGCCTGAATCAGCAAGGAACGTGAAGCAATAACTCGGGGAAAGGGGAGGATTCTGGTCTTTTCTTGCAGCCAGGCCTCAAATAACTCCAGAATCTAATGCTGACAAAACTGCCTCCTATGTCTTACTGACTCCACGTTAGCAGCTGCTCTAACTCAATGCCCAACATAAGGCACTAACAGCTTTGGCATATACCTATACTTTTCCCTATTAAAAATAAGTGCTCCAGCACATCGCATGTTTTGGAGCGGGCTAAAATAAATGGAATGTGATATCTCAACAAGTACACAATCCAAAGGATATCACACGTACCATGTTGCTGCATTAAACTGTATACCACATGCACCCTTTTCCCAAATATGGCTATTCAAAACTGGAGTGTGTGTTTTAAATAATGAAGCTGATTTCCACACTGGAATGGAGGCACAGGGATGTTGTAATGGATGCTGAGGGCTGTGCTGCTTTTCCAGGCCCGTGCTATATAGTCCAGTTCTCAGTTAAACTCAGCCCAAAGTTGCTGCCAATTCAGCAGCAGCTGTGACAGTTAAAGCTTGAGCTTTGGAGCTGAAAGGAGAGGGCGAGTGACATGGATGCCTGGGACCAATCAGCCATGGTGAGCCCATGTGTGCCTTATCTGAGAGCATGTGAAACAATATGGTGTTCCTTTCAGACTGACTTTGCAAACAGCTAGAAAAAGGAGAACCTTTCTTACCAAGATTAGCTGTAGCTGGCCATGAGAGTACACAGCCCTTCATTTCTAGTTGGCACATGCAGTGGCATTGACCATCAAGGGCATCGCACTGATCAGAGATAACAGAGACACAGGGAGCAGCCTGTTTGTAACTGGTGACTGACGAACGCACAGCATCCCCCAATCGCGATCCATACGGGGAAGATAAAGAGGCAGATGAACTAAAAACAAACATGCACAGCCAGGACATCAGTGCCAAGGCTATTGAGACCTAGTATGGAAGTGTGCCAGCACTAAAGAGACGAATAACTCCTCCGAAAGGATAGTAGGTATAAGCAAGAAGCCTAGAAAGAAATAGAACAAAAGACAGATCAGCAAAGGAAATATATGTGGAAGGTCAGGAGCCCAGGTGGGGCTAAAGCAAGAGCTGCCAAAACCCCAGCTGAGTTTGACCTTGCAAAGGGAATTAAAACAAACAGTGGAAATTTCTTTTGCCATAAAAATCATGGAATAAAGAAAGAAGAAGTGCAGCGAGGATGGAATTGAGACTGAAGAGAAGCTATGTACAGCCAGAAAATCGAATCACTACCTTACCACTCTCTGGCTCAGTTTTCAATGGAGCGATGGCTGCTCAGCTTTGGGACAAAGGCAAGGTGGCTAATAGAAGCGAGGACAAATGAACAAGGAAATCACCACACGTGGGGGAGGCAACATTCAGAGAACGTGATAGGTCCAAGGAGCCAGATAATCTTCATCCAAAGACCTAGCACCTGAACTCGCAAGGCTGGCAGCAATAAGTCTGTCAAGGCAAGTGTGGTATCATTTGCCTGGCAAATAACATATGTTTAAGTGAGGGGGAAAAAAACAATCAGAGCAACTCTAGACCCAACAGCCTGACCTCTGCCGTATGCAAGGTTTTACAACAAACCCAGGAGGAAAGAATACTAAAGACATGGAGGGAAATTGGCAATGGGATAATATGCAACGTAGGTTTATCAACAATGAATGACTTGGGCAAGAGAGTTCTGAAGCCTTTCTTTACAAAATAACTGATTTTCTGGGTAAGCAATAGGCAGTAGAATCAATCTATCTAGACTTCAATAAAGCCTTTAATACAATGCTGCATGATACATTTTTCGTTAAGCTAGGGATTGAGACTCGAGCTATAAGGCAAAAAGGGATGGGCATAGTTCCTCAAGGACTGCTCTTGGGATCTGTCTGATTAAATATTTTCTTTAATGACTTTGGGAACAAAAGTTGAAGTGCGCTAATGAAATTTGCTGATGACACAGGTGGGTGGTATTGTCAACGCACAGGAAACTTGGGATATCATACAGGAAAACTGGATGACCTTGAAAACTGGAGAAACACAAATGGGGTGAAATGATTAGCACAAAGTGCAATGTCATGTTATTAGACACTAAAATTTGTCCCCAGGAGTCTTTCCTGCCCATAGTGGGGTGGTTGGACACAGTGATCTCACAAGGTCCCTTCCAGCCCTAAACTTCTGTGAATCTGTGAATAAACACAATTCCTGTGAGAGACCAGGAACTCATATGTTGGAAACAAGTGAGGAACAGAAAAACATGGGAGTACGGGCTGATCACAGAGTGACCACAAGCCACCAACACAATGCAAGAAAGTAAACGAGTTTCTAGGATGTGGCAGGAGAGGTATTTCCAGCAGAAGTGATGAAACAGGGATGTAGTTGTACACTGCAGTGGCGAGACCTCCTTTGAGATCCTGCTTCCCATGCTGGTCACCCAAGAAGTGAATTCTGTCAGTAAAAGGTGCGGAGAAGAGCCACGAGGGTCATCAAAGAAACAGAGAGCCGACTTCAGGTGGGAAGCCTAAAAGCTTGGCTTGTCCGGCCTAGCCAAACATTGCTCCTTTATAAGTACATCATGGAGGTAAATACCAGAAAGGAAGAAGAGCTATTTAAGCCAATGATGCTCATCCAGGAGGCTGCAGCACCTTAGGGTTCCTTGAGATCTTTTCAAGGGTGCAATGCAATGCTAGCACTATTAGATCCAAACATGAACCACAAGATAAACCCAGAGATTTCAAAAAGGAATCCATGGTGTTAGAAACATGCTGCCCAGGTATGGTCTTTCTGAGTTTTCTGCCACAGAATAATTGCTCTAGTGTTTTTTGTAGTCAAGAAGGAGTGAAAACAAAAAGCGGGCATTTCCTAAGGGGTACCTTGAGTCTAACCAGGGGTGCCTAGACATTCAGGGGTGCTTTGAGTCTAAAAAGGCTGATTTAGGCTACAGGATAATCCTGGCACAAGGACAAATGGGTACACACTAACCACAAATTATGATTTGAGCTGGAAACTTGGAGGTTTCCAACCATGAGAGGTGCTGGGACTGCTGTCTGTGAAAGGGATGATTTCCATGCTTGTTTGTGATGGTAGGGGAACAGGCTCTGTGATCTGGGAAGTCCCTGCCAGCCCTGGGTCCCCAAGGCTGCTACGGGAGGACGTCTGACAGCTTTCTGAATAGGGCTGTGCTGTGGTGGGCAAGGTGTGACGTGTGTGAGTGACGCCTGCCACCTGCCATCAGGTCCAGCTTCATTCTCACATCTCTCATTTCCAGAATCTGAGAATTTCAATCCTGATGGCTGGACCCAGACCCACCGAGCACTAGGTCTGAAGCTGAGCCCTTACAACACTGACAGGCACTTGCACGCTTTCTGCAGACATCCATAAACTGTAACTACCTGTCCCTCAGGGCGTGGTTTCTAATTTCCTCCACAAGCTGGAAGACCCGGGACAGCGGTGAACGAAACACATCAACAGTGAGGAAGTGCTTGTGCCAGGGGGAGACGGTGGCTTTCACGAAGATTTGCTGGATGTAGGCCACGGGAGCACCAACATACTGTGGAAGAAAGCAGAGGGACAATAGGGAATTACCTTCTGGGAACAGCGGCTGGATGTGAAGACTGCAAGGAGCTGGG
Source organism: Crocodylus porosus (assembly GCF_001723895.1). Classification (NCBI taxonomy): domain Eukaryota; kingdom Metazoa; phylum Chordata; order Crocodylia; family Crocodylidae; genus Crocodylus; species Crocodylus porosus. The sequence goes on along the minus strand of NW_017728886.1, from coordinate 1,198,539 downwards.
ATAGGCAAGGACCTCCTTAGTAAATGCTAGAGCACTGACTCCTAACCTTTTCTGCAGGCCCCTCCTTTGAAGGACTGATGGACAGGTGACCTCCATCCATAGCTGCTTGTCCTCCTCCCCACCACATCCTTTCTCTCTTCTTGCCTTAATTTCGGGACAGTTTTCTGCCTTTGTAGTTTTTGGCTCCAAGTGCTTTTACCTCTGTCAGGAGTTCTCCACATTCCTCCCACTTGTTTTACTTACTAGAAAGCTACAGGCTGCTTTTGGACGGGCACAGCAGAAGAGATTTTACCAGCCAACAGCCCTGATTATGGGAACTGCTGTGACTGGCTGCACTGTGGCAACTGCAAGAGTGTGGGGGAAAACAGACACGGCTTCAACCAGGACCTCCCTGCTTCTAGAGCACACGAGAAGCAGGAAGATCCTGGTTTTCCAGCAGTTTTGACACACTAGGCAGTCTCTGTTTAAAAGAGGTGTCAGAAAGTAAAGACGGGAGCCATGGGGGTGTGGAGGATGCTAGCAGAGCTATGATATGCAAGAAAAGGTGACTTTTGACTACAGCTACTGACCTTGGTGAAAAGGTCCCAGTCCACTCATGGAAAAGTGAAGATAAACTCTTGCTCGATGCAGTTGGCCATGTGTCTCAAACTTGCACAATCCCAGTCAACACAAGGAACCCAAATTACCTCCCCAGGTCAGTGTGAACCCTGTATTCATGCCTCCTCTCATTAGCACAGCACGCTAGTCATGCTGGGGCAGCCAGCTGGGGCTGGTGGCTGCTTAAAGTCGCATGGAAAATACTTGGTCGTTGGCCTTAAGAAATCAGCTTTCACACTGGCCATGAGACAGACTGGCAACATTGCCAGGAAAAGGCTCCTAGTTGTGATGGAGACGCTCAGCTGCTTTGTGGGGTGGAAGGAGAGCCTACAGAGGGTGAGTTACAAGACTCCAAGAATTAGGAACAGATCGGTTCACCTCCCAGCCACCACCCTGATCCCAGCTCAGGCGGATCACGACCGACAGCCTTTGTGTTCTGGTAGCTGGTCAGCTGCCTACGTCTTGCTAGTTGGTTGGTAGGCCAGGAGCCAGCTCCCAGCCCACAGGCATCCCTATTATCAAGGCCATCAGATAATAAACAAGAAGTGACCCTGCCCTACCCCTTGTCGGTGGGAACTTTAAGCAGCAGCAGCAAGGCGATGGGGCAGAGGAGGAACAGGGTAGCTTCCTCTCCCACAGCCTGTGATGCACCCGTTGGGCTGGTGACATAACACTGCCTCCTGGCCTATCAATCCAGCAGCTGCAACTAAATTCGTTTAAAACAACTGAGGAAAAATTGAGACGAGCAACTGAAGAGACGTCATGCTGGCCAAGGGCTACAATTATCCATTTTCTCCCTGGCAAGCAAACCCTCAACAAACAGCTCCTGACAGCTTTTACCTACTCTGGTTGCCTGGAAACTCAGACTCCTGGTAGGATGTGAGACTCAGGACAGACCATGCGAGGTGCAGAAATCATCAGGTGTGTCACCAGCTCATGGCACAAAGGTGCACAAGGCACTGGAGGTACACACTCATGTACAACACAGTAGTGCAGACTTACCCAATCGGGTCTCTCATTGGGGTCTCCTTGCCGGGGGCTGGGGGCCAAAGAAGGTGGAGCGTAGTCCTTCACAGGGGTACTGTACTCCACAGGTCCTGTTCCAGGTAACGGGAGCTTGAGCAGTGGGTAGCTAAGTCAAAGACACAAACAGGAGGCATTAGACAGCTAGACAAGCCAGGATTTACTACATCTTGCATGCTGGAGTTTGCTGCACCAATGGCCACGCTTGATAGAGACTGGGATGGCTCAAGAGATCTGCAAGTCCAGGTGTCCAGTTTGAATCTGACCCAGAACAAAAGCCACCCCTGTGATAGTCTCTGCCGTGGCTACCAACTCAGACTGCACCTTTCCTATTGCACAGACTTCAGTGCTGACTTCAGTGCTTAGTTGGCTTGCTGAATGGAGACCTCAAAGCCACCAGAGCCCATGCGAGCCTGATTGGCCTCTCACCTTCAAGCTCTCTCCCTCCAAGAGCAGCTGTACAAGGGTGGGCTTTTGGAGGTGGTGGAAGCTATTTTGTGTATCATCTCGAGGGGGGAGGTTCTAGACATTCATGGATTTGCTTTGTAGCCTGGAAGAGAATATTTGAGAGTCTCAGTGGAGAGGGCAGAAAAGTCTGGGATGCAGCATGGCCGAATGGCTGCCAATGACCTGCTGTCACTCCTGATGTCTAAGGTGGACCTAACAGGCTCCATGCCCCATTTTCAGTCCACCCCAACAAACAGCCCTCGCTGTCCGATTCTCTGCATTGAGGTTTGAACAACTTCTGACACTTGTCTCAAACCTCAGGGGTCTGGAAAGCTTTTTTACTGATGGGTTGAGATAAACCAGAACTTAAGAGTCACGTAAACCCCACTGGCATCCTGTTCCCCCGTTGCTGCAATTCCAGGGGAGTGGTAGCAGCAGGTTTGTATTCATAACTCATAATAGTGATTAATGCTTTATACTGTTTGAAAGCCGGGATGGCCAGTTTACAGACAGCATAAAACACTGTTTTTCACACCTAAAGATTCTTCTGGCTGCAGTCACTAAAATCAAGTTAGAGTTGAACTGGGGCAAACACAAGATGATAGTCAGAAAGACATTCGGTCAACAGCCTGGAACCGCCAGGTTTAGACACAAATTAAAAGAGGATTCCTGGCTTTCCAGTGGCATAAATAGTGCTTCTGTAGTCTGCCAGATCACAATGCATCAGCATTACATTTGTCACTGATTCTTCAGTCTAGCAGAGCTTTTTGTTGGCAGCGGTCCCAGGCTAAATATAAAAGCTATGGACCTTGGACCAATGCTACTTTCAGTAATCTATGACACAGCAATCAATGTACTGCCCATTTATTTATTTGGTGATCTGTCAGAGTCTGAAAACCTGTGAGGCTTCTCAGACTCACGTTTCTCCAGGCGTGGAGGAGGCAGGAGAGAGATAAAAGACAAGGTTTCAGAACGAGCAGTGAAGCACAAGGCTATGCAGTTATGTGATGAGACACAGAGCATGGCACATTTGCTGCTTTGGTACTCTCCACATTTTTAATAATTTGACAAAATGCAGCATCTAGGAAAAAAAAAGAGGCTGACTCAAATATCAATATATATGAATGAAGAAGTAAAAACATATCAGAAGGGTGAATTCACAATAAAGGCCATAACTTTGGAGTGGAAATGAAGTCATTTCTCAGGCATGCAATTATCTCTTTCAGCCCTTTTCCTGTATAATAGGTGGTAACTGCCAGTTGCACAAGATCCCGTGAGATTGCAGCCAAGGGGGCATGGTGAGAATTGCTTTGAGACGGGCATGATTCAAACGAAAGATGCTGAAGACAGATAAAGCAGAAGGGCTGAGAGGCCGATTGAGGGAGGATGATTTTATTACTTGGTGCTTTTGGTGCTGAAGCCTGAAGGCATGGGCAAGTCCACAAGTCCAACATGGTCCAGTGTAGCCATGAATTCCTGTGATTCACAGTAACAGCTGACTCGGAGGACATGCTTGCGTAGCCACCTGTGTGGTTTCAAAGCCAGATCGATGTCCTTTCCTAGGGCTTAAGTCATTTATAATGAGATCCATGGCATCAGAAAGACAGAGTGCTAATGAGTAGGCCACTGGGGTATGAATAGCCACATGGCACTGCACGCTTCAGAGCCACTTTCACCGCTGTGGCGGGGGAAGCGCTACTGCTCAGAGCCGTGATCTTGTCAGATACAGCCACCGAACTGTTGACTTCTCCATTGAAACTGGACCCTTCATTTCTGGACCTATGAGCAGAGTACCACTGCGACTGGGACCCCAGTCCCATCGCCTCCACTGGAAAGCAGAGCACGCACGCAGGCCAGCAGGACCCAGCAGGAAACAGCAGTCAAAAGGGTCCTGCTGTGACCCCAGACACCGATAGATGACCTGGCTGTCCTGCCCCAGCCTTTCCCACTCGGCTGGCCAAGCGAAAAGCATCTTACATAGCACAAATCTCTAGCACCAAAATACCGGAGCTAAAGGTGGTCCAGGGGCAGAGTCGAGCATCGAATCATACAAAATGTTTCTATCTTCTGGTCATAGAAGCACGACCAAATCAAGGCCAGCCACACAACTGGAGAGGGGCCTTTAGCTGGTCTAGACAAATGCTGCCCTACGCTCAGCCTCTCTCCACCTGCCTGGCTCGAGGCAATGCCGATGGGAGCCCAGCAGACCGTACAGGCCGGAGAAGTGACGGTTGGCAGCTGGCAGCATTTTCCAGACCCTAACACCTCCCACATCATCAGCTCACTGCTGAATATGTTGATGCACTGATAGACACGGCTGTTTGGGTAAATGTGATACCTTTTATGAGACCACCTAAAACATTAGAAAAATTGTTCTTTGCAAGCTTTTGGGCACAAACACCCTTCACTTTTTGCCCCAAAGTTTGCAAAGAACAATTTTTCCAACTATTTAATTGGTCTCATAAAAGATCTCATGTTTATCCAAAGAACCTCATCTGCCTATGTCCTTAGACCAAGAGGACTACAGCCCACAGCCCTTGATACACTCAGTCACTCATCTCCCAGGGAGAAGAGTGCATCGGGGTGACATGATGCACATTTAAGTTCGTAGAAGCAGGGGAAAGGGGACAGGAGAGAGGCACACAGGAGCTTGGCAGGGATGGAATAGCAGGGGAAGGAGCTTGGCGCAGCAAACTGTGTGATCCTCTAGCCTTGGGTAACCAAGGCAGGTGCAGTCACGGAGGACACAGAGTATGCAGCACTCCTGGCTTAAGGCAGAGGCAGGAGAACTGGATGGTACGCTGAATCCCTGGCACCATGGAGAAGAGTGGAGCCAGAGCTAGGGTGGGGGAAAGCGGGGCACACACAGAGCCCATTGCAGGATGGAGAGGGGGGCTGCAGGGAGTCCCTCGTGTAGCAGTCAGTGGTGCAGGACTCGTGGGAGGGAATGGAGGAATTAAAAAAAGTCCTTGGTGCATAATGACCGTGGCCACAGGGCAGCATACAAAGGTTTGTGGCAGGATCACACAGCACTTCTCCCACAGGCCCGTGCCCACCTCACTCAGAGAGCACATCATTATATCTCCTGGTAGCGTGGGAGTGATGCTGTAGCCAGAGCAAGGGCCAGCAACTTCCTGGTCCCATTTAGAGCTGCGGTGGCATTTGCTGTTCCAGGGCCAGGTGCTCCACCCAGGACCTGCTGTGGCTGGACAGTGGAGAGGAGGGACGGCAGGAAAAGTGGCAGTGGCAGCCGGGCTTAGCACCAGTCCACCTGGTCCACCTCAGAAAACACTGCCAACCCCTGGTCCAGGGACTACGCAAGGATCTGTATCCTGCCATTATCCTTGGGGTTTAACATGCCACGCGAACCCCACAAATTATTTAGCTGCCAGTTATACAAAAATAGGGCTAGCAGGGCCCCTGGGAGGTTGCAGCTAGTCCAGCCCCTGCTCAAGGTGAGATTGTCCCTGTCTAAACCATCCCAAAGTGCTTGTCCAACCTGCTCTTAAACCCCATCATGGATGGAGACTTCTTCCTAGGGAAGCTGCTCTGCTGCTGATCTACCCTAAGAGTTAGAAATGCCTTCTTAATATGCAACCCAAACTTTCTTGTTCCCATTTAAGCCTGTTCCTTCTTGTACTGTCCTGTGTGGACACAGGGAATAGTCCATTGCCATCTTCTTTATAACCACTCAAATATGAGACAGTACCAAATCTATATATATTTAATTGTATATGTTCTATGCATTTGCTCTTCTCTCACTCAAGCTCATGCAGTCATGCTGGTCTCATCATGAACAACTTCAGTGTGAAAAGGCAGAAGAGTTTTTTGTTTTTTTTGTTTTTCAAGTGACCAACAAGAAAGGGGTTAGAGCCAAAATTGTTCTGGATCCTTAACTGGATAAGGAGCTACGTACACACAGTCCTTTGCCAGTGCACAGTGCACACAGAGACTCGGGCTTAAACTCCCTGAGTCACAGCAAGTGCATTAAAACTGAGGTACACAGAAATTAAGGCCAACATCTGCAAAGCACCTGCTGTTTGTCTGCCTCAGTTGCTAGGAGGCAAATGTGCTTTTTCATAGGCACTGCACACTAACCACTCAAAACGAAGGCAGCAAGACCCAGCGAGGGGCCAGCACCCAGAAGAGTTTCACCATTTATTTTGGAAGCTAAATACAGGTTTGAGGTAACGATGTGGGTGTGAACAGTTCCTAGAATCACCAACAAGAGGGCTGGAAGGGACCTCCAGAGGTCATATCTAGTGCATTGCCCTGCTCCAAGCAGGACCAGCCCCAGCTACACCATCCCAGCCAAGGCTTTGTCTACCCAGGTCTTCAAAGCCTCCAAGGATGAAGAATGCACCACCTCTCTGGGGAGCCTGTTCCATTGCTTTCCTACCCTCCTAGCGAGAGAGGTTTTCCTAATATCTAAACTAAAAGTCCCTTGCTGCAGCTTGAGCCCATTGCTCCTTGTCCTGTCATCTGCCCCCACTGAGAACAGTCCAGCGCCATCCTCTTTGCAACCCCCTGCAGGGAGGTGAAGGCTGCTATTCTGCAGACTAAATCAGCCCAGGTCCCTCAGCCTCTCCTCACCAGTCCTGTCCCCCAGCCCCTGAACCATTTTTGCTGCCCTCCACTGGACTCTCTCCAATTTGCAGTTGGGGGGCAGCAAAACTGGACACAGGACTCCAGATGTGGCCTCCCCAGTGCTGAAAGAAGGGAACAATCATTTCCCATGCTATGCTGCACAAGTTGCAAATGTTGGCTTTAAAATTCTTCCATTTAAAAAAAAAAAAAAAGTGAAAAGAAGAGAAATTGCTTATGCCCTTTTGACATCACATTTACCTCCTAGTAACTGAGGCATGTGAACAGCAGTTGCTTTACAGATGCTGGCCTTAATTTCTCTGTAATGAAGGGGAACAGCAAAAACATTACAGTACGTAGCAATGTTGTTGGAAACTAAAATTTGATGGAAAACATCTGAGAAGCTAAGTCACACACAGTAAAACTGAAGAAATTTTATTAACTGTGTTACAGGAGGACTTACGGAGCCCATCAGATGAGAGGTTATTAGGCTTGATGCTATACAAACAATTAAAAAAAATAAGTAAGTCAAACAGTACCATCTTCACAGTGCTTACAGGCTTAAATAAGCAAGGCAGATACAGCAGGCAAACAGTGACTTTAGAGTGGGATATAAAATACAACCAAAGCTAGCAACACTCTTTGTAAGCCCTGGGGCTGCAGAGGCATTTTCAGGTTTGCAGGAGGTTGCCCTCCTCACAGATTTGCAATTCCAACTGAATATCTTGTTTTAAAATAGGTGGATTTCTAATCAGACTTTGCTTCAAATGGACCTGAAACGTCTCCCTCTCTACTCCATCCCCCAGCCATTCCCTTCTCCTCCTCAGCTGTCCGTATACCCCATGCTATTAGTATCATGTGGCTGAAATCGGATCCAGGAGCTTAGTCGCAGGGACTGGAGGTCATCTGTGCAAGTGTCCACGTAACCCTATTACACATCTCCAGGGATTCAGAGCCAGAGGAAAGCGACACAAGCACATTATAGTGTCTGCTCAGATTTGATTCATGCTAAGCTCGTGTGCGCTTGATGGTTTCTTTCTCCTACTAGCAGTCTGTGCTCTGTGGCTGTGCTGCATTCAGCCAGCCTCCTCCCTTGGGTTGTGATGGCTTAATACAGGAAGCTGCAATGGAGCCATGAAGACTTTCCAGGGGGGGTACTTCACAGCTGGAATGACAAGTTGGTCTAATAAGACATCAGATTTACCCAAAGAACCTTGTCTGCTTATGTCCTTAGACCGGCACAGCTACAACCTACACCCCTGAAATGACGAGGGCATTTGTCGAGCCTTCCAACAATGGGTTTGCCCTACACCACTTCGGAGAAGCCCCAGCCATTCCTGCCCTATGGGTCTTTGTGCAGACGTGGAGGGGAATGAAGACAAAAAAATGCCTAAGCACAGATCTGCTGGAAATTGTGACCTGGTTGGCCCAATTATGGCCATGTTTGGGTCTTTTCTTTTTTGCTCCCCCTTAAGTGACCTGAAAGCAAAAGGATAAGTGAAAAAGCTTCCCGTTTTCCCACAACTTCCTCCCACAGCCAGCATGCAAAGGCAGCTGCTTTTTGGTAAAACTGAGTAACGGAAACCAGGATCAACTGGGGAATACCAAAGGATCTGTGGTTGGAGGAGAAATGCCTTAAGTGGCGTTGGTTGTAGCCACATAAGCAAACAATGTTCTTTGGGTATTTCCAATGTGTTTTTTTGGACCAATTAAAATAGTGGGGAAAAATCTTTGCAAGCTACTTGCAAAAAACAATTTTTTAAAGTATTTTAGTTTGTCTAGTAAAAGATACCAGATTTACCCAGAGAACCCTGTCTGCCTAGATCCTCCAGTGAGCACCCTGGGGCAGTTACTGTGAAATACCTCTCCTCCAACATAAACCAGACCACCACCTTCACCTGCAATTTTGCATTCTCCTTGTGTTATTTGCCAACAGAGGGAGAGAAAAACATAACGCTGAGACCAGGGAAGCAGCAGTCAGATGCAGCATTCCTATTTCGTGTGAAAGCAACTTGGCTCATGGCCCTGGAGACCCCCATCACCTCTCTCTCTTCTCGCTCTCTTGTAAAACCTGCCATGGAAGCCACTGTAGAGATGCAGTACTTACAATCTTCAAGGCACTATGCAAATGGATAACATTAAACACAGTCTAGAGGGCTCATTACGCAGCAACAGCATAGATCTTAAACGGCAAGAGAAAAGCTAGATGTTCTTTCCTGCTATTCACCGTGTCGTTTAAGGGGAATTTGTTTCCGCCCATTAATACTTTCAGTGCTTGGGGCTATGGGAGAGGAGACTTAACAGGGCACTTTTCATATCACAGAAACAGCCCAGAGACTCCAGTGGCGTCTCTCAGCCTCCCTGTCACTACACTAGCCAGCAGCATATTTACATCTGAATAAGAGTGTCCCAGCTCCCAGAATGGCTTCTGGAGCCAGACCCTGCCACGGGGTCATAATTCTGTTTATTAGTGACAAATCCCCTCTTGCATTCACACCCACCAGGCAGGGCAGGCCAGGCTGTTGCTACGAAGGGGCCGCTGCTGCCTGACAAGTCCTGCATTATGCCTTCACGTGAGAACCACGCCGAGGGGGCGCAGACGCTTTGTGACCAGCCAGTGAGGGGAAAGCAGAGACAGGGAGCGGATTTAATACCCCAACCGTGAAAAAATGTTCGTGTTCCCTGCTGCAGGAGGCACCCTTTTCAATGGGCGCAGTAAGGGAACAGCACAGCACTTAAGCCACTTAAAGGCCGACAATAGGCACGGAGTGTGAAAATGGAGACTAAAGAGCTTATCGGCATCCAGGATTAATCCCATGTGTAGACACTTATTCCAGAACAAGGAGGGCCTTGTTCGCATTTACCTTAACCCCCTTATGGGCCAGTCCCAAGTCCTCCCAAGACTGTCCTAGCACTGACCCAGGAAGAGGTAAAGAAAAGGCCAAGCTACTTCCTCATGGGTAATGCATGGCAAATTGGCTTGTTCACTTCCTAGCCTATGGCAAGGTTAACCTGAGCCTGCCCTTCTGCTAGGGAAAGGCAAGAGAGAAGCACAACACAACTGGGGCAGGGTGGATGAAAATCAGTAATTTAAAAAAAAAAAAAAACCCACACAAAAAAGATCATATATATTTTTTAATTTAAATCAGGGTTTAAAATTTTTTTTTGTTAAAAAACAAAAACTCATATGAAGAGATCTTAAAACTACATTAAAGTTCAAAGACATCCTCAAGGAATGGGGATTATAACTTCTAATTGTATACGATCTGAGACAATATATTCATTTAACCCTTTTTAGAAGTTTTATAAATAGGTCACAACAGGCAATGGGCTATATACGGGGCCCAATCTTATGGGGTTTCCAGAGGCTCCTCTACAGACTAGTAAAGAAACCACTCGACCCAGTGGGAATCAGTGCTCAGCCTAGAACAGAGGTTCTCGCACTGTGGTCCGCAGAAACGTTGCAGAACAATTGAGAATATCTGTATTTGGCCCTGCACTTTATTTATTTTCTGACAGAGATTAAAGTCATTTTGAAGACTATGCAAAAAAAAGTTTATTAAGTGGTCTGCTGAGACCCTCAGCAATTTTCAAGTGGTCTGTGGGAAAAAAAAAAAAAAAGTTTGAGAACCACTGGTCTAGAAGATCCCACGAAGCATCTCGGTGATGTTGAGTTTCAGTTCTCAAACTGTGGATGCGTGCCTGCAGAGATCATAGGCAGACAAGGTTCTTTGGGATCTCTTTTATTAGGCCAACTAAATAGTTAGGAAAAAAGTGTTCCTTCCCCTCTTTCAGACAAATGCCCTTCTTCAGGGATAGGGAGAGTGTGTTGTCTCCAGAGATAACAGCCTTGTTAACAGCGGTGTATGGAGATGACAGAACAGACCCGATACCCACCCAGCAGCCCTCTGGTCTGCAAGTTTGCATCACACAGTCAAGCCCTCATCTCTCTCTAAAAAAGTGCAAAGTTTCAAGAAGTTAAATGAATAAAGGATATTGAACAATAAGAATGCACTTCTTGTAGGAAGTGATTAAAATCAAGGCTTCCCAACCAGTGATTTAAATAGATTTGATTTAAATCAAACCACCCTGAACGAAGGAAATTAATTCTTTCCCATATTGTTGTACGAGAGACTTTTCCACAACTTAACCGTTCCCTCCCTACTCGTTGCACTGGACAAGTAGTAAGAAGATTCTTGCCAACTGTCTTGTCATTTTAAACTTCTGTCTGGGTTTGCAATCCAGGCGGAAAGAGCATCAACAGCACCTTTGTGGACCACTGAAAGACAAGAGGATGGGGAAAAGTCTGCAGGAGAGAATGACAAAAGGCAGAAAGGGGTGCGGGTGCATGCGTGGGGGGGGGTTCGGAGAATGCAGGAACTGGGGGTCTGTACGCAGGGATGGTGCATGCCAAGTCCAGCTGTGGCTGTCAATGGAGCCAGGGCCATGAGGAGTCCCATACGCCACACCTTCCTCTACCAGTTTGCATTCAACTAGGTACAGACCAAAATTTGAAATCACAATTCAGGCTTCCCTGCAAGTCTGCTGCTGGGTTATGAATGTGGAGCAGGATGATGCAGCATGAAGCAATCCATCTGTTCTCCTCCAATTATACAGGCCAAATGTCTCCCTATATGAGACAAGGGGGAAGAGAGGAGCCTCTTTAATGCCCTGGGCTAACTGGATGGCCCACCTGTCTGTCCCTCAAGACTAAGCTCATTCATTGTCAGTTGATGGCAAGGCAGACAATCTTTCTGGAAGCTGCGAGACTGTCTGTGCCTTCAATCTTCTCAGGCTACTATTTAACAAATGCAGGCATGGCAAACACACTAGTGATTTCCTTTCCCCTCCATGTACTTAAATATGAATTTAGCTCTGAAGACTCTAGCCATCTCTTGAGCTACATCTGACAACACAAGGTGTCACAATCCAAATCACCAAGGACCTTGACCATGGCCATGAAGCTAGTACAAGCAGTCCCCAAACTGTCCTGCTCCCATGGCTCACTGCTGAGCAACAGCCAAGGTCAGTGTCCAGAGGCACCAAGTCTTTGCCTTTTGCTGAACCTGCAAACAAACACAAGCGGCAGTGCTGGTGGATTTTAAAAACAGTGACAGCTACCTGTTTGGAATAAGATGAAAAATGTGCGTTTCAAACGGCCAGAAAAGGTTTGAGAGTAAATTGATTCCAGGGACTTGCTGGCCCTTTCTGATTTAAGTGGCCAACAAGGTGAAAGGTTCCTTAGGGCACCTACTTTCCACGCCAAGGTAGAACAGACCGTGTAAGGCCTTGCTAGAGCATTGATCAATATAATGCTGCTCATATAAAGGCTTTGCTAAAGTATTGGCCAGAGTAGCCTTCACCAGCAAACCTGACCATTGTATGAACTCCTCACAGAAACAAAACTTGGCACGTGGGCCAGATGTGTGCTCCTGCCAAGAGCTGGGAAGGAGAGGTGATGGTACAAGGTAGGATAGTGCAGTACAATGATAAGGCTGGAACAGGAAACACCCAGGTTAGGATGTGAAACAGGCCCCTGGTACAGGACAGTTCGAGATGCAGGTGGAATGCAATAAGTCACTTGTTTGATAACAATAGAAAAAAGACAACTGGAAAGCAGGGAAGCTTCATAATAGCCTGGGGAGCCTGTGTGGTGTTGTGCCAACTACCTTATCACAGGTCCAAATGCCTTAGCTCCAGGTCCAATGTGCTTGTTAGGCCAAAACATGTCACGGGTGTTATTTTAGGTAATAAAACCTGGCCAAATCTTTGCCACTGAAGCTGAATTTTTGCTGCTGAATCAAGTCTGCGGTCATTCTTTAAGATAAGATTCGCGTTGGGATCTCCTGGCTGCAACTTGTTGACATCACAGCTCCTGAAAACTTCAATGCTGACAACACATCAATAGCACTTGACAATGAGGACAACAGCAACCATGACACTGGTGACACTGACTGATACCCAGAGGACAAACCCTGCACTCTGCAGCAGTTTATACACACCCACTCACATGCCAAGCACCTATGTGACATTGTACACATGCGGTCCTCTCCTCCCTCGGCTGCATGTGCATTTGGTTCCTTCACTGTGAACACTGGCTGTAGCATCTGAGGCAAGACCTTCGTGTCACATACTTGAAGTGCTCAGCACACCACGGGTACCTTGGCATGGGGACGTATAGGCATTCTGCATTAAGAAAGCTGCAGTGACAGTGCTCCCAGTGCACTTGAGCTGGAAAAGGCAGGCTCGCTTTCAGCCAGACAGGCCCCATTGCTCTGCAGAGCAATTCTTTCCCCCAGAGCAATGAAAGACTCACTGAAACTACTGGCCAGGAAGTGGACAAGAAGGACAGACACTTGCAGCTATGGTAGCCCATCCCTTATTCCCCAGCAGAGAGGAACTCATACAGATTTCACCCGCATTGGGCATGGACTTTGGGCACTTTAAAAAACACCCAGAGAAAATCCTGAAGGACTGTGTCGTCATTCCTCATTTCTTAAATTAGGCAGCAGACATGAAGCATGACCAGATAAACGGACAAGCGCAAACACAACCACAACTAAGAACTTGTGTTTGTTCTCTGCTCTCCCCCACCTAGGGCTGGATGGTTGGTTTGCCACATCCACACGTTCTGTCCTGTCCTGTCAAGCTCTTTGGGGCAGGGATTTTCATTGTGCATTTGAACAATGGGAGGGACAAACATGTCTTCTTATCCCTGCTCTTCATCATCACAGGCTGAGAAAACGAAGAATGGCTGGCTACCATGTCACCTCTGGTTCATATCACCTCCTACCCACCTAGGTTACATTTGGGTGCAAGGGTAGCCAGTTCATGGCATTTTATAGTTATGGAAACCAAACATGCTCCCACTCATCTCAAATAACCATGGATTGGATATGTGCAGTTTAAAGGGGGACCTTTAACAAGCTTCCATTTTTACCACCTACCTTGGATATGGCAAATCAGGGCTCATGTTAGAGGTGCTCTCTTTTATTAGACCAATGAGATTTTTGCAAAGAAAAAGAAAAAGAAAAAAAGAAAAAAAAATCTTTAAATTGCAAGCTTTCAGGCACAAACACCCTCCATCAGGCATCAGAGAAAAGATTGTAAAAGTTCTCCTGGGTAGAAATGAAAGTTCATATTTGACAGAGGAATCAGATGGAAAGCTCTTCTGGGCAGGTGGTTCATAGCTGGTTACCTTGGATATGGTGCACCAAACCCCAGTTTTTGTCTTGCTGCATGCTAGAAAACTACTTTAGGAGACCCGAATGCTATGAAAACCTTCAGGTCAATGCTAAAATTTCTGTTTAAAAGGCAAAGAAAAGGAATAAGTCTATCTAGCGGACACAACAGATCTTTGGGATTCTCTTTCCAGCCCTCTCAGACTCTCTGATGTTGAAACAGCTGCAAATCTTCCCTACTGGGACGGAGGAAACAGACCTCTATCAAAGGGCATTGCAAAGAATAGTACTTATGGACGGCTTTGAGCTCATGCGATTAAAGAGCCCCCAGAATGTGAGCTTTCCTTTTCATCACCCTAGTTCAAGGCTACTACAATGGCAAGCTTAAACGAGGTTTCTAACACAAGACTAAATAGACTTAAGAATTAAATGAGGGCAGGTTAATTATAGCAACAGCTCTCGCAGCCATGGACAGCAGAGCCAAACTAACAGGAAAGAAAAGGAAGCAAAAAAACCCAAAAAAACAAAACAAAAAACAAACAACAACAAACAAACAAACAAACAAACCCAGAAGGCAGCAGTGCAAGGAAACTACAAAATTCCTTAAATTTGCTACTTTGGAAGCAGAAGCGTTTCAGAACCTTTGAGGATACAAAAGGTGCTTAAAATAAACCAAGAGCGAGGGACTCCAGCTTCCCACAAGTGGCTACGACGGTTCAGGAGCCTGCCAAGACCAGTTCGCTTCTTTTATTAATAAAAAAGTGCCCACTAGAAAAAGCACCCAGACTGCTCTAGATCAAGAGCTACAGGGACAAAGGAATGAGTCTCGGGCAGGAAGGGAAGATAAAAGGAAACGGAAGTCTGAAGCTGAGAGCGTGATCCAGGGGCAAATGAGCCTTCCTGAATGCCAGGATGGAGAGAAGTGGGCAGGAAGAGCGGAGACTTGGAGTCAACACAGTTAAACGACAGAGGACAGGATCTTCAAAAAAAAAAAAAAGACACCGTTCTGAGAAAGGTCCTTTCTACACACCGAAGTGCCCCAAATGAGCCCTGTGTCCCGCACAAGGGCAACCCTGCTCAGCGGCAGGTTTTTAATCCCTGAAGTGAAGTAACTGCTAAGAAGGGTGCTTCCCAGACAGATTCTATTCGCTTCCATTTGTTTTACATTATTTTCAAGACAGTCTAAAGAGCCAAACTGGAGACCTGCCAGTTCAGCCCGCAGCAGCTGATATTCCTGCCATCCCTCTCCTTGTTCACCAACACCTTAGTCACAAGAGACAGGACACCAGCCTAGACAGACATTTGGTCTCGCCCAACACAGCAGCACTTGTTTAATCAAACCACAGTGGAAATCACCGCCATCTTCTGTCTCCCCATCCCACCAGCACCGCCTCCACATTATCTGGAGAGACGCGCACGAGCCAAAGAAAACGGAGAACAGCCAACACCTGCAGGACACAATGCAGTTCTCTCTGGCTTCGCACCATGGGGAACTATGGTGATAAACAGGTTAGAAGCAGCTCTTAGCCAAGTCCCCCGTCTTTGAGGCAGGGAGGACACAGCACCCTGGCCAAGCAAATCCAGCAAGAAATGCTAGATGAACTTGGCAGGAGCTTTTTTGTTATCTGCTCCTCAAAAGAAGAATAAACAGAGTCCTCTCGCTTTTCATTTCATGGCCTCTCATTGCCCTAAGAAAGCCAAGGAGTACTTAAGGAGCAATACGAGATAGCATTCGTTTCCCTCCTGGGGTTGGTTTGTTTGTTAATCAGGCTCCTGGTTTCTTGGTTGGTAACTCTCAGTGGGAAAAGGGGACAAGATTTTGTTCAGGGCCAGATGTTGGTGGCAGCAGCAGACAAATGTGCAGATGCATTAACAATGTTGCAACATCAGTTCAGGAAGACTTAAGAGCATTGCTCGCACAGCACGAAGACTGTGCCCCAATCCTGCGACCTTCACACAAAGCAGCACATTGTGGGAGCAAAAAGAAGATTGATATTTTTAATCCTCTGCCACAGGCTTGTTTTATTTTGGAAACGAAGCAGGGGAGATCTTGCTCCAGAGAGCACGTTTGCTTCTTGTTTCATCATTCACCTCCCCAGGAGATTGTAGCCTCTCTGTGGGGAAGGGGAACATGTTAAAGAGGCAGACAAGGCTGAGAGCAGCTTTGTTCCAAGGGTTAGAAGCAGGAGGCAGATTAGCAAGTGGGTAACACTGGAAGTTATAAACCTGGCAGGGGAAATACTGTGACCACTAAGGCAGTTTTCCTAGTCACTGAAGATAACTGTTTTTCTGGCACATCCTAGTACCCACAGAGGTAGTGTACAGGTAACCTCCCGCTTTCACTTCCAGCAGGAAGATCTCTGCTTTATGCCCATTGTCTGGAAACAGGAGACCTCTCCCAAGCTTGCTCCTGTGGCTGTACAGCTGAGGGCAAGTAAAACTCGGGAACATCTGAACCCCAAGCCTCTGGGCTTGGGCCTGCATGTACGATGCCCACCAAATGATCTGGAAACACCTGAAGCCCCAGACAGGGATGGAGGATGCTTGCCAGTGCTAGGGCCACACATGGCTCTTGAATGACTCATGGATTTGGAATCGTTCTGGCCGATTTGGCGTGGAACTCAAAAAAAATTCTCCTTTAAAAACAAAGAAAAACCAAAACCTGGAAGTTATAGAACTTTACCTGAAAATTTTCTCTCTTCTAGCAGAAAGATCTACAGAATCATAGTGGGTCTGACTGTAGCTCCTTAGAAGATGAGCCCAACTTGTCATTCGAGCTAGAAGTGGTCCCACTTACAATGACCAAGCCAGTTCAAGACAGATGCAAACCTGCTTCTTAATCTTTTCATGGAATCATGGGGGGGAGAGACAAAACAAAAAAACAAGGGTTGGAAGGGACCCCAGGAGGTCACATCTAGTCCAACCCCTGCTCCAAGCAGGGCCAGCCCCAACTACATCATCCCAGCCAGGTCTTCAACACCTCCAAGAATGGGGAGTCCACAATACCCTTGGGTAGCCTGTTTTCTGCTACAAAGTTCTTGTCCTGACCCAAAGTTTTCCTGAAGCAGGAGGCTCTTCTCCACTGCCAGCAGAGTTATTCCATCTCTACTTCATGGAGTAAGTCCTCGTCTGCCACCCCACAGCTGGTACCTACAGCTGGTACCTACCCAAGATCCACATCCTGCCCTGTCAATACAGTTGAAGTGGAGCTGCATCCAGAAGCCAGATGTTGCCACCAGAAATAGAGTGTGAGCCCATGTTGGGCAGACTGGCACCAGCGGCCTGCTCTCAGCCAACACAACGTTTCCGGGAGAAACCCACCAGTGTAAGAACATATGAACTGCCATTTCCTGGGTCCTTCTTGCCCGGTCTCCTGTGTCACACAGCAGCAGAGAGCAGATGCTGGAAGGGAGAGTGATGGGTATGACTAGCATTTTTTCCCCTCCGCTGATCCTCTCCCACTTGCAGCCTGCAGGATTTCGAGTTTAGGAAGTTCCAATTTGGAGGCTGTGCCCCTCACTGTTACTGTCACTCCTGTGCCCAATAGCTACTGCCCCTTTCCTCCAAGAATTTGTCCAATCCCTTTTCAAATCTGGTTCAACTCTCAGCTTCTACACTATCCTACAGCAGTAAGTTCCACACTTTAATGACATGGGGGGGGGGAAAAAGGGGGAAACGACACAAACACCAATCAAACGTCCTTGTGTTTGTTTTAAACTTACTACCTCCTAGTTTCATTTTGTGACCCTTCATTCTTGTATTGAGAGACAGTGTGAGAGTCAGTAATAAATCCCCATTTACTTTCTCTTTGCTGTTTAGAAAAAAAATGCTTTGGGGGGCGGGGGGGATATGATGAGGGTTTACAAAAATACTAAACTGAACAGACCTTGCCTCTTCGGTCTGTCCTCATAGGGAAGCCCCTCCATACCTTTAATCATCCCTTTTGCCCTTCTCTGGACCTTCTCTAGTTCTTCTATATCCATTTTGACATACAGTATAGACACAGCCATACAGCTAATTCAGTCCCTTAAAGCTTTAATTCACAGGTCATTAGCTGGAAGAAAGTTGTATAAGCGCTTCCAACTACAGAGCAACTTCATATCTGACCGTGGGTGCCAAAAGATATTACAATGATGAGAACAACTTAAGCCTCTCTCAGACCAACAAATCTTTGGGCTACATGCTTTTAAGTTACAGACTTGCTCTACTAAAAGAATGCGAGTTGCCTGAGAAATTAAGAAATACTCCTATTTGCTGCAATAGGAATGTCCAAAGATCTTTTACAAAGCAATGACCAGAAATGCAGCACTGCAGGGGAAAAAAGGGAAATTAAATATGGAAATTTGGTTTTATTTTTTAATCACTTAACTATATTGGATGGTTTAGATAGGGATGATCCTGCCTCAGGCAGGGGTTGGGCTGGATGTGAACTCCTCAGGGTGTTTCCAGCCCTGCTTTTCTATCTTATTAATAAATGTGTGCACACAGCAAGCAGAGCCACCATCCAAGACAGGGACTGATGAGGCTTGCATATTTAACATGTAAAAGTGGTGGAAATACAGAATGATGATCAGGCTGCCACCTTCTGCCTCTCCTTCCCATCATCCTTCCATTCAAAAGACGACAGACAGACTACCATACATCTGAATGAATGCTTCCAAATGTCTAAGGAACAGGCAACTTCAACAATATAGCCACCTAACAAGCCTTGGCAGTTTTGTTTTTTTTTTATCCGAGTGCGAGCTGTTACAAGCCAGTGCCAGAATTTTTCTGAACTGGGTACCACAGTGTCAATTTTGTAGACCAAAGGCTTGTGCAGGGTACTGAATGTATTATTTTAAGAGCACCTTTTATGGAGGGTAGTAAAGCACTGCAACAGGTTACCCAGAGAGGCTGAAAACCTCCAAGGATGGAGATTCATAAAACCTGGCTAGACAAAGCCTTGGCTGGGATGATGTAGCTGAGGATGGTCCTGCTTTGGGCAGGGGGGTGGACTCGATGTGACCCCCTGATGTCCCTTCCAACCCTCATTTTCTATCTTGTATGTTGGCCAAAAAAGCAACAGAGATGTATTAACTCTTAGCAGGTTTAGTTTCATAAGACATAGTGCTGCAGTTGCCCAATACAGCCTTAAGTTCTGTAAAAACTCCTCAAAGTGACTGCAACCAGGATGGCAACTTCTAAGACACAAACTCTTAAGGGCACCTCGTATAAGATTCAGGTCCAAAGAGGAAACTGAAAAGCAAGGCAGGTCCAAGAAATTCTCTTTCATTGAAATGAGCCTCTATCTATTTGCTGTTCAAAGCGAACTGAAAATGTCAATCACTTTGATTAGGATTTTACAGTAGGAACTTCTTAGAAGATATGCTTTGCCTTGGGTGAATCTATCCATGCCAATGACCTAGCACAAAGCTTTAAAAGACGTGTCATTAAAATGCCCTATTAATATCCTACTTTCAAGGTTGAAAGTGCTCATACAAATACATCCAAACAAGGTATTTTAATTGGGTACCCATTAACTATTCTGTAACTAGATTAGTTATCTAGGACTTGGCTGTGCACTTTGAGAGCAGACCTTTCTGTTATAGGAGGTATAACTGAATGATGGTTGCCACACAAAACCAAAGGAGAACCAGGACCTCTTAAGTCAATACAAGGCCACTCAGCTCACATCAGCTTCTTTAATTACTCTGGAGAACATTTTGAACGCCAAGACAGCCAAGTTGGGGCCACAGGGGAAAGACCATGACCAAAGCTCTGGCCCAATCTCTTTTCAGTTACAATAAGCCTTCAGGACCTTCGCTGGTTCCTAAATGTGCACATCCACTGAGAAGGATCATAGGAAAGTAAGGCCAGAAGGAACTCCACAAGGCCATTTGCTCAAGACAGAGTCATCCCTGACTACATGAGCCCAGCCAAGTGTCTGTCCAACCTCATCTTAAAAACTTCCAAGGATGGAGACTCCACAGCTTCTCTAGGCAGCCTGTTGCAATGTTTGATAACCAGAGCCAGATAGTTCCTCCTTACCTCCAACTTCAATCTCCTCTGCTGCAACTTGCAGGCATTGTTCCTAGACCAGTCCCCTGTAGCCACAGATAAAAACCCATCTCCATCATAGTTTCATAGTTCATAGAAGTACGGTTGGAGGGGACCTGAGCAGATCATCTAGTCCAACTTCCTGCCTTGGGCAGGAATGAATATAGGGCTCTTATGACCCCTACTAAGTTTAAGCTCAAATGACACCCCCCCACCCCATCTTCTCTATAAAAATTGCTCTTCAGGTATTTGGAGACATATGAAATTCCATCAGTCTTCTCTTCACCAGACTAAATAACCCTAAAACTTTCAGCCTTTTTGTCACTTTGGGTGCTGGACTCCTTCCAATCCATCCACATCCTTCTCAAAATGCAGAGACCGAAACTGGACATAGGACTCCAGATGTGTCCTCACCAGTGCTGAACACAGTGGAAGAATCATTTCCCTTGATTTGCAAGTGACACTTGTTAATCCAACCCAGTCTACTGCTGGCTTTTTTTCTTTTTGTAGGAGAAGCACACTGTTGGCTCAAATTCAGGTTATGGCCCACTGTAACCCCCAGGGCCTTCCCTGAAGTACTGCACCCTAGTCAATACCTGTGCACAGAGTTATTCTGTCCCAAGTGCAGAACGTTGCACTTGTCCTGGTTGAGTCTCATCTGATAGACTAGAGTAATGGTCTGCAATCAGTCTAGGTTATTTTGAATCCTAGCCCTACCCTCCAAAAGTGTGTACAACTCCATCCAAGTTGGTGACATTCTCAAATTTGTTAAGTGTACACTCAATCCCAAAATCACCCAAATCATTAAAGATGCTGAACAATACCAGACGCAGTATTGACCCCTGGGGAATCCTACTTGATACCTCCTTGCAACTGGACATTGTGCTTGGCAAGTAGTCATCAATGGCTCAATGATTCATCGAGTTACATATCCATCTTGCAGTATTTTGATCCAATCTGTATTTTCTTACTTATTAATGGAGAATGGCATGCGAGACAGTGTCAAAGGCATTGCTAACATCAAGGTACATCACAGCCACTCCTTTACCCCCATACAAAGAACCTGCCATCTTATCAGAGAAGGAAATCGGGTTGGTCTGGCATGACTTGCACTTGTGAATCCATGCTGGCTGTTTCTGGTCACCTTGTGCTCATTTATGTGCCTCATGATAGATTCCAAACTTAGTCTTCCATTCAGAGTTCAGGATCTACTCTCCTCCTGTTTAATCAACTACAATTACCATCATGATTATTATCCTGTTATAATGAGTTAAGTTTATTTTCTATTTGCATTGTGCTTGAGAAAACAGAAGTTTTGTTTTTTTATACTTCCCCATCTTTCTTTCATTTTCCCCAAAACAAATACTAGATTCCTATAACAGGACTGAGGTTCTGGGACTTTCCTTCTTGTTGAGTTTTTGAAGTGCTGTATCACCTCACGAGTCAGAGCTCTTAGGGCCCAAATGCTCAGAGCCTGATCCAATTATTATGGATTTGTACTATTATTAATGCTGTGTCAGAGGTCCACTCTATTAGCCCCGGATGAAACCGATGCTTGAATACACTTCTTTCTTGAAGCCGGCATTGGTTTTCTCTAATTATCCTCTCCAATTCTGATGTACTCAAGTCCTCCAAGTACCCTTTTCACCACAGAATGAGTGAAGACAGGGATGCTGGGTTCTGTACACTCCAGACATTAAGGCACAAGGAATTTCACAACTGTATGTTAGTGCAAGACACCATCAAGTCCTTCCAGATGGCAAACAAGTAACACGGGGCCTTGGAAGTCACAAGCTTCTCAATCCTGTCCTTCAAGAAATATGCTTCTGTGGTAGACATCTCTCACTCCCCTGTGTAATATCAACTACAGAATCATTGGACTCACGATAGGGGTAGCAAACCCAGGTTAAGCCAAAAATGAATACTGGCTGCATAAAAAGCTACTTTGCCAACTTTCTCTACATAAAATGCTCAAATGAGCAGATAGTTGTAAAATGGGCACACATGAGCCCTTAACCGAAGAAAACAAGGAACTTTGAACCAGTACTTTGGAAAGCACCCTGAGGGAAGTAAGTAGATCAAAAGTTAAAAGCAGCATACTAGTAACAGTCTCTTGCACTGGAAGCTAGAAGGAGCCACAAGGGGAAGCTTGTTTAATTAAAAATAAACACACAAAACCATACTTCAGATAAAGATCAGCAATAGAGGAAAAAAATCCCCTTTTTAAATTGTTGCTCCAGTAAAATTGGCAGCCTTCATCCTAAACCATTTCTTGAACAGAATCCTGCAAAAGCATCTCAAGTTGGAAACTTCCCAGTCTTAGCAGTGTTTGGGAATGAGGAAGATGAGGCCGCGTAGCCCTAAGCCTCTTTCTTCCGTTACAGATGACAAACTTATTGTCTGCATGCTACAGTGTCAAATGGACGGAGAACAAAGTTTGTTACTAACTAATATCGGGACTGCAGTGAGTCTAGACGGTGCAGAGCTAGATCGCAGCTCCTCTCCACCTGGCATTCTTTTTTTTTTCTTTTTTTTTTTTTTTGGAAGTCCCGATACCACACTTTGAAGTTTCTTGACATTTCCTCACTGTCTGGGGAATATTTCCACTTAATCTCCTCCATTGCTCATGCTGTTCAGCATCTTCATTCAACCAGCTGGATAACTCTCCTGCAATTCTTATCTGGATCAAAAAGGAGTACCAAGACCACACCAGAACAGATGGCCACGTCTACAGTCCCTACCAAAGGTGTACAACATCCTCCTCCTCACAGGCTGCCTCCAAAACCAGAAGCAGCACAGCCATGTCCAGACAGCACTGAGTTGGCTAGTGAGAATACCAAGTGTCGGGGCCAATTCTTTGGGCAGTGGCACCGTGCAGACACAGCTTGGCTTCTTCGGTTTCAAGAGCACGGCAATATGCAGAAACTGTCAGTGCATTACAAAGCTTCCTTTTCTGTATTTGCTTCACAAAGGCTGCCAGGACAGCCAAACAGAATTATGAGAGCCCGCCCTTAGCAGTAACCACTTCCTGCTTTGTCTGGGATAGGCTTTCCAGGGCCTTAGGCAGAGCTAGCACATCGAAGCAGCACATCGACAGATTTATTGCTCTTACTGAGGGTTTCAGGCTATAATTAGGTGGCAGGGCAGCAGATGGGCGATATCCTTGGGAGTCTTTTATTTGACTGAGAGGCTTCCATAGCAATGTGTATTGTGGGAGAGGTTAAGGTCCTGGGATTCCCCACCCAGCTACAGCACTGCTGATACACAGTGTGTGGGTCACCTTCCTGTGGAGTATGAAGCGACAGACAAGACTAAAGAACATGAACCGTCGGCATGACACAGTACAGCACTATTGGCTCTGAGTGCCAGTGCAAGACCTGTCAAAGAAACAGGCTGAAGAGACATTTTTGAGTCCAGAGTCAGGAAAACAAAATAGTTCTCACTGAGTCAGCAGCAAGAAGGCAGCACCTTTTAAAGGTTCAGATAGACTCTCGTGAAAAAACACTACTAATACTTTGACAATTCAATACTACCAGCGCTTGAATTCCTGAGATGGGCGAATATGTGTTGCTAAATAGACTTGAAAGATGCACAGATTTCATAGACATTAGGGCTGGAAGGGACCTCATGAGATCATGGGGTCCATCTCCTGCCCCAGGGGCAGGACGTCAACTGGCATCAGATCACCCCAGCAAGATAAGCATCCAAGTGTTTCTTAAAGGAATCCAGAGTCGGTGCTTGCACCGTTTCTGGGGGAGTCTATTCCAGACTCTGAACACTCAGATGGTAAAGAAGTTTTTCCTCATGTCCAGCCTAAAATGGTCTTCCCGGAGTTTGGAACAGCTGGACTTTGTCTTCCCTTGGGGTGGTTTGGTGAATAGACATTCCCCCAGATCCAGATGCATAGCCCTGATATGCTTACAGGCTGCCACCAGGTTTCCCCTGAGCCTTCGCTTCTCCAGGCTGAGTCCCATAGCTCGCAGCCTCTCCTCATCCACCTTCATTCATCACTGGCCTCATATCCAATAAGACCTTTCCAAGTCCAGAGTCAGTATTTCTGCACTTATATCCCCAGATGCTGACAAAGGCCTTTTTATTCCACACCATTCAGTAGCTGTGCAACAAGGTGTTTCAGAGATTTCTCCTTAAAACAGATGTCAATAACAACAGCTTCCTTTTAAAGTTACATGCATGGTGGAAGAAATTATGGCATGACAAGAAAAACACCACAGCTCGGAGAGAATTTCTGTATCAATATGAATTTTAAACGTGATCTAGACTGCTTTTCAAAGGAGAGCTGGAGAAGGTGAGGCAGGTCACAACAGACTATCCTTTAGTTACCTTCCAAATTTTTAGGCAGAGATCTAGGCTCTAAGCCCTTCTTGGCAGAAGCTATGATGTGTTCAGCATTATGTTCAGCAGAACAGGTTCCTCAGTGCCAACTGGCCACTGATCTAAAGGGTAACAATCTCCTAAATGAGTGTTCTGGATATTTTAAGAGCTAACTCTGTGGGAGATACAAGATGTACCAGGGCAGTGTTTCTCAAAACCGGGGTACACAACCCCCCCAGGAGGTCTGCAGAAGACTTTTCCAGAGGGTAACCAAGAGTGGAAGAAAAGAAAAAGGAACTATAAGTGGAGGAAGAGAAAGAAACAAAATGAAGAACTTGATAGCTCAGGTTACTGGAGAGGTTAGAGAGACAAAGGGTTACTTTGTTATTCATCGATAACGCTCAAGCCAAACCATTATCGTGTTCAGAAGCAGTTTGAGAGCCAAAAAAGTTTGGAGAATCATTGTGGCAGGGTAAGACTGCATAAAGATAAGGTAACACAGCTGCAGGGACAATGATTTAGGTTGAAAACATGGGGGTGGAGAGGAGTACCCAGCTAATTTCTTCCCCTGCTTCTCATTTCTGGTTTGGAGTTGTTCATTCATCAGCTGGTCCTTGTTTTTAGAAATCAAGACGCTTTATCCAGGGCTTCCATCTTTGCCTCCGAAGAACAAGAAATATCAGAAGCTTCCACATTAGAACAAACACTTCTGGGATAGCAATGAAATCTTATAGTCATCTCCACACTCAAAGAGCTCCACAAACCAACAGCACATCACCAAGTGACAACCTGTGAAAACGAGCACTGTGCAGGACTTACCAGCAGGCCAAGATACAGAGGCCTGTGAAGAGGATGATGGGAATAGGGTAGGAAGCGCACAGCAGCCCGTGGTTGTAGAACGCCCGCGATATCTTCTCGCGCAGTTTTTCAGTCAGGGTCATCCTCAGCTGTCGTCACCTAGCTGTCATCCCGGAACGTGTCGGGGGGGGTCGGCAGGGGGTTAGTAGAGTCCACCACGGACAACACTCCAACAGCACTGTGCTCAGGACAGGAGGCTGGAAAAAAGGGAGACATAGGATGTAAGAGGAGCAGCATAGCCAACTCTGCTCTAGAGGATATCTCCTCCAGAGGAAGATGACCAAGAAACCTCTCTCAGCAGCCCAGGATAAGTAGTAGAATCACAAATCACAGAGAGTGAGGGTTGGAAGGGACCCCAGGAGGTCACATCTACTGCAAGCCCCTGCTCCAAGCAGGGCCAGCCTCAACTACATCATCCCAGCCAGGGCCTTTGTTTACCTGGGTCTTCAAAGCCTCCAAGGATGGGGAGTCCACCACCCCTCTGGAGAGCCTGGTCCAGTGTTAGCACTAACAGGGGAGGCTGGGAGCCAGCTGACAGGCCTCAGACACAGGAGCAGCAAGCTGGGAGGGCGTGGGGAAAATAGGCAGAGGATCTCCAAGTGGAAATGAAACAGAGAATGGAGATGCCGCAAGGGCAGAGGGAAGGAGTCCTTAGGGCACAACAAACCCACGTTCTGCCAGTGAGAAAAAGGGCCGGGGAGCCCAAGGCACCAGTTAAAGTCGGGGAAGTGATGGGCATCATTCCTGGCCATAACATCTTAGGATAAAGTGCACCAAAACATGCTGAGCCTCCGTTTGAAGGTCCCATTGTGGCAAAGGGAAGAGATCAGGCACAGGATCTACAGACAAGACAAAAGGTGGGTAATTTCTTTCTCTGGAAAAAAACAATTGTTTAAATCTGCCAGCCTGCTCAAGCATGCCGGGTATTAAACAGAGACTGCGGCACAAGTTAAATGTGTATTTGAACTGTAGGAGAGAAATGGTCTAATATTTTGTTACTGCTTTACAACAGCAAACACGCCACTAGCACCAGGCAGTTTGAATTTGCTAGTCACCGATTTACAAAGCACAGTAAAGCCTCTCTACTGAATCCACCAATACACACGAGGAAAGTTAAAAAAAATAAAAAATAAAAATCTAATATTGGAACATTAAAGGGGCTCCCCCCCCACTTGCTCAGAAACATTGGGTGCTGGCTGCAACCAAGGCTGAGGATGGTAACTGGGCTGTGCCAACGCTCCTGCTAGTTCCTGGCGAAAGGGTCTTGTTCCTTCACTTCCTTCTAGCAGGGGGTACGGTCCTCTGTCTTGGAGGACCATCACTTGAGACCACTTTAACAAATTATTCCATGTCCTTGCAGTGGCAGGATGCTGACAGTGCCCTTGACCCCCTAGCAAGTTAAATTATCTTTTTTGCATTTGGGACATTACACCCAGAAGCTGTACATGAGGGCTGTTGCTCAAGTCTTAAAAGCAGATCTGACAAAGGATTAGATAAGGATGGTCCTGCCTTGAGCAAGGGGGCTGGACTACATGTGACCTCCTGAGGGCCATGACAGGCCTGTTTTTCTAAACCAACCTTACTGGTTGGGTCATACAACTGTAAAGCACATAGTACAGACCAGTATGCTAGGTAAAAAAGGGACTCTTGGCTCTCAACGCACTCTCTGCTATTCACAGAAAGACAAGATTATCTATGAATTTCATACTGGAAAAATTAAAACGTGCACTTTGCTGTCATCAGCACAGTCTCCTGTGTTCTGCAATCTCCTTCTAAGCAGGTGGAAGAACTCGAGACGTGCGGAGCAGAAAGTGCGTTACTCTGTCTATAAGCTCCCACCTTGCTTCCGCCCCTTCGGGAGCTGTTAAAACACTCCTCTGGGGCCATCTGAAGCCCTCAGCCACCTGCAGACCAAAGACAGCCCTAATCTTACTGCCATTGCCAAATTAAATGGATCAGGATGTGTCCTGACAGCCGATCTGCTTCGCTGAACGAAACGTGTCACACACCATCCTGCTCACTGATCCTTTGGGACAGCAGGCAGCGTGCTCCCAGCTTGGAGAGGCATGCCCAGAAACTCCCTAGGGTGCATCTCCATAGCAGAGAAAGTTGGGAATCCTACTTGCAAAGACGCATGCACCTCTGCAAACGGGAAACCTCGGCCTTCCCCTCTCAGAGTCATGCCCTGGAGATTCCTGGGGGCATGTCCCTTTAGGAGTCAGAAAACCAGGCAGCCAGGGCTTGAAGGGCCCAAACCTGTGCAGGAATTCCCAGGGTGTAGAGAATCAGAAGCACCTGCCTCGGGCAGCTGAAGAGTTCAGGCAACTCCAGGACGCCCGTTCTCTTCCACCATGAAGCCAACAAATACCTGCTGCAATAACGCGGCAGAAACTACCACCTCCTTTTGGTGGACCAACTTTTGTGGTGCAGCAAATTGTCTAGGCACCCATTTGCTTCCCCTTCCATAGCATCATAGTGCTTAGGATCGGAAGGGACCTAAAGAGATCATCAGGTCCAACCCCCTGCCCTGGGCAGGAACAGGTGCCGGTACCATCCCAGCCAAATATCTGTCCAGCCTCCTCTTGAAGACCCCCATAAAGGTGGTAATGGAGGCACAAAGGCGATATCTGTTTGCAATCTAAGATCAAGGTCTATTTAACACCTCCCAAGGGAACTTCTTCCAGAGAACCAATCTATTCTTTGTGAAGTACCTCAAAAATGCCACTGAAAGTCGGGGGGGAGAGGGGGGTGTTCTGGTTCTGTTTTTTAAGTAAATGCTTGTTAAAAAGAACCACTTAATGTTTTACAGTTGAGCCAGAAATCTGCATAAAGCAGTTTAGTAAAAGATGGGAAATCTTTTCTCTGCTCATGCAGCAGACCTGGAGGAGAAGACACATTGTACAGCTTTGTCATCCATGAAGATGCTCTTAAAAGTGCTCAAAAAAAAAAAAAAAAAAAAAAAAAAAAAAAGTTGGCTTGAATTTAGTGCAGCACCGAAACTGGACTAGTCAAGTGATGCTGTGACACAGAGACAAGATAAACCTCTTGCTACTGTGCAGTGAAGCCATCCCAGCCTTCAGCATGCTTTTCTGAACCCCAGAAAAGAGAAACCATTAAAAATTTGAAAGATTTCCCCCCCCCCACCTCTAATTTACCATTTAACAGCCCAAATGAGGACTGCATAGTCAAGCCCTCCTTGTTAATTCATTTTAATCAACTGTGAGCCAATTCAGAAGCAACAACCAGGTATGCTGAGTTGCAAGCCAAAAATCTAAATATATATTTTTAATCCATCAGAGTGATTCTCATCCTTCCCAAGGGTGCCACTCAATATTAGTACTGCTAGGTGTGCATCTGAAAGCCACGGGCCACGTTCCCTTGGTTTTAGGGCTTTCGTGCCATACAGGTTGGGAGACTGGAGATTATCACAATGTGCCTACAAACCCACCTTAAACAGGCACAGACAGGACAGGAACGTGCCCCACAACAGCAGTTGCCTCAACTATGTCAGTGCCATCAAGTCCCAAACAAGTGAACAGGTCAGTGCTGAAACACAGCTTTTAGCCATAAAGAAATGACATGATTTGGCTAAAAGGCTCTGGTAACAGTGACCAGCATGGAGTTTTTGAACAGCAAAACGCCAGCCTGAACAATTTAAAAGTAACGTGATAAAAAAAATCCAGCACTGAAAGCTAGAGGCTCAAGCTGGGGAAGAAGCTTCCTGGCAAGAAGGCTGAAAGCACATCTACCTGTATTCCCAGTCGCTCGCTGGCTGAAACCCCACGCAAAAGGCAGAAGGCCCATCCACACCGCTCGAGTACGCAGGCCTGTTTGCACCGACTATTGCACAGCAGTCCGCGGCAGGTTCCCATATAACGCGTGCCATTTTGGAGTGGCTTCCAGAAGCCAAAGCAGGGTGATAGATGCATCACCTGTAGGGCATGAGCTGAGCCCACCCTGAAGTAAGGAGCTCAGTAGCATAGCAGCCTGGTTTCAGGAGCTCTGCTCTCCATAGCAGAGACCAATCGATATTCTGCTGTCGTTACAACGCTGTCCAGAGAAACCAAGCACAGGCAAAAGAGGTCAGGTGCTGCACGAGTTACTGTGCTTGGTTAAAAACGGGAACTCCTAGGAGGCTTGCCATAAGACAGACTGCTCCAGTCCAAGGTAAGGGAGGCCACCAGGTCACTGACCCACCAAGACACGGGGTTTGCTTTGGCAAGTGAATGCAAATAGGCATATCTGTTCAAAAGAGCAAAACAGGACAATCAAGCTGCAAAGCAAGAGGAGCTGCTGCCACCAACAACCTTCCTTTAGCCTCTCAGTCTGCTGCCTCTTAGGGACAGCTGGCCTTTGTGGCATCTTAATCACAGAAAGAGGGTTGGAAGGGAGCTCAGGAAGTCGCATCTAGTCCAACCCCCTGCTCCAAGCAGGACCAGCCTCCACTACATCATCCCAGCCAAGGGTACGTCTAGCCGGGTCTTCAAAACCTCCAAGGATGGAGTGTCCACCACCCCCCTGGGTAACTTCTA
Organism: Crocodylus porosus; assembly: GCF_001723895.1. Taxonomy (NCBI): domain Eukaryota; kingdom Metazoa; phylum Chordata; order Crocodylia; family Crocodylidae; genus Crocodylus; species Crocodylus porosus. Next base: position 1,168,949 of record NW_017728886.1, on the reverse strand, counting down.
CTGCTTTACTACCCTCCTAGTGAGAGAGTTTATCCTCGTATCGAACCTCAACTCTCCTTGCTGCAACTGGAACCCATTGCTCCTTGTTCTGTCACCTGTCCCTACTGAACAGTCCAGCCCCATCCTCTTTCCAGCCCCCCTGCAGGGAGGTGATGGCGGCTACTCAATCCCCCTCAATCTTCCCTTCTGCAGACCAGTTCCCTCAGCCTCTCCTCAGAAGAAGGCGGACCATAAAGAGATCCTGGATACCTGGGACTTGCATCCCTGACATCAGGGACACTGCCTCCCACCCCCTGTGCTCACAAGGCAGCCATGCCTGCCCAATGCTCACAAGCCAGGTTGCACCACTCGGGCTCCCTGTCCTGCACCCCTGCATTGCCAGGACACCCTATAGTTCTCCTCAGCCAGCTGGGACTGGCTTCTTAAATACAGGACTGTCCCAGCTAAACTGGGGCAGATGGTCACCCTACTCACAAGTCATGTCCCCCAGCTCCCCAACCATTTTCATTGCCCTCCACAGGACTCTCTCCAATGTGTCCACATCCTTCTTGTAGTGAGGGGTCCAAAACTGGACACAGGACCCCAGATGTGGCCTCCCCAGTGCTGAATAGAGGGGAAGAACCACTGCCCTCAATCTGCTGGCAGCGCTCCTGCCAGTGCAGCCCAGGATGCCGTTAGCCTTCTTGGCAACAAGGGCACACTGCTGGCTCCTGTTCAGCTTCTTGTCCCGTTTCCCCAGGGCCTTTCCTGCAGAGCTGCTGCCCAGTCAGTCCGCCCCCAGTCTGTCATGTTGCATGGGACTGTTCCATCCCAAGTGCAAGACTTTGCACTTGTCCTTGTTTCATAGACATTAGGGCTGGAAGGGACCTCGGGAGATCAGCAAGTCCAGCCCCC
>NW_017728886.1:1165714-1168044 GCF_001723895.1 Crocodylus porosus | reverse complement strand
GAACTCCTGGTCAAGCTCAGGACTTTGAGTGGGAGGTCTGTAGTACCTCCCACTCCCTGTTGAACCTCATGATAATGTCTTTTGGTCCAGTCCTCCAATTTATCAAGGCCTCTCTGAATCCCAACCCTACCTCTAGCACATCTACTACTCCCCACAACTTGGTGTCATCTGCCAACTGCTGAGGGTCCACTGCTTCCTATCTTCCAGGCTGTTGATGAAGGCATTGAACAAAACCGGCCCCATGGCCAACACCTGGGGCACTCCACATGATACCAGGTGCCAGACACTAAGCCATTGATAACTACCTTCTGAGCCCAACAATGCAGCCAGTTTTCTATTCACCTTATAGTCCACTCATCCAGCCTGTACTTCCTGAGCTTGCCTGCAAGAATGTTGTGGGAGACCATATCAAAAGCCTTGCTTAAGTCAAGGTATAGCTACCTATAAGCATAAGTATATCATGTGTACTAGTCTCCCTGCATCCACAGAGCCAGACATCTCATCACAGAAGGCAATCAGGTTGGTCAGGCATAACTTGCCCTTGGTGAATCCACACTGACTGTTTCTGATCACCTTCCTCCCCCCTCCCAAATGCACCTGATAATGCTCAATCCAGGAAATCCTTTCCTCAGCAATGCCTGACCCCAAGGGAACAGGTACACCTGTTCAGAAGAGCAGGCACAATGTTCTTCTTCGTATGATGCTAGAGATGCCAAGTTTTCTGCACATTCTGTACCAAGCATCATGTTCAATCTGCAACCTACCCATAAAGTGCCCATAAATATTGTACTGCTGCTGCAGCAGAGAAAGGAGAGAACTCAGATTACAGGCACTTTGGTGCTACCAGGAGACTGGCAGCGGTGTCAAGGGCCATCTAGTCCACCACCAAAGAAACAGCTGGAGCTAAAACTCCATTGCCACCACAACCTGTCCTCCCACACGTAGCAGAGATGGGAGCACTGCACACCAACACAACACAACCTGCCACAAGTTGAAGGGGAGCAAAGACGGCTTTTAGAAACCAAAAAACACAGGCTGCAATAGGGCTGAATTCCTTCTCACTGCCCACCTGGTACGTTTTACTCTGGAAACCAGACCTCTCCCGGGGTGAATTCAGTCCTCATGGCCATTCTGCTACAGCCTTGTCTCAGCAGTGCCGGTCTCTCAATGTCACTGCCTAGCACGTGCCACTAGAGGCAGGTAGCCACGCAAATTTGTGGTACGTTCCCAGTGACTTGTCCTACAGACAGAAAGTGAAGAACGGTTGGTCAAGAAGGCAGGGGCCATTTGCTAGTCCTTCCTCCGAGGCAGAGCTGTGACCCAACATCACCAGGGCCTACTCTTTCCTCCAAGACATATTTGCCATGTCTGCAGTCGAACATACAGATCTCCAGTGGGCCTCCTCAGTCATCTATGGACTCACCAGTGACTTTGCTATTTACTGGAAGACTGATCACCTTCATGTCGAAGGGCTGCTGACAGGACAACGACAAAGCTGTTGAAAGCATTGTCATTATGCATCCTAAGCCCATGTTAATAAGGAAGCTCTCCAGAAGGCTGAAAAGCACCGTCTCAGGGAGCAAAGGACCTCAAGAAAAAAAAATAACCTTCGGCTCTAAAAATCGTTTATCTGCTGTTCACCTATAAAATGTAGGACAGGCAGGAGGAAGAGTAGACACCTACACTCCAATCACCCCAGGGCCCGCTCCTCAAGCGAATCACCACCCCAATAGGGAAATCTGTTGCATCATCATCTGGAGGCAGTTCTCAACACCTATGTGTTTCTCCAGGAGACTGCAAGCTCCCACTCTGTAATTTCTTCCCTGCTACTCTCTTTGCATGGAACAAGATACTCAGCACTGTCCCCTCATTCAAAACCCTTCCACAAGCCCCTCTGCCTGCCTTCACTCTCCAGCCCATCATAGCTCCTTCATTTGTACTGCCCGCCTGCCCACAATTCTCACTCAGACACGAGTCAAGTCTCCACTCAAAACGGTTTTCCTGAATCACAGACAGTGAGGGTTGGAAGGAACCCCAGGAGGTCACATCTAGTCCAACCCCCTGCTCCAAGCAGGACCAGCCCCAACTACATTGGACCTAGTGCTGGCCACAGGTGATGACCTGGTGCAGGGGCTGCGGGTGCTCGACCACCTGGGCGACAGCGATCGTCGCCTGCTGGGAGTCACCATCCAGCGCAAGCTGGCAAAGGCCTGCAGCAAGGCAGCAGCCCTAGATTTTAGGAGGGCAAACTTCAACGACCTAAGGAGGATAGTTGGAGAAGCGCTGAGGTCCTGGAGGAGAGGGGAGCCAGGTGTCCAAGGACAGTGGTC
>NW_017728886.1:1164553-1165703 GCF_001723895.1 Crocodylus porosus | reverse complement strand
CTTGCTGGAGTCATTTGACCCCAGTACTCTTTCCTGCCATGGCAGGGGGTCAGACTAGATGATCTGCTCAGGTCCCTTCCGACCCTAGAAATTATGAAACATCATCCCAGCCAAGGCTTTGTTTACCTGGGTCTGAAACACCTCCAAGGACGGAGACTCCACCACCTCTCTGGGAGCCTGTCCCAGTCCTTCACCAACCTCCTTGTGAGAAAGTTTTTCCTAATATCCAACCCCAACTTCCCTTGCTGCAGCTTGAGCCCATTGCTCCTTGTCCTGTCATCTGCCCCCACTGAGACCAGCCCAGCGCCATCCTCTTTGCAGCCCCTGTGCAGAGAGGTAAAGGCTGCTATTCAACCCTTCTCAGCCATCTCTTCTGCAGTCTAAATCAGCCCAGTTCCCTCAGCCTCTCCTCACCAGTCCTGTCCCCCAGCCCCACAACCATTTTCATTTCCCTCCACTGGACTCTCTCCAATGTGTCCACAGCCTCTCTGTAGTGGGGGGCCCACAACTGGACACAGGACCCCACATGTGGCCTCCCCAGTGCTGAATAGAGGGGAAGAATCACTGCCCTCAATCTGCTGGCAGCGCTCCTGCCGATGCAGCCCAGTATGCCAGTAGCCTTCCTGAAGTTTGATTAGTTTGTCATGAAGCTTTCTGAAAATCAACAAGCCAATTTCAGTATTAGATAATGGAGGTAGATCAAGTGGAGGATCATCCATCAAGATCAGGTATATGCTAACCTACCGTGTGCTGTCGGATCAGCTAATGCCACCGTGAAATAATTCAATGACACTCATGACATTCATGTAAGATGATCGTGGAAACAGATGGCTTTTCATCTCCAGCCAATCAACTCACACCCACAGCAAGTCAGCAGCAGTCAAAACAGCTCCTGGAAGAGACAGCATCTCTGTGCCAGCGCAGGGCAGAGGAGAGAGGTAATCACAGAAGTCAGGTCGAAGGGACCCTGTAGATCTTCAAGTCTGACCCCCCACCTGGGCAGGAGAAAAACTGGGCTCAAATGACTCCAGCCAGGTAGGCATCAAGCCTCCTCGTAAGGCCCCCCAGGGCAGGAGCCAGCACCACTTCCCTTGCAAGTTGGTTCCAGCTCCTAGCCGCCCCGACCGGGAAGTCGTTCTTGTGGATGTCT
>NW_017728886.1:1162030-1164423 GCF_001723895.1 Crocodylus porosus | reverse complement strand
GTGAGTTTTTAGACAGTCACCAGGTCCCCCCTCAGCCTTCGCTTGTGAAGGCTGAACAGGTTCATATCCCGTAGACTGAACAGAACTGAACCAGTGAAGAAAACCGCAACTGGATACTGATCCTCCAGGTCATCGGTTCAACTGCAGTCTAGACCAGCAACAACAGGATTCACAGCCTGCTGCGGCTAGACAGAGGCCTATGAAATGTAGAGATGTGGCCAGCCCAGACGACACCTTCCCCTTGCTAATACTAGTAGAGCTCACTAGCTGGTGGCCTGGGACAGCCTGTTGTCACCCCACACACTGGGCACATCCTTTAGGGCAATGGACTTAGCCAAGAGGGGTGCCAACATGGCACTTTCATTACTTAAGTGAACATGAACTGAAGCCGGCAGCACCGGAATAAGTCTAGGACATTCCCTCCAGCCCTGGCAGACCCCCCGAGTGGAGCAATTCTCACCGCACAACAGCCCTCTCCTGCTTACACACGCTTTATGTCAGCGCATGAGGCCTGCAACACCACACAAACAGGAACTGTCTGCTGTTTCTTGTGGCTGTTAAACCACCCTGGAGAAAAGCTGCGACTAATCTAACATCACCGAAGTGCGGCTCAACATGCCAGGGGGCAGGGGCCGCTGTTCTGTGGCATTTTCGAAGCCTGCAGGCTGCCTTTATTAATCTGGGGATTTTTAAGGCTATTCCCAAGTGTTTGCAAAAACTTAGTGACCTGGGAGAGAAGGGGAAATTGCTGCAGTTGGTCAGAGAATTTCCTCCTACAGGAAAGATAAGAGATACTAGAGAGAGCTGCTTCTCCACATGCAACCCCTTTCTTCCTCTAGCACCAGTATTATGTATTCTCCATTTCTACCAATGTACTACATCCATACCATATACATATAGGCATCACTTCCCCAGTGAAACACAGCATGGACTAGGTACCCAGGACTGCCCCAGTATGCAGAAAGCTCATTAACCATGTTAAAATAAAATTTACTCTAAGGACTCCAAGCAAACTCCTGCTGTTAAGAAAAACCTGGAGGGGTTTGGATAGTTTTGACTTGCCATTTATGCCTTTATAAGATTTCTTTTGTGCAAGATTTTCATGTAATCACCAGAAAAAGGAGAGAGAGAGAGAGATACTGCTGAAATTGTTCTTAGCAACACAGAGCACTGAGCTAGTGTGACAGTAAAATACCTACTCTATGCTCAATGTTCAGGAAATCCCATTTTAAAGGGTTATTTCTGATCATTTTAAAGAGCTATTTTCTTCCAAGTCTTGTTGCTATTGAAAACAAGGCAAGGGATTCTGCTTTAAAGTGTTTTTCACTTTATACTGGCATCTCTTTAAAGCGCTGAGCATACTGGATACAAGGGTGAGGTAGGAGTACATCCAGCAGCGCTAGTGGAGATCTCTAGCTTTGCCACAATTAGCATCCCCCGGGAACCTGAACAGACAGACAGTCTCAAACATACAAGCAGACCGCACTCCCAATATTCCCCCATACTCTGCATGAAGGAAACACTTGCTCCTGGTAAGATGCAGAACGCTGGTAGCTTTGCCGGCCTGGTTGCATAGATGTACTCTGCCCACCTGCCGTTTCAGAAAAAAAGGAGGAACTGGAGAGGTCTAGACAGGTCATTCCCCCAACATGAAGCAACAAAAGCTGGCTCTTACAATATAGCCCATGGGGGCAAGCAGGACCTTGGATTAAATAGAGGGAACTCACCCTCCTAATGCAACACTAATTTAGTAGTAGTTAACAGCAGGCATCCATCTCATGAGACAAGAGGATTATGCCAAGTGAGACATCAGCTTGCTGAAAGTAATCCTTGCTTGAAAGATAAAGACCACCCTGGGGAGGTCCCTCCAGCTTCAAGAGCCTGCGTAGTGTGTATGGAGATGCTGAGCTGCCTACACACCAGTTCCCCTCTCAGCCTTGCTGGTTTGATCTAAAGGAAAGGCAGGTGCCAGTACAGTTGGAACCAGCTGGGCCACAGGAGCTGCAGAAGCAGAGGAGATCATTTACCCATCTACTGGGGCTCCACTCTTAAATGGCCTGCTGATCAGAGTTGGTTCAAGAGCCCAGTCTACCCCATCATGGAGCAGACTTCAGTTCCACAACTTTGTGGCAGCATTTCCTCTGCCAGTGGTAACACTAGTACAGCCCCTGCAAGTTGCTCTTCTGCAAAGCCTAGAGACCGCCAGATTATTTAACCATTATGGCTCACTAAGAGCATCCGGGAATGTCTCCTTGCTAAAAGGGAGGCATACACCCAATGGAGAGATGGGGTCATCACCAAGAAGGACTATGTTACAGTTGCCCGAGGATGTAGGGGGGCAGTCAGGAGGGCCAAGGCAGAGATGGAGATAGGACTAGCTTCCCGGATTAAGG
>NW_017728886.1:1121167-1161930 GCF_001723895.1 Crocodylus porosus | reverse complement strand
GGTGCTCTTTCCTGCCAAGGCAGGGGGTCGGACTAGATGATCTACCTAGGTCCCTTCCGACTCTAGCTACTATGAAACTATGAAACCACCACTCAGCAATAACAGTCACAGGCAGGTCCCTCTTCTACAAGTTACAGTAGCTGGTGAACCTGCCCTGACCTGTATTAGCACCAGAACAGGGTTCCTAGTTCCCGAAGAGTGAGGCTTTGTATGTATTTAACTATCTGTGCACACCCTCGCTGACCTCCTTATTCTGAGACATTGCTACAGCAACAAAATAGCTTGATGCACTTTCCTTCCGAGGAGCTTTGGAGAACTCTTTTTCAGTGGCCCGTGTACCTCCGCATCCTACCTTTTTTAGTTCCGAAATCCCATCCTAGCTGCCAGTCTCACCAAGTTGGGGGGGAGGGGAAGAAGGGGGAAAAAATTACCCAATTTGTGGGAACATACAAAAAGAGAGTCGTCAGGATTGCATGTTACCTCAGCTACTTGTACCAGCAATAAGAAAGCCTCTGATTTAGTGAACGCTGTGCATTTAACTACCTGATTACCCACCCACCCCACACATCCAGCAGCATTCTCCCCTCTCCCCCCAGCACAAATGCCGAACGGACCTGCAGAAAAGTTTTCTGTGGTCTATCTGGAGGAAGGGTACTTTGTGCCTAGGTTATCCAACATCTCTTCCAGCTATGCAGTTGGCCCAATAAAAATATCACCCCAAAAAGTACTTGCCTCTCCTACTTTCAAAGTCATTTCAAAACCAGAGGAGATAACACAGCTGATCCTCTTTGAGACCAGATTAGACAGACATCCCATTTCAAAGTCATGCCATCTCATGGAAAAAATGGGTTCAACAACAGGCGCCAAAAACCATCCTCAGTCAAGGGCAACTAAGTGAACCAGGAGCCAATACAAGCCAAAGGGCTCTCCCTGCACAGCAGTCTGACACGGTACAGAAAGACACATCCTCATTCCATTGCCTGAGACAATGGTGCACATTTTTTGGCCAAAACCCCACAGAAAAAAGCAATAGCAGACGGTACCCTGGGAACCAGAACCTGATCTTTAGCCTCTGCTGAGCAGCTATGGTCCCGATCTCTTTTCAGCATTCTCTGCAGAGGTGACTGAAGTATAATAGACAGCTGAAACCTGGAATACTAGAGTTCGCACAGAAGATAAACTGAAACCAAATCCCACCAGCTTCTGCTGCCAACTACAAGAGAAACAGGTGAGCTGCAGGCCCCAGGTGGCACACGCAGCAGTAAGACAAAAGCTGCCATCTCAGCCTTCTGTGCCAGCGACCAAACTGCACAACTAGAGAGATTCTCTGTATCCACGCACACAAAATATAACTGCCCTCCTTACCAAACCACATGCAGGGAGTCGCACTGAGGCTTGCTGTGATGGGACTTTATGTCCCAACCTGAATAATGCAACATTAGCACTGTTAAAAGAAGAGGGGAAAGGAAGGATACACCAATGAGACCCAGCCTTTCCACCTGCTAGTAAAAGTCATCTGAATTTATTCCCATTTGATTTTGATTCCTGCTCCAGTGGGGGCTGGGGTGGGAAGTCATTTCTCTAAAAAGAAGTTCAGAGAGGGAGAGAGAGAAAAAAAATAATAATAATAATAGTATCCAGGCTGTGCTCAGGCCACTGGCCTGTTTCACAAGCCTGCTACACAGCAAGGTCTGAAACACCAGCTTTCTGTTCTCCACTGATATTCTCAGGGCAAGAATAGCGTGCTTTGTGCTGCGTAGGGAGAGAGGCCAAGGGTCCAGAACACTTCCAATGGGAAAGTCACAACTAAAGCCTTGACCCCTGGGGGGGCTGGTGCTTTGGGTGGGCAAGGCCTGGCTCAGCTCTTTGAGAAGCAAGGCTCCAAGATGTCTGGGGTCCATTCGGTGCCGTACATTCCTTGTAGAAGGCGCCTTTCACCGAAGAGCAATCCCAGCGGCAGTGGCTGACTGAAGTTCACTTCAGGACCACAGCCATCAATTCACACGCCTAACTCAAATTCAGTACCCAAGTCCAAAGTGGGCACCTTCCCAGGCACACAGCATGAGACACCCTCAAGGTCCGTGGAAGCAAATGCATGGATCGCTTGGCCAGTCTTGCACCCACTTGACTCAAGATGGCCCTGCTGAGATCACCTCACTTCTTACTGCATTGCAAATTTACCCTGTTCTTCAGTTCAAGGCACTAGCATGATGCAGACCTACTTATATCACTGACCCAATCTCCTTTTGTGCTATAAACAGCCATCACTTCCAATAAACACCATACTCCTGTTTAGCCCATTTCTCTGCTCAGACACACATGGGGGCTGGACCCGAAGATCTCACAAGATCCCATCCAGCCCTAAATTTCTGTGAAAGCTTTGCTCAGAGATTCCTTTGAAGCTTGACAAAGAAAAGTCTCCCCTAGAACCGAAGGAAAACCTGACCTACCATTCAGCATGAGTCATCCCCAACTAGACCACAGGTGGATCAGACTGGACTTTACTTAGAGCGACTCAGTGCTTAACCGCTACACAGACAAAAAGCAGGGAAGTGGTTTTGAACAAGAACTCTTTGTGATTATGAATTTGTCAGAAGAAGTTGCCAGCCACCTAACGGAAGCTACATCATCCCTGGCCATGTCACCAGTTCTGGAATAAGTCGGCTTCCTCTCATTTAGCAACCAACCTGTTTCACAACAAGTGGCAGGGGAATAACTACTTCTTTCGGTGTTGAACAGGCAATACAACAGCCACATGCGATTGCCCCCTTGGTTCTCTGTAATGCAATGCAGCTGCCCAGGAGATGAGAAGCCAGGTCTTCAACTTCTTTCTTCCAACTCAACGTGTGGTACGATACTAGGATTCCTGCTCCGTGCTCCAGGTGAAAACATAAGGAAGCCAAGACATTCATTAAGATGTGCTTGGGGAAAAGGAGAAAAAGTTCTTTCCTAACCCCAGCTGCAGCAGTGAAGCAGGAACTGACTTCTGAATGCAGGCAGGGCAAAAAAATAAACTCACCTTCATGTATGCATGTAATATATCCCACAGCCAGATAAAGTGCAGAAGTAATTTGTCCACTTGCTTGTTAAAAAATTTAAAATCTCTCTATGGAAATGCTTAAAACCATAACATTTTATTTTATTATTCCTGCCATATTACCTGACTGTAGATCTCAATCAAGTTCCATCACTCTGCTATACACATCACACTTTGCCCATTTCTATCTCCTCCTCTTAAATGTGAAAAAGAGCTAAACGGATATAATTTAACTGAGCACATCAGACAGACACCCCAGTCTGCTGACCATAGGTTACTGCCTTAGAAGCTGTACATTTACAATGGAATCCACTTGCATTCATGCCATATAAATCCTTAAATGGGCATGACTACATGCACAGATTAATTTGCAAGCAGCTTACTATTAAGTAAACTGCTCAAAAGTGAGCTCTCCTGGTCACATGTCTATACATTAAGGGACACAGAAGCAGATTTGCTACTCCTAGCAGCAGACTGCTCGCGCTCCCTGCAACACCCAGGTCTAGGCTTCACCCGGATGCTAGCCCATGGGCCAGGAGACAGCTGTCTCCAGACAGGGGCTGGGACATTGCTCCCTGTCGCTGGGATCTGCCTTCCATGTGATTGCAGAGTGGGGGCTGGTAGCTCCCTGCTGCCAGGGCAGGGGGACATTGTCCATTCTGGAGCTCTGCTGGCAAAGCCTGCCCCCCAGGACCTGCCTGCTCCCTGCTCAGCAGCAATCTCCTACCCCTTGCTGCCCAAGAGTATATTTGCTCCTGGTCAAACATCTACCATGCAGTAAGTAATCTCAAGTAAATTTGCCACTTGCATTTGCAGGTAACAAGTTTACTCATGATTAGAGCCAGTTACTGCACAATAAGCATTTGCATATGTAGACATGGACACTTACTGCACAGCAATTAGCGCTACTGTGCAGTAAAGTGTCTCATGTAGGTGGGCCCAATTTGCATAACTGTATTACACAACCTCAATCCCAAATTTGTTTCCACTGCTATGGCTTACATTTTAACAAGCAGTGGTTACCCAAATACTGGCCAAATACACAGTAGCTTTTAGCCACACTGCCTACTCCTTAATTTAATCGAATTCCATTTAATGGCATAATAGTTGGCAACATGAACGGCAAAGCACAAGCAGCTGGTAACAGCTTGAAGAGAAACGGAAAACAATGGGAGATAACAGGCCTAGAACCAACAAGCTCCAGCCATTTTCAAGGCTCCCAATACTAGCCCTGAGTATGGAGGAGCCTGGAAATGGATGGGAGCCAGTCACAGGGCTGTACACCTAAGGAGCACTGCTTATATGAAGTCTAAGTCCCATGCTATGCACTTAAATTGGAGTGCAGTCATCTACAAACAGGATGATGGGCACATATCTAGGGTAAGTGTCATCATCTTTTTACAAACGCTGTTGCTACCCCGTGCACCTAAGGTATCAGGCATACCATTTCCACTGTAACCTCCTGTGGCCAAAAAGCAGGTCCTTCTGCTTGTACTGGGAAGCACTAGCATGGTCAGGTACTGCTCAAATACGCTGGTACTTGCGGTTTGTCAAGTGGCTTTCTCGGTCTCGTGCAGCAAGGCTATGAACCTGGATCTGAGCATGAAGTACTTTTGGACCGGAGGTGGAAAACAAAAAAGGCATTCTCTTTACCAGCACACCCTGTTCTGGCAGACAGCCACAGAAATTGCACTTCCTGCCATCTGCAATTTAACATCCTCACTAGAGCACAGAAGAGTTCTGAAAGTGCCCCAAAACCACCACCTTTATATTTTTGAACTCCAAATGTCTATGCCAAATCAGGGCAGAGTCTTTGCCCTCATGTTTAAGCAGTCCCTTGTGACCTGCCACATGCAGTTTTCAACAGTGAAGCTGAAACAGCCTGCACTTCAGTGAGTGCCTCCCCCAGCCTATTTATATTACCAAAGTAGCCAGGAAACCCATTCAGGGACCAGGACGCCACTGTTCAGAGTAAGAGTTGTACAGCGACTACAAGACGAGAGAAATGGGTGAATACAGACAAGGGAGCGCACAGAAACCAAGAGTGGATGTCTGATTAAGGTCTCACATACTACTTTATAGCCAAAGCTGTATCATAGGCCAGTGGTTAAAGCATTAAACCTGGACTTTTCTTCCCAGCTCCGACACTGTTGTACCGTGACCAAAAAGTTTATAATAACCAAGATAAACACCAGCAGTCATGTATCATGTGGGCTGTTTACCTGGCACAAACGTACCAAGCTCTTCACTGGGCAATCCCCAACCAGTCACACTTAATTCAATGTCCATTTTCAAATTAAAATTTGACCTTGCCTCTTCTACGTTTAGCCTCAGCTTATCATAAAAATTAAGGGCTGGAAGGGACCTCAAAAGATCAAGTCCAACCCCCCTGCTCTGGGCAGGAATACTGCTGAGATCAAATGATCCCAGCAAGACGTCTGTCCAGTCTCCTCTTGAAGACTTCCCAGGTTGGGGACTGCACCCCCTCCTTGGGAAGTCTAGTCCAGATTGTGGTCACCCTTACCATAAACACATTCTTTCTTGCATCCAACCTGAAACCATCCTCTAACACAGGGGTTTTCAACATTTTTGGATCAGTGTACCCCTGGCAGATGAACACGGAGCAGAGGGAGTCACACAGTGGCAACATCCACATCATCCCAGCCAAGGCTTTGTCTAGCTGGGTCTGAAAAACCTTGAATGATGGACACTCCACAACCTCTCCAGGTAACCTGTTCCAGTGCTTTACTACCCTCCTCGTGAGAAAGTTTTTTTTCCAAAATATCTGACCTAAAACTTCTCTTACTGCGACTGGAGCCCATTGCTCCTTGTCCTGTCATCTGCCCCCACCGAGAACCACCCAGCCTCATCCTCTTTGCAACCCCCTTGCAGGGAGTTGAAAGCTGCTATTCAATCCCCCTCGGTCTTCTCTTCTCCAGATTAAATAAGGCCAGTTCTCTCAGCCTCTCCTCACCAGTCATGTGCCTCAGCTCTGAACCATTCCCTTCCACCGGACTCTCTCCAACGTGCCCACATCCTTTCTGTTGTGGGGAGTCCACAACTGGACACAGGACTCCAGATGTGGCTTCCCCGGTGCCGAATAAAGGGAAGAACCACTGCCCTCCATCTGCTGGCACCACTCCTACCAATGCAGCACAGGATGCCAGTAGCCTTCTTGACAAGAAGAGCACACTGCTGACTTCAGAGGCAACTCTTCCGACGTGGTAAGAAGCTGGACGCAATCAAAGCTGCTCTTCATTTCCCTGTAGTCGTTTTGCTTTGTTTAGAAGTATTTTTGGGTAGGTTTTTTCGCGGGTGGGTGGGGGTAGAGATTTGTGCCTTTGTTTTAAACAGCAAGGAGGGAAAACCAATAGGCAAAATTCACCGTTTCCTCAATCAGCTGAAAAGCCGCTTTGCAGAGGTAACCTTGATGCCCTTTTGAAGATCATCTTCAGTTGCTACAGCCCCTTGTGAAGAGGAACTGCTCAGTAATGGGGACACATTCATATTTCACTCCCCGCTCTTCCATTGCCCAACGGCAGGTTGTGCACATTTTTGATGGGTGGAAAAAAGATGAGTGCTTGTCCAACAGATACTTGCCACCAAAGGCAAAGGTATATATCCAGGAGATTACCACCATGCCTCTGACGTCATCTTGGATGCCACGGGATCTCTAGTGAATTCCTAAGGCCACCCCAGGAAAAAGAGCTTCACAACAAATCCTTTAGCTGAAATCCAAGTTTTGCCCCTTCCTTCAGGAAAAAAGGCTTGTTCTTACCAAGTCTGTTTACACTTCTAAACAAAGCAAAACAACTACAGGGAAATGAAGAGCAACTTTGATTGCAACCAGCTTCTTACCACATCGGAAGAGTTGCCCCTGAAGTCAGCAGTGTGCTCTTGTTGTCAAGAAGGCTACCGGCATCCTGCGCTGCGTTGGTAGAAGCGGTGCCAAGTCTGCTCAGGGATGGCAGGCTGGAGAGGCTATCAGAGGACTGAGTGGGCCCTTACATTTTTCATGAAGATCAGTACATTTATTTTTCTAGATGAAGTGATGATTGCTGTTGGTGTTAGATACAGTTTCTGCCCAAGTCTTCACCAAACACATGGCTATTTCACAGGCAGCAGCTCAAAAATGTACAACTCTAAAAGCTGTACAAGGAAAAGCTTTTCCAGCTTACAGAGAGACTTACAACTGGTCCATTTCTGAGTTTCATGCCTTGCCCAGTTCTTTCTCCATTCAGACCTTTTCCCCAAAGCAGGATGAAAGCTATTGCAGCAGGTGGTATTTAGGCCCAATGATAGTTTGATTTGTGCCATTTGGAACAACTAAATGACTGACTGGGCAAAACAGCCCTGTGGCCATGATTTTATGGTCTCAGTGAAGGACAGGAGGGGGGTGCCTTCACTTCTACTCTTACAGAAGCAGAGCTGTACAAACAATCTACACATTGTTACTGGCATGTGAACTTAAAAATGTTGGCGATAGAAAACACGCTTGATTTTCTGGTGATGCATCCTCTTTGACTTAATTTACTAGCCATTTTTTGGGGAGAACCAGCCCAACTCAGATGTTGGATTAAAACCACGTGGTCACTTCAGAAGCTCAGCTCTTCCCATCAGACCCACTTCGACCAGAGCTGGTTTTAGGTAAAATCTTACCATTAAGAAGCTTTCCAGGTCTGTAGAGCAAGTGAGATGTATTCCTATTTCAGCTGAGTTGGAGCAGGCTCCTAAGACCTCCACATCCCATGTCATTGCTCTAACCACTGGGATGTTTGGCTACACTGGAGCCAAACAGTGAATGACTCTTGTGATAAACCCAGAGAGATTTTGAAAGTCTCAGGGTCATTTTAATGTGGAATGGAGAAATATCACTACCTTCCCAGCTATGTTTCTGCCCATTTGCTTTAAATTCTGCAGAGCAAGGTATTATAGGAGGCCACGTTATTAGTTTGTAAAAGTCACAGCTTCACAGATGCCAAGAACCACCCCCAAGGCCAAGACAGAGTTAAAAATAGGACTCAAGAAAGCTGAGAACTGGCTTCCATTATTATATGGTGTCACTTCAGCCTACAGCTCTATTACATTGCGTCTTATAATACTGTTTAGCTCTGCAAAATATGATTTTGTCTCTAAAGAACCTTTTAGAAAGTTCAAACAAGTTTACTAAAAACAGGAAAAGCACGTAGGTTTCTAAAACCCTGTATTAGTCACTGCAGGGGAAAAAAAACACAACCCCCCCCCCCATATTTTGCTTTCTTAAGTAGCATACCTGTATTAGGCATGGATTTAGTGCAACTCATACCGCCTAAGAGTTTCCAACTTGTTTCAATCATATAACATTTCTTCACTGTTGTATACTTATTCTCTCCCACATACAATTAGCCAGTAATCACCTTGGAGAAAAATAGTAGCTGAACATACTTCTGAGTTCTTACCTCATGTAGTAAAAAAGGTAGCTTTCAATACATTTCCCTGTAATATTATGGGAAATATTAATATAGCCACACACCACACAGGCAAACAAGTTTCTGCAAGAGTTTTCAGAACAGTGAATCTACATTTACTAGCCCCTTTCCAAGCAGACTTTCAATGCACTTTGCAAACTTGGTGAGTGGAGAGAGTCATTTCATCCACTTCTGAAATGCAGGCACCTGCAAGACGACTCACAGCAGCCATGGATTACTTTCTAACAGGCTCTAGATTACAAAAATACCATTTTTGCAGGCCTGAATATGCAAAGCACTTAGCAGCACCTGACTCAGCAGCCCACCGGATAAAATCCTATATATTTTAATTCCACAGAGTCCAGTAATATTAGACAGACATACCAACGAGACATTTGATTTCTGGGAGCAGCAAAGCACTATCACATTTCTTCTTGCATTAGAGAAACAAATCCTAAAGCTACTTTCTTACTAAACAAATCGGACTTTGAGAATGTTGCTACTGAGAACAAACTGACTATTATTCCTATGGCATCTTTATCACAATGGTCTATGCAAGACTAATTCAACTAGTCACAGAAATGCAACTCCTCTCCCCTCCCCACATTCCCACACTGCTCTCTCTCTCCAGATGAAGTCCCAGAAGCAGGCATCTTGCAGCCTTGTGGCCCCTTTTCAAGGGACTCCAATCATGCAGGAAAGAAATGGGCACAAGTTGTGAAACTGGAACAGGTATCCTAGCCTCAGGATATGGGTCAAAAGATACACTGGAAACAGTCATCTTCTACCACCCTCTATCTATTTGAGTCAGACTCCTCAAATGAGAAACCACCACCAATTCTGAACACCAATGACTTCTGCAAACTATAAGCCACAGAGATGCACTACCGTAGAACTCCTGCAGCCTTCCCCACACAAACCCTACAACACATGGAATAAAAGCTCATCTCTGCCTTTAAAGAGGAGGGAAAGGGCATCCAGTTAGAGTCTGGGTCCAATGAGAAGACTGGTGGGAGTATTTGGGAGGGCAGCACCTTGAAGCCAGAGGAGCAACCTGAATCTGCTTGACATTAAAAGATGCAGGACACTGAAATTGGGAAGCAAGGAGTGAATTGTTCACAGGCCACAAGCAGAAGAGGTAAGAAGTTCACTATAAAAAACTTAATATGCAGCCCAAGCTTTCCTGGAATCACAGGATTTGCTGTTCTTCCAGGCTGTATCCCTTTATAGCATAAGCACTTTGCATGTCAAGAGCGCTTAATCATTTGTAAAGTTCAGCTCCCTCCATCAGGATGCCAGCACAAACACTGACACCCATCCAGGCTGCTGATGTGCTAAGACCAATGCTGATGATGCTGACTAATACGGTCTCTTAGGTACAGCCAGGTGGGAGGAATACTATCTGATCTTTCTGGTCTTCCCCTTTGATTACAAGCTCTACTGCTGGCACTGGGTTTTTGGTTTTTTATGGTACATTTATACTGCTCCAAGCACAGAGCCATGATGCAGGACTGAGGCTCCTATGTTATTTGTATTACCAAAACACCATTTATGAGTGAAAATCATCCTACCCTAAAGACTGGCATGGACAGCCAGAGTTTAAGCAGCTTTCCCCCAAGGGACACAGCAAGCTAGCAGCAATCAGGAATAAGCCAAACAAATCCTGACCTCCACGCATTCAGTAACATCTCTGCAACACAGCCACTTCCTCCTTCTTTAGCTTGTTGACTTTATTTGTCCTCAGCTACAGCCCCCCTTAGTTACTCAGCCAAGCTTCACCTCTTCCAGTCTGAAGAGAAGTCATTCTTTCTAGCCCCCCTGGTTGAATGATTTACTTCCATATCTGTGATGAGATTCATACTGGACATATCTGCATACGATTTAAATAATCCTCCCAACAGCTATCTTCAATACAAACTTCATTTGACTAATTTCACTCACCTTGGTTTCAAGTGTTAGGATACTGCTTATGCAATCTTGAAACAAAAAACTGACTCTGTTCTGCTCTTCTATAGCCTTTAGTGGATCAAATTATTCAAGCTGGATTTCATAATGTAAACATACGATGCTGAAGTTAAA
Organism: Crocodylus porosus; assembly: GCF_001723895.1. NCBI lineage: Eukaryota > Metazoa > Chordata > Crocodylia > Crocodylidae > Crocodylus > Crocodylus porosus. The sequence goes on along the minus strand of NW_017728886.1, from coordinate 1,151,367 downwards.
AAAAAAAAAAAACGCAGAGCAGAGCTAGTATCAGCCATTCGGGCGATTCCTCTGTCGTAGGATGAATGAGAGGCCAACAGCAGCACAACACTCAGCAGTTTGTGTGTGCAGAATTAAAAACAAACAAACAAACAGAAAACCACACCAACCTTAAGCCACTTTTTCTTTTTTTAAGAAAAGAATAAACCAACTGATCCATTTGCTGAAGTGCCACAGCTCCTGTAATCCTAATCTTATGACATTAATTAATGTCTGTGGCAATACACTAATTTCAAGCACCGGGATCCTAGGACAGACAAAAGCAAGGTACAAAAGAGAAGCTTGTTTGTATTTTACAAACCGTCAGAAAACTGGAAGCTGCATCTAGAGATTTTGGGCAAAAGGCATTGGACACAACAGCTTCTTTTCTCCATGCTCTAAGTCCCAAATGCCTAACTTCTCCTCTTTACAATGGACAGAGAAGTCCAGCTCCCTCCCCACTGATTTCAGAAGCTGCCACCTGCTCTTTCAAAGCTGGAATGTTTGCTGGATTCACAACCCCACAGATTAGACTGCTAACCAGCATGAAAAAAAATACATGGTCCACTAGGTCCATCACCCCACAGCAGCATCCCCAGGACTTCAAAGCAGAAAGATAGTTGTACAATTAAATGCTGTGAGCATAAAAGTGCCAGATCTATTTAATAATACAGTATGTTACTTCATGCCCATTTTTTCTTCCCTTCCCTTGGTGCACTTCACTCTCTCATCGTTCCTACCAAGCATGTTTTTGGGGTTCATAACTAATTCTTTTCCCTCCCTCTCTGTATCCCATCACTCTGCAGTCTCTTTCTTCCTCCAGACCTTTACTGCCTCTTCCCCTCCTTCTCACACATCCTCTTCAAGCCTACGTATTCCCCCATGTCTTCTGCACCCACGCTCTGCCCCCTGCTCGCCTTTTGTAAAAGGAGCAACAGCTCAGAGTCATAACACACCTTACCTTCATCCGTGGGATGATTAGATGCTCTCCCTATTTTTATCCCCTTCTTTTGCAGGCAATGGCTCCCCTACAGCCCCTCAAGCCATGCTATGCTTCCACAAGCCTCAAACGAGAAGTTTCTCCCAACTGAATATTTTGGGCTCCTCTACAGAGGTGAACAAGCAGCCAGCCCTTTTTACTTCTCTTCCCACATCTAGCACTTGCCTCTAATAGTCTCAGTGTCCAGCTACAGGAGGGACAGAGATCTCCGTCTTCTCCAGGTCTTAAGCAGCTTCGGTCTCTGCAGGGCAGGCGAATGATTCTCTGTTCCCTTTCCCCAGGCTGCTTAATGCCACCACCCTCCTTAGTTACTGTTTAACCCTTTCACCAGGCGAGGCCATTTGGGACACAACACACACCATGCCCGAGGGAGTTGTTCTTGCCTGGCAGAGCCTGATTCCCAGCCCAGAACCAAGCATCTAAAACAAGCCCCTCAGGTGCACCAGCCTGCTCAACCAGAGCCTGAGCAAGACAAGCTCAGCCCAACACGCCTACACAGGGCCCCATCACACCTGGATCAGGGGAAACCAGCCCTCTGCTTACAGCTCAGGCTACACAGCTCAGTTCTGTCGGTCTGCAAGGTGCAAACCTACAGTCCCCAAACCAACATAGCCATCTCCTCGGCAGCGACTTCTCCTCTGCCTGCCTGGCTAGGCCCAGCCATCTCCTAGCTGGAAAAAGGAGGCAACAAATCCCCCTCCCCAAACTGCCAGGGCCAAGTGGCTTCTGCTCGACTGATGAGCAGGGCCAGGTAATTAGCATGATGATAACAGTAATAATCATAGTAATATTCATCATAAGATAAGGATACTAATGACATAAACAAGATAATGAGGCTATTGATACTAATAAAATAACGCTACTAATACCCATCCCCCCAGGCACCAATACCCCACTCCTCCTGCAAGGCATCAATGGGCACCAATACCTGCCCCCCCATCAATGGGCACTAAAATCCCACAACAATACCAACAAAACTAATAAGCAGGGATCTGCTTATTTTTTCCAACTGGGGATTTGTTTTTCAATTTTTGGTTAAAGAAAAGTAAAGTAACCCCAACTCTACATTGTTCTGTGATTTTAAATGAACCACCACCACTATGTATTACATACAGATACACGTATATTATATATGTGTATCTATATATTGGCAGTGTTTCATTTTAAGTCACAGAACAATGTGGAGTTGGGTATTTTTTTTTTTTTTTTTTTTTAAACCAAAAACTGGGGTTTTTTTGGTTTTAAATCATAGAAAGCCAGGATCCCTGCTGGTGAGATATTAGTATTGTGATACCAAATCACAATACTAATAAGTAATGATACCAATAAATAATGGTATCAATGACACTAGTATGATATTGATTGTGATACTAATAACTACTGTTACTCCCCCAATCAAGGATACCTTACTATACTTACTGACTAATAAGGAATGATACCAATAAACAGCAATATCAATGATACTAGTAAGATATTAAATGTGACACCAATAATGGGACCAATCACACTACTGATAAGTAAGATACCAATCATGACACCAATAGGTAACAGTATGAACAGATGCTAGTAAGATACTGATTGGTAGCGGTAGTTATTGGTATCACAATAAGTAACTGATGCTTATTTACTGACTGATCAGGAACAACAGCAATCGTTACTAACAAGTAACGATACCAACACACAGCAAGATCACCGATACCAGTAAGGTATTAACTGTGACACCAATAATGGGACCAATCACAAAACTCATTTAAAGTAACGATACCAGCAAGTCATGGTACCACGGATCGGATCAGAGATCAGCGCGGTTACTGGGATCACAATTAGTCAGTGACGGCACCAGTCACCGCACCAATAACGAACGGCACCCACGCGGCCACGAACCGGCAGTGATGACACCCGGGGCCCCCCCGATATTAACCATGGCACCGGGGGAGGGGAGAGGGGCGGGACCGCCCGGGCAGGAACGAAGCTGACGCGCGGACCGACACCACCAAGGAGGCCCCGCCGGCGCGAACGCGGCACGACACAACACAACACGATACGACCCGCACTGTTAACGGGGCCGGGGCCGGGGCCGGGGCCGGGGCTCCCCCACCCCCCGGGCAGCCTGAGGAGAACGGGTCGGGGGTCCCGCCCCCCCGGGGCCGGAAGTGGGGTCCGCACCTTCCGGCCGCACCGCCTGGCGCGCTCAGCCTCACTCCGGCTCCCAACCGGCTGCGGCTGTGGCTCCCTTTGCCCTCTGACCTCTCACCCCGGGACGTCACACCGCGCCCAGGCACTGCCCCGCCCACCCGGCTCCTGGCCACGCCCTCCCCTCCCGCCAGAGCGAGGCAACATGGCGGCGGGGCGGGAGGGCGTGGAGCAATTTTGGGGGGTGGGGAGGAAGCGAGGCCATTTCTGGAGTCCTGCGTCCAGCTGTGGGCCCCCCACGACAGAAAGGATGTGGACACATTGGAGAGTCCAGTGGAGGGCAACGAAAATGGCTGTGGGGTTGGGGCACAGGACTGGTGAGGAGAGGCTGAGGGAACTGGGCTGATTTAGTCTGCAGAAGAGAAGACCGAGGGGGATTGAAGAGCAGCCTCCACCTCCCTGCCGGGGGGCTGCAAAGAGGATGGAGCTGGGCTGGTCTCAGTGGGGGCAGATGGCAGGACAAGGAGCAATGGGCTCAAGCTGCAGCAAGGGAAGTTGAGGTTGGAGATTAGGAAAAACTCTCTCACAAGGAGGGCAGTGAAGCACTGGAGCCGGCTCCCCGGAGCAGTGGAGGGGTCCCCATCCTCGGAGGTTTTGAAGACAAGCCTTGGTGGGATGTTGTAGTTGGGGCTGGTCCTGCTTGGAGCAGGGGGTTGGACGAGATGTGACCTCCCGAGGTCCCTTCCCACCCTCATTTATGAGTCCATGATCTGCACGATGTTATTTCTGCGGTGCCTGAGGGGGAGCTCTGGGGTGGGATGATCCGCTAGATGGTTAATCTGGCCACCCAGACAGAGTCAGTAAAGAAAGGGCACGTTGGAAATAATTATGGCATCGCCAGGTATGTACCAGCAGCCGTTTCATTAAAACGTTCGTTATAAAATAAGCTAAAAATCCTTTGTAAAAACCCATCCTGTTCTCACAGATGAGGGTAAAGGGTAGTCAGATGCTCACATCTACCTGAGGATCTTTGCTGACATGCTTGTGGTGAGGAACATAATACTCAACCGCTAGGACTGGGATGATCGTGAAAGCCAGACAAGCGGCTGATGAATGAATTGCCCTGGGATGCTCTGAGGAAGCTTGCACCCAGCCCTCCCTGACAGGTTTAGGTACTTTTGACCATTCGTGGAAGCACTTGGACCTCCTGCAGAAAAGCCACGATCAGCGTGGAGGGGGAAAAACATCAATATTTACACAATTTGGAAGCTTCCTCCCAGTGACCTCCAGCAGGACTGGTGCTTCTAGGCAAACCTTTGCTGGCTGGATCAGGCCTGCAGGTTGCTAATCCTTGCAGCACAGCACCAAGGCAGCTGGACTCCTGCTGCTGTGCTTCGCCAGCTGCTGGAGAGGGTGTGGAGCTGCCCGATGAGCTGTCACGATGCCAGAGAGGGAGAGGTGCTTTGAAAGCCAGGGTGGCAGCAAGACTGGGCCTTCCTAGACTTGCAGTTTTGGTGCCTTCGCAGCCCAATGACAGAGCAGGGTGGGAGCTGAGCCAACAGCGCATCAGATCATCTCACAGAGGCATCAGCTGCCCTAAGCCAGACTTGCTGGACTGCCCATGCTCCATGCCATGCTCGCTGGACCATGCGGTCAGTGCAATACGTAGGAACTCCCTCCATTGTCAGAGGCCAGGCCTGTGGATGGGGCTGTGTTATCGCTGCCTAGACTTGAGGTGTTGGAGATAGCTCAGGCCGGCCTCTAAGGACACAGCAGCCAGGGGCCCTGCAGGTGACATGGTCCTGGGCACACTGGCAAGGCTGAACGAGTGCTGGGAGAAGCAGAGATGGGCTAAGAAGCAGCAGGGACAGACAAGAACGCTACATGGTGTTGCAACCGGTATCATCTGAATGCGCATACTGTACAGGCACACAGATATCACATACCCGCTAGCTTCGCTCTAGCACCTAGACACCTTCCCTGCATACCAGACTCCTGTTGTGCCAGGTGCTGCACAAAACCATTTGCTCCCCCTGATGGTAGAGGAAGCTGGGGCTGAATTGGGGTCTGTCAGGGCCTCTGATCAGGCATGCCCAGCTAGGCCAAGCACCCAAGTTCCTCACCTGCCCTTGATCCCTGGCTAATGCAACCACCCCAGTTCTCTGCAACTGGATGGCAGCTGAAGGCACTACTCACCTGTTTCAAGCACACCTGCAGCCCCAGGTCTGTTTTGCGAGCCTCACAGACACTGCTCTATGATTCTCCTGGCTCCTGACTTGGCTTCGGCTTTCCCTGGCCATGACCCTGAACCTGCCCTGGAACTTGGTACTGGCTCTCCAACCCCTGGTTTTGGATCTCTGCTTATTTATCACACTGTGCCTCTTGGATCTCCCTTTTTGGCTCTCCTGGACCTTGGTCCCTGCACTCTCCAACCTTCCAGCTCAGACCCCAACCTGGCACTTGGGTAATGGATGCTCCCACCTGGCTGACCCCCAGGTTGCTCCTAGTGGCCTACCGCAGGCCCAGCTGCCTATGTCCCAGCTGAACCCTCACGGGGCAGCTCCAAGGGACACTGCAAGTGTTCCCCACGTGCAGCAGCTGCACCCAGGAGTCTGAGCAAGGGCAGGACACTGCAAAACTACGTCCACATTAATTGCTGCAGGGCATAAACTTCCATTTGTGACAGTAATGACCTCCTGGTGTGGCCTACAAGAGCCGGGTGCCCAAGGTTAGCTCTGGGTATGTGAATTACTCCCCCAGCTCCAGGCATTTGTGGAAGCGGGGCAGATTGCGCTGAAGCACAGGCTGACCTTTCCTCCTAGGCTGGGGCAGTCCTGCCAAGGGATGAGGTTACCATTGTGCCTTCCAGCCAGGCTGTGCTAATAGGGAATTAACTGAAACATTTCTGTGCATCAAGCCCACGCTTAACACCTGCAAGCAGCTGCTTGTTGTAGGCCGTCTGCTCTAGCAGAAACAGGATGAAACAATCATGTCATGGCGACTGGCTTGCTGTGACCTGCCAGGACTCGGTTCAAGACAGCACCTGCCGTGGAGCTGCCCAGCAATCTGTCATGATGGCAGACGGAGAGATGCAAGATGTATTTTTCCTATGCCCACAGATTCAGCGTCTTCGCAGCCTGAAGACAGAGCGGGGTCGGAGTTGAGCCAGCAGCATGTCAGAACATCTCACAGAGGTATCAGCTGCCACAGGTGGGGGTGAAGCAAAGCCCTGGCATCTGAAACCCTACACAAGCCATGCAGGGAACAACAAAGGTATTCCCATGTCTGATGGACACCTGAGAATAGGCAACCAGGGGGCAGTGGCACTGGCGGGGAGGGACAGAGCAGGGGAAAGAGCAGAGAACACAGCAGCAGCAGCAAAGAAAATAGAAAAGGTCTGAACTCTGCTCTGATGACATATCTCCACAGTGCTGCTTTTGGGACATGTTTTTCATCCCTTTCACTGGAACATCAGCTGCGTTACATCATGCTCAGCCCCAACCTTGCTGTGGCCTGTTTACATTCATTGCACCAGGACTATCCCCAGGTAGAGGAAGGGGTTTTCCTATAAGTTTGTCAATACTGTGTTTTAAATACCTGGTGGAGGGGAGGTCCCTGCCAGGTCCCAGTCAGAGCACAGTGTTGCCATGTCTGCTTCTGGGACTATGCCCCTTGCTGCACATTTTCCCAGGCCAAACACCATTGCTGGGTTGGCGGGGGGTATCCAAATCTGTTCCAGGATAGACATATTGCTGCCAGGTTGTAGATGTTTCCCTTCAAGCCTCAAATTTCTTCCCCCCACTGTTCTGCTTTGCAAACAGCACTTTAGATAGATTTGGGTACTCTGAGATCACAGACTTCCTAGCTGACTTCCAGCCTATTGGTCAGGGAGCTGGACTCAATCTTAAAAGGTCCCTTCCAGCCCTAATATCTATGAAATCTATGAATTGGAAAAAGGCAGCCGAGCTTCTACAATATAAAGAATTACAGTCATGACCTCCTCATGCCTTCAGCCCCCCTCTACATGGTACCTTTGAACTGACCTGGGAAGTTAATGACATTGGTCCTAAACCATGTCTCATGTGTTTAAACCTTGCCTCGCTTCTGTGGCTGCCTTTCTGTTTCTGCAGGGTGGACAAGATCCCTCAGCAGGGGGTGCCAAATCACCCTCCCAGACCTCTGTGGGCATCCCAAAAAAGCTCTGCTCCGCCTGCATGCATGTCAAACAGGCATTCTTCTCCCTGCTGAGGTTTTCCTAGAAGGCAGTTTTGCAAGCTAGGTGAGGTGGCAGACTAGATGTGGAGCAGGGTTACCAACTATCCATAAATATACAGACAATCCCTAAGCAACAGGGAAAAAAACCCTTGATACACAAAAATAATGGGAACTGTCTCTAAAAAACAAAGAATCAGTGAGCCTGATGGACAGAGCAGAGCAGCGCCACCTAGCATCAGAGTGGGAGCACAGCACCCTGCAGGGATCACTTTCCAGGGCTTTGTGGTTCCCCTCTTCTCTACTCCCCAAGCCATGTGCTGCCACTGCATCCCCCACCCCTTACGCCTGCCTCTAATTGCTGCTCAGCCAGCATGGAGCTGTAGGGTTGGGAGAAGGGAAAGGCAGAAGGTAGAGGTCTGTGGTAGGATAGGTGGAGCAAGGCCAGTCGGGGTAAGGCTGTGGGGTTAGATGGGGGTGTGGTCAAGGGTGTCAGTGTATGGGGGTGGATAAGGACCTTAAGATGGGTGTAAAAACATTGCTGCAGTCAAGCAGGGTCACCAAACCAAGAAAATCTTTTTTTACTGATGATCTGCAAACAATTTTTATTATGGTGGGTGTTAACCCCTAAATTTGAGCCGGGCCCTTGTCCAGGGCCTGGCAGAAGGATTATGCAAGACATCTGTAAGTAAAAACGTGTCAGTAAAAAAAGTTCTGTCATCAGTAAAAAGTTTGTGGGTTGTCAATAAACAAAAAAAAATGTCTGGAATTGGCAGCCCTGATGTGGAGACACAACAAAAAGCTCCTGGAGGTTGCTTTGTGGCTGCAATCCAGCCAGGCCTGTTGCAGATGACTTAGATGAAACCAGGTCACTTGCAAGAACATGACGTGATTGCACTTTGCTGTGGAGATCGGGGGAGCCTGGGTGTTCCTCCTGTCAATACACAGAGCGTAGAAAAGCAAGCTGCACAGTGGTGGAGGCTCTTCTGCAAAACTAGTAGCATGCTAGAAACACTGTTGCTTCCCCACTGGATGCTACTTCTGGCCAAGCCTGTGTTCTCACTTCTTGTCCCAGGCTCCAGGCTATTTTCACCTGTCCTCTTCAAGAGGAGCTGCCAGTGCTCACTGCCTCTCAGCTTTGGTTGCAGAGAGGATCCCCATTTCTATCCAGGCATCAGGAGTTGGAGGTTACAGTGGACAGTAAGGTAGTTATGAGCCAGCAGTGTGCCCTTGTTGCCAAAGGGACTAACAGCATCCTGGGATGTGTTAGTAGGAGTGTTACCAGCAGATTGGGGGAAATGATTCTTCCCCTCTATTCTGCACTGATGAGGCCACATCTGCAGTCTTGTATCCTGTTCTAGGCCCCCTACTACAGAAAGGATGTGGACAAGTTGGAGAGTCCAGTGGAGGACAATGGAAATGGTTGGGGGCTGGGGGACATGACTTGTGAGGAAAGGCTGAGGGAAATGGGCTGATGTAGTCTGCAGAAGGGAAGACAGGGGGATTGAACAGCAGCCTTCACCTCCCTGCAGGGGGGCTGCAAAGAGGATGGAGCTGGACTGGTCTCAGTGGGGGCAGACGACAGGACAAGGAGCAATGGGCTCAGGCTGCAGCAAGGGAAGTTGAAATTGGATATTAGGAAAAACTTTCTCACTAGGAGGGTGGTGAAGCACTGGAACAGGTTACCCAGAGAGGTGGTGGGATCTCTGTCCTTGGAGGTGTTTAAGACCCAGCTAGACATCCTTGGCTGGGATGATGTAGCTGGGGCTGGTCCTGCTTGGGGCTGGTCCTGCTTGGAGCAGGGGGTTGGAGTGGATGTGACTTCCTGAGGTCCCTTCCAGACCTCATTTTCTATAATCAGCACATTGGCTTGGTGCCCTGGATGCCCCCTTCTCGTTGCAATGACCACCCTCAAACACTGCGTGCCTCCCTGCAGCTCACAGGTAAGCAGCAAGATGTGCCTCAAAACCCTCCATCAAGTCCTGAACTTTCCAAGCCCAGCTCAGGGCCAGTTTCCCCCAGCCGGCACTGCAGAGAGCAGCCTGGTGTTCCACGAGGCCCTTGGGCATCAGGAGCTGTCTGCAAAACTGTCATTTCTAGAGGGGAAGCAATGGGGACCTGCTCCTGTGCCTGCCCCCTAAATGCTCTTCCTGTCCCTGCCCCTGCCTCACTGGAGGCCTCACCACAAATCTGACCGATGCATGAACTCCTCACAGAAACAAAACTTGGAGGGCTCACGTGCCAAGAGCTGGGAAGCAGAGCTGAAGGTACAAGGTAGGATAGTCCAGTGCCAGGATGATAAGGCTGGAACAGGAACACCCCGGTCAGGATGTGAAACAAGCCCCTGGTAAAGGATGGTTCGAGATGTTGATGGAATGATTGTTTGGAGCGCTGTATAAAAGGAGAACTGGAAAGCAATGGCAGCTTGCGTGGTGTTGCACTGACTACCTGGTCACACGTACAGATGACTCAGCTCCTGGCCTGATGTGCTTGTTAAGTCAAAAACGTGTTAGGGCTGTGCTTGTAGACAATAAACCCGAACAAATCTTTAGCACTGAACCGAGCCTGCGGTCAGCCTTTAAGACAAGATTAGTGTTGGGATCTTCTGGCTGCCACTTTGCTGGCACTGCAGTTCCTGAGACTTCAACACTGGGAGCACATCAATAGCACCTGATGAGGGCAGCAGCAGTGACACAATGACAACATCAAGAGGACAGGATAGTGCTGTGCCTGGGTGCTACACATAGCAATGGACAGCTGGAGAGCACAAAAAAGCATCATGTACCAGCCCTCAACAGCCACAACAGCCTAGGAGACTGATGCTTCTATGTAAAAAGGTGGAGACAAGCCCCCAAGGCGGAATTGTCTGGGTAGAGACACACTGGGGAGGGGAAGGGCAGAGGAAGACGCACCCAGCCATGCATCACCTGTCGTTTTATCACCGGTAAAATGCGGAGAAGGTTTTCCAAGAGAGCTAAGCACTAGAACACATTTCCATGGTGGGTTCATTTGGTGTCCAGCCATAAAGGAACATGGCAACGACTGCACAGCTCACAGTGAGGCCTCGTTTGGGACAGGAAGTGAAGATGACATCGTCCAATCACATTGCAAGGAGGACGTACAAAGGCAGAACAGGATGACCAGGCTTGAGATTTGGTCAGCCTGATAGTTAACCAGTTCTAATGCTGCAGAGACTGGCATGAAACCTTCACTGCCACATGGGCAAGACCTCCTCTGGACACCCCACTGGAAAGATGGGGTCCCCAGCAGTGCGGTGCCCCTAGTTGTGCCAGCAGCACAATGCCAACTTAGAGGGACAAATATCCCCTGCACAGCCTGGGTCTCCAGGGAAATGTCACCTCCAATTGCTCACCACACCCTTCCACATCAGGGCTAGCAAAAGCAACAGGGCGGCACATGTTCACCGAGCCCTTTCCCACCCAAAGGCATTCCAAGATGTTCCTTCAAGGACCTGAGAGGCCGACTGCTCTGCCTAGGTGCTTGTATTGGAAATAGGCATCATCACCAGTACGTACCAGTATCTGCCTGGCCCCCTATGCTTCCTGTGCTGAGAGCAGTGCTTCCAGGGCTCTTTGCATACAGAAATTCTAACCTTACAAGCCAAGCAGCTGTCTTGGTCCCGCTGGCCTCAATATAAGTTTTGCCCTTGGATTTCAGCTGGACTCAAACTGGGCCTTCAGTGCAAGAGAGACAGTCCACAGAACCACTGACCAGGCACCGGAAGGCAAGGAGATGGTGGGCAAAGACAGCTACAGTAGGTAGAAGCAGAGCTAACAGAGGGATCCTGACACACAGAGGGGAGAGACTTCTTCCATGACAGTGGCATGAAAGAGCCTGGAAGCGTGATGGAGAGAGCAATTAGGAGAAAAATCAGGGGCAGAGCCAAGGAATGCCACAGGTAATTCAGGGCTGCCAAGTTGCATGCACTGGTGTGTGCAAGTGTGGCTGTGCATCCTTGGCCTACGCAAAGCTGAGGAGTACCAGAGTTAGAACTGGGGGCAGAGAAAGCAGCAGGCACTCCACACTGAGAGGAAGAAACCAGGGCAGAGTCAAGAGCTAGACACCCCAATAGACTCAGAAAACCAAAGCTGCTCTTGGAAATGCAGGCAGGACCACTTATGGGAGGCTCGCTGGCAGGATTTGAATCAGAGCCCTCCTGTCTGCTAGGAACATGCTGGGATCACAATTCCAAGATTACCTGCAAGATGCACAAGTGGCATTAGCTGTACTGCGTGTCCATCTCAGACACCACTCAGACCCCTCTCCCCTGCATCCCAGACTTCTGTGTTTTCCCCCCAACATTTAGCCTTCCTTTCTCATCATTTCCTCCTAACGAGCTGTACGCCATGCCACTCATACCCAAACCCAGAATTTGCTAAGATCCCTGTAAAATGGCTTTGGAGGTTTTCAGAACGTGCAAATGGGCAAAGAGGAGAATTTAGCCAGAGGATCTTCCAGGGTAACAACAAAGCTGGAACCAAGCCCTCTGAAAGCTCTTTGTTCCTCAGCCCAGGGGTTAGAAGGCAGAAATGAAGAAGATTTCAGAAGTAGGCAGTGGCCATCCTAGCATGCCAGAGGTGGCAGCTACCAGGAACCAAGGGTGGGGACTGCAGGACGGGTATTACACCACCAGCACTGGAAGTCACACACTCTGCAGCTTCCGCAAACCAGGCTTCTTTCTCCATTTCCCTGCAGGCTACCTTCCATCCCTCTCCACTGCAAGGATGCCCTATAAAAGCCTTCCCATCATGCCAGGCACACCATGCATCTCCTATTCTCCTCCCCCCTGCCCATGACAAGGGGTTCCAAGTTGCTTCTTTGTCCCCATAGCAAGATCCAGGATCCCCCTCTACCCCCATTCTTTCTTTCCTTAAGTCACTCAGCGCATCCCCTGTGAGGCTCTAACACGGTGATGGGAGTGGATCTATGCTGGAAGCTGTTAGTGGGCATCTTTGCCCTCCAGATGATTCCAGCCCTGGCTGAAGTTGCTGGTCTGCTAACCAGGGTCTAGGAGAGGGGTGCTCAGTCCCAGGCTCACAGGCCAGATCCAACATCCAGAGCCATGTCATCCAGCCTGTGAACCTCCCCGTGGACCTGTGGGGTATCTGCAGGCTGCAGATTGGGTACACAAGGTGGTTCAGGGCCTGATCCCAGTGTGCAGGGTTTGGCAAGGGCAACACAGGGCCTAACGCTGGCTGGGAGGAAGCAGCATGGGTCCTCAAGGCCCAGCTAGGCAGAGGCACTGCGGTGCCTCTGGAGCCCAATCCTGGCTGGGCAGGGGCCAAGGGGAGGTGGCACAGGGCCTGATCCAGTCCATGAACTAGCCCTGCACCATTCATTTGGTCAAAACTGAGCACCACTGCTGGAGGCGGTCCTGGCAGCTCCTTTCCCCCCCATCTCCCTGGGTTTTTCCAGTTTTTACCACAATAAAGGTCCACATATCAAGCCCAAAAACATCCCATGAGATACCAGGACATTAGGAGCAGCATCCAAAAGCAACAAGGAGCCAAGGGCCATCGAGGCAAGGGTGGGAGAGGCAGCTCCCAGGACAGGCTGGAGAAAATGCTCAGAGGGGAACAGTGAAGACTCCTAGCTGACTGTCCAGTGGAGAACATTCCTGGCGGTGCAGTGGGCCCAATCTGGCACATACCACAGCATTTTTATCTGCCCTAGAAAAAATACTCGCTTCTGGAATGTATCACATGCATCAGGCCTGCAGGAATTCTTGTCAGGCACTGAACACAGCTTGGCTTTGTTACATGCCTGCTTGAGGTTTAACTGTCGAGCCCAGCCCTATAATTTACTAATGAAGAGTGTTAAGACAATTGATGGGGACCAAGGCCTGTGCTACCATGTGGGAGGAACGGAGATAAACCTCTCCCATGTGCAGCACCAACACGCCAGTGTGTGCAAGCTCCCAGCTTGTATTTGTATTCAAAATTATAATTCCAGCCCCTCCTGCCCTGGAGACCTTCTGACTGTGAGCAGAAAGAAAGTGCTGCCTGAGTCTGCAGAGATGCTTGAGGTGCATCTGTGCAGGAGGACAAGGGGGCTTGCTCTTGTCAAGCCTGGCTGCTTAATAGAAGCAATCTGGTTATTTCCATGGCTTAGCCATCTGCTATAAACTTGGACTTGAGTGGTGACCAGTGCAATGATTCAGGAAGGTGACCTTGCCTTCCCTCACGTTTGCACCCAGTTCTGATGAGCTGCCCCCACTTCAGGGCTCACAAAATAGCCCTTTTGGCAGCAGAGATGCAGCTGCCGACACTGGAAGTCTGCAGCTGGACTAGAGCGCAACCTACCCTCCAGTCTCTGCTCCTTTCATCTCACCAGGATGTGAGCTCTGAAGCCCACCAAGGAGGATTTAAGATGGCAAGCTTAGCAGAAACATCCAGGTGACTCAAGGGACTGCAGCTGGAACTCACCGAGAACGCCAGCAGTGTCTTCTACCCACAGCTGGCCTTTCTGCTCAAGCAAGCCCTCGCCCCCGCCCCCCCCAAGCTGTCACAACACGGTATCAGTTAACTTACTGCTTGTAACTTTAAATTAAAGCCAAGTGAGTGATGAGCTCCCAGCAGGGTTTTCTCAGACAGATGCTGGTGGTGCCTAGGATTAATTACTTGCATTCCAGCAATGGCTGGAGACTCCAGCAGAGACAGAGGGCCAAGAACAGTAGGATCTGTATTTAATACAAAATGAGAAATGTAACGTGAGGAGCCCACACCTGAATTAGACAAAACCAGATGGGGGAGAGAGGGGTTGACGCAGCCAACCGTGAGCACGTCCACACCACAGCAGCACAGGTCCTTTCTTCTGCCAGCAGGGAAGGACCAGCTGTATGGACTCAACTGGTCTTTCTGCCGGCTACTGCAGCCCCTTTGCGAGCTGGTGCTTCCTGCACCCTGCCAAGGTGCCTCCCATGCCAGCACAGCTGCTTAAGCCAAGCTGCCCAGGTCTAACAGGAGCTATGCAGAGCCTTCAAGATGCCACGTGCTGGGGGCTTCCTCCCAGCAGCTGCTCTCTGCCACCAGAACTTCTAGCAGCTACATGAAACAAAGGCCTTGGATTGCAAGTGCAGCAGGGCACGGACTGGCGCCCATGTGCCCAGCGCTTGGCACCAGACGCCCAGTCCTCTCCAGAGCCTACTGCAATACAAACGGTCGGTGTCAGCCTGGAGATGGCAGCTGCTCGCCTGACGTATCTGCATTTGCAATTCACTGATCACTGCAGTACATTTTGCTCTTCCCAGTTCCCTGAGGCTGGAACGTGGCCCGAGGGCAGGGCAGAGGGAATGGGCTTAGGCACCGATCCCACAGCAAGCACCAGCCAAGTGCATCACTGCACCCAGACAGGGATCTCACCAGGGCTGAGGCTGCATCAGGATGTTTGGGGGCAGTGATGGGAGGGGGACTGGGCTGAGCTGCTGCCACATTCTGTTTTCCCAGGTATTAAGCACCACCATCCTCTCTGCCCCAGGCCTCCAAGATCACAGTACGGCTGTGGACATCCCTCTGGCGAAGAATGTCACATTCCTGTCCTGAATTTTGTACTGGTAGGTTCGGGGGAGATCCCTCTCTGTGGACGGCTCTGCTGGCCCCCTCGGAATGATCTTCAGCTGCAAACAAGAAACAAGATTGGGAGCAGCTTTCCTGTGGCTGCCATCACAGCCCCATCACCCCAAGAGAAAGGCCTGACATATCAACGATGCAGCTTGGGCTAAAAAGCCTTTCACATCCCTCACTGTCCTGGCTGGAAGGGTTGTGACTGCCAACCCAGGGATTACTCTTCCGTCACCAAAGCAGGCACCTTTGCTGGTGGCGGCCTGGGCAGAGGCCAAGCAGCTGAGTCCTCAATAGTGCCCTGCCCTTCCCTGCCTCCAAACCAGGCCTGGGGTCATCTGAAGGGATTGCTGAGAGAAGCTCCTCCATGATATACTACAGCCATCATCACCTCTGTGCTAGAGGAGCAGCCTGGGCTGCAGAGCCCTGTTGTCCTACCTTCCCCTCCCAGCAGCACGGACTTCATGGCATGTGCCTCCCCCAGCAAGTTTGCAGGGTCAGAGCCTTGCTTTGCTCTGGCTGCACTGTACCAGGGGATCTGAGCCAGCAGAGTGAAGCCTGGAGATCAGCAGAGAGCCGCTATAATGGCTCTTTCCTCTCCCAAGAGGACACAGCAGGAGGAGGGGACGTCATTGTGCCAGCACGCCATTATTACCAAGGGTACTGAGTAGAACAGCCCGAGGGCTGCTCTACAGGACACAGCAGTCCTTGCTGGAACCTCTCCAGAGCCTATTGCAATACAAACAACCCCAGGGCACTAGCCCTGTGTTGCTTGGGAACTTCCTGACTGCCATGTGTCATCCATCAGCAAGAGAAGGGAGCAAACTCTCCCAGGAGTTACCTGTCCATGGATGTCTTTGCAGAAGCCAGTGGCCAGCCCCTCTGCCCACAGGATGAGGTTGCTCTGGTGACACAGGGCATTCACGACCAACTCATTCTCCGTATCATCTGAGTCTTCACTGCTGTGCACCAGCACTACGATGTTCCCCTGAAACAGAGAGCACCAGAGAGCAGTTAACTCATTTGCTGACAGTCACCTCCATGTCATGGGAAGAGATGAAGGACCTGCACTCGCACAAACACAGTGCACCCTAAGTTACTGAGCCCCCTAGCTCCACTGTATCCGCACCAGTCCGGGTCCTGAATCAGAGGCGGGAGAAGAACCAGGTTACGTAACACCTTCTCTCCAGCCTAAAACTACATGAAGGCTGTGTTACAAAGCAGCTGCTGCTGGCTGCACTGATCTGTAAGCAGATTCAAAAACCTCAGAAATACTAAGCAGAGAGCTAACCCTACTTGGGGTCAGGAAGGAACTGTATGCCATGGTCAGACTGGCACAGACTGGAGGCCATTTCACCTTCCTCTGTAGTGCAGAGTGTGGCTTCTTCCAGGGAGCATGTATTAACAACCTTTTATAGAAGCAGGTCACTGGCTGCTGTGGTCTCCCTGCTTTACCTGTGGCAGGTTCAGGGGCAATGCCTGGTGGTGTGTCAGGGCTGTGTTGTTTTGCTAGGAGGCTGGACAATGGATTTGTGTGGGATGGTCTGGACAGGGCTGATCCCGCCTCTGGAGATCCCTTCCAGACTGACTTCTCTCTGATTCTGTGAAGAGAGGCACTGCCAGGGGGATAATTCCCATCAGTCATGCTGTGGGAGACAGGGTGGGGAATGGGGGAGTTTTGAACAACCCAGTGCTACTTCCAGATCATGTAAGTCTGCCTCAGCCCACATGAACCTGTTCATTAATGTATTTTTTATTGGCTTTTTTCTTTTTTTTTAAATGAAAAGGCCTGATCTAGCTGTAACAGACCCTCCCCTATCTCCCGAGGGCAGCCAAGATTGATTATAAAGGCAGCGGGTGCTGATTTTTCCCCACCAGCCTCCAGACCTCCCCTTGTGCTGTTTCACATCCTGCTCTCCCCTCAGTGTCCTGCCTAGTGAATCCACCTCTTATCCTTAAAGGAACCCCATTCAGGTGCCTGAAGGTCACTCCATCCCCCACAAGTTTTCCACTGCCCAAGATCTAGTCTCTCTTCCTATATCCAAGACACTATGGAGAAAGTTTAGTTCAGGCTCCTGTCAGAAGAGCCGGAGACACATAACCGGTATGGCTGAGGTACAGCCAATCCCATGTCTGACCCTCAAGACCCCACCAACTCTTTGGTTAGGAAAAGAAGAGATGAGAAATATTTATTTCTTCCATCTGCATAGAAGACATCACTTTACCCCAATAACCAGTTCTCTCTCAGTATCCTAGAGTAGGGATGGGGAGATTTCACTTTCCTGGCCACCAAAAAACTCACCCTGGTGTCATGGAGCACAGAGGATATTAAAACAGCACAGAGCCACATCTAACGGCTGGAGGCCAACCCCGCTCTCACACCATGGTGATCCTCTGAAATACCTTTGACTAACTCAAATGGGAATTGCAGAGGGAGTTTGGGTCCATGCCTGAACTGGAATTGGATCAGTACTCCAAAGGGCAAAGCCCGCTCAGCTCATTAGTATCCAACAGCAGGCAGCAGCTCTGCCCCGTGGAGGAAAAGCAGTGGTTGCTAATCCCAGGCAAAGCAGCACTGATTGAAGGGAAGAATGCCGCTGAGAAGCAGCCTGGATACTCAACTTCTGTCTGGGCTGGTTTGGACAGGGCTGACCCTGCCTTAGGCAGGGGTTGGACTCAGTGACTTCTAGAGGTCCCTTCCAACCCCACTTCTCTCTGATTCTAATTGTGGGCAGGGGGAGCAGAGAAGCCCAGCCGTACCTTTAGCTGAGAGCATACGGTGACTCTGCAGTAATGGATGAAATCCAACACATCCACCGGCCTCATGCCCAGGCTGAGCAGGACGCTGACATCATCCACGAGCAGCACAGGACACTTCCAGGAATCACTCTCTGAGGGCGTCAGGGATGTGCGGACAAACTCGTACAGGGCTTTCAGGTTAGAGCCACCCTCTCTGGAAGAGAAGACAAGTGTCCCTGGGCCTGGTGTGCCTGCCACACTGGCCCTGCTCTCATTAGAAGTGGTACAACTAAAGCAGCGTGACCTTCTATGACAAAAAGCAGCTGTATCTGATGCAAAGGTGCTTTGCACTGGAATAAGCACTGCTAGTGCACTGCAGCCGTGACCTCATGAGGGGGACACGGTGCTTCTGTCATGCTCATTTCTCCATGGGTGCAGACAGGAGCACTGCAGAGTGCACAGAGAGAGGAATAGCTTATTACTGCTGAAAAGCTCTGTCCCACGTGCTGTAGGGGCCCCTGCAGCTGTACAACTGCCCTGTGTATCTGAGAAAGATTCCCTCTAAGGATCCCCTTCCAGTAGCTCACTCAGCCTGTCTCCAGATCAGAAGTACAGGGAAGGAGGCCCACTCCATCCAGCAGAGAGCAGGATGGTGCCACTTCCTTCCTCAGCAACCAGGAGAGCCCCAGGTAGACACAGTCACAGCAACAGCAAGTATTTCAGGGTTTCTGAGTCCTTTCCATTTGCAAGTGTGAACTGAATGCTGGACCTACAGCCTTGCAGATATCTAACACTGTTTATCCAGGCAGCAGTGGGATAGGCACAGCACCAGCCTGACACGCACTGCCCAGAGCTAACGTGCCAGGGAGGGCCAAGCGCCAGCTGATAGCAAGCCCAAGCAGATAGCCAGCGGTGTAACTGCTTACACCACCTGTCCAGCTGCAGCCCAGAATCACATCATGACAAGGCTGCGGCATGCCCATGTACTACAGCAACAACAGGTGGAAGTCAGTGGTCTGTCGGAGTTCTGGGCTGCTCCGATCAATGCCCAGAAGCCTCCCAGGTACATGCAGACAGAGCGAACGTGCAAGTAAACCTTGCACCTTTGACTAGGAAGCATGTGGGAGAAGGGAAGGGCTAAGGAAGCTAAGGACTGGCTGGGCAGTGCCAGACATAATGCAGAGGGAAGTAAGAAAAACTTCTTCACTGTTAGAGTGGGGAAGCAGTGGGATAGCTGCCAGGGAAGCTGTGGACTTCCCATAGCTGGAGGCATTCAAGGAGAGGTTGGACGGCCACTGGCGGAGGATGATCTAGGTGTAGCTCTGCTGTGTTCTACTATAAGGATTTCCCAGGCTTCTGGGCTGTAGTGTTTTCCCCCTTCCCTCCTTTCTGCTATATGCCACAGTATTTTTAGGCCTCCCTCAGAGGCATTAGGTGCTGGCTGCAGCCCATGTTGGGAATGGGGACTGGGCTGTGCCAGTGCTCCTGCTGGGACTCTACCCTGGAGGGTCCTAGCTAGAGGGTCTCGCCTCTCCACTTAAACTCAGACCAGCGCTGTGTTTGGGGTTGGAAGGGGCTTTACCCTGGGGTCAGATTGGTACAGACTGGACAGAGGTTTGCCATCCTCTGTAGCAAGGGGTGTGGCCTCTACCATTGGGTGCTGTGGTTCCCCTGCTTTCTCTGTGGCCAGTTCACATGTGATGCCTTTTGTTGTGTCAGGGCTGATGGTAATTTTACAAACAGATTAGATTATGGATTTGTATATAGGATGGTATAGACAGGGCTGACCCTGCCTCAGGCAGGGGTTGGATTAGATGTGACCTCGAGAGCAACCTTCCAGCCCCACTTCTCTATGATTCTTTGAAATCCTCCCGGACAGGAGCTGCTTCTCACAAAGGCATGAGTCTTGGCTGAAGCCAATTCCTCAGACTCTCAAAGAACAAAAAAAGCAAAGGTAGCAGCTGAAGGGGAAGACCCAAACCCTGGTCTGCTCAGACAGGGGACCTGGACTGTACAGGTCCCAGCAGGAGGAGAGCAGATGTGCTGGTGACTAAGGACAGGACAGATGACCGGTGGTGTTGGGCACTCTCTCAAGCTTGGACTGACTCACGTGTCTGCACTTAGAAGGGTCAGTGCATATGTTGCTACTACCAGCAAAAGACTTGAAGAGTGATTGCTATCACATGCAGCACCAGGAAGGAGGGGTTAGAAGGGAGCTCTGTTGCAAATGCTGTCACATGGCATGAGCTACACTGGTGGCACACGTGTCCCTGGGCCGGGTGCTGAGCCCACACGCTGCTGCTTATACCTTTCCTAAAGGCTCAGGTGGTTACCTGATAAACTGCAGAGGGTTTGGCTGTCCCGTGGGCGGCTCCTCTTTGAACAGGACCTCGAAGCAAGACTTCAGGCCTTCCAGGAACACGAGCTGTCCCCGCTCCTTGGCTGCAGGCAGGCTGACTCCCTGGGGACAGAAGGACATTACATTACACCAGTGGCCTCACACAAATAACCAAGTCCACCCCGGCCCTAATCTCATATACTCTGAAGCCAGACCCCAGCTGAATCCCATGCAGCAGTAGAGGCCGACAGCTCAGCTTTCCACACTGCTGGATGCACCCACTTCCTGCATTTTGCCAAACCCTCTGAAGCAACAGCATTGAACATTTTCCATGTCCTTTGGAGCTCAACCCCTCTAAATTGCACTATTTGAAGGAGTCCTCAGTAATTAAAGGTGCCCTTGCAACACCTGTGGAAAGCAGGGAGCATGATTATTACTTAGAGCTGGAGGAAAAAAGAACACAGTAAGTACAGAGAAGGGCAACCAAGATGATCAGGGGTATGGAGCAGCAGCTGTGCCTGGAGCAAGGGAAAAGGCTGGGCAACTCCGTTTGGAAAGGAGGTTGAGGAGTCTTTAATGTCAGAAAGAGTGTGGACAAAGTGAACATTCACGAAGTCCCAGGAAACAAGAAATGGGGGGCACCCCAAAAATGAGCAGGAAACAGGATTAAAACCAACAAGACAAAGGACTTCTGCAAGCAGCACGTAGCTGACTTGAGGAATTCCTTGCCACAACAGGCCATAGAGGCAGATTGTATAGCTAGGTTAAAAAGGGGACCAGGCAAATTCATGGTCAGGCCTACTGGGAGCAACAGGATTAAAAGGGGCAGGGGTGTATCCTCCGAGAGCCCAAAACCAATGATGCTGGATGCTAGGGAGGGTCTGACAGGGGATGGCTTACACGCCCTGCACATATACCCACCCTGTAAAGCATCTTCTGCTGGCTGCTGTGCTAGATGGACTGCTGCTCTGAACTAGGGTAGCAACGCTTGTGTTTTTCTGTGCTGAAGTGGTGCCCTCAGAAATCAAAATGCACACCAGCCTCAGAGCCTGGATCTAGAATGGAGCTCATGGCAACCAGTCCTGGCCCGAGACTTTCCCCACATCTGAGCTTGTCGTTTTTCTCTACCAGTACTACTGGAAACATTTCCAACCTCTGAGGTATCCATGTGGGGGAGCCTTACAAGTACTATCTGCTCAGGATGTGGCTTTAGACACCACTTGCAGCTGTTTGACAGCAGTATCTCCCCTAGCACAACCAGGATCCGCCAGGCTAGGTGTGCCTCACATGCATGGAAAGCGGGAAGGATGATCCAAGAGGGCTGCTCCCTGCTCTTGCAGTGCTTCTCTGGGAAGCAAGTCAACATTGCCTCCACTTCAGAGGCGGGAACCCCGATGCAGTAGGAACTCCCAGCTCATGCAATGTGTCAGAAACAGAACTGGAACAAGATGAAGATCTTCCTCAGTCAACCCCATCCACACCCAACCCCTTCACGAGTCTTCACTGGTATGCATTCCCAGGCACGTGTTTTTTGTTGCAACACCCCTCTAGCCCTTCTGGGAAAGCCAGTGTGCTAGTTTGGGCTCAAAACAATCCGGAGTCAGAATTCATCTCTGCTTCCCTGTTACGGTAGCTTGTCACATTTAGCTTTAGTTGCACCTGCTTGAGTGGTGACTTATAGTATTTTTTGAATGTTTCTGTTCTATTCAGCCTTATTTAACCATTGCTTCTCTATAGCCTCATTATTATTTGAACTTTTCTGTTTCACTTTGTGTCTGCACTATCAGCAAATAGCCTTGAGCACACTTTCATAGGGAGTTTATGTGTCAGCATTATCAATATAGGCATGTACAAGGTCTGTTCAAAAAGTATCAAGACTGATGCTGTAGGAAACAAAATATTTTATTTACAGGAGTTTCAGCTTTATCTCCTTCGTAGTATGCTCCTTCTGCAGCCACACACTTCTCCCAACATTTCTGCCATTGTTGGAAGCATCTCTGATAAGCGATTTGTGGAATCGCAAAAGGTGCTCAGTAGCATTTTGTTTTATGGTTCCACATCACAAAATCTTCTTCCTTTCAAGGTTTTCTTTATTTGAGGGAAGAGAAGAAAGTCACCTGGGGCCAAATCACATGAATATGGAGGCTATGGAACTTGTGGGATACGGTATTTGGCTAAAATTTTGCTAAAAACTGCTTCATAAGCTGTGCTGAGTGTGCAGGCGCATTGTCATGGTGAAGCATCCAAGAGTCGGACCCCACTTTTCTGGTCATTTTTCTGATGGTTTCATTCCTAAGTCACTGCTTAGAATTGAATGACATGAACCAACAGAAATTCCAACTTCTTCTGCTATCTCTCGGACAGTCAATCGCCTATCACTTCAACCCAAACTGCAAAGCACTGCCACATCATTTTGTGATGTTGAAGGCCATCCGGAATGCTCATCACTTTCAACCAATGATCGTCCTTCTTTAAACCGATGATACCACTCAAAAACTCTTGCATGACTCATAGTGTCATCACCAAATGCTACTTTAAGTAATTCAGATGTTTCACTTGCCATTTTCCCAATTTTCATGCAAAATTGAATGCACAAGCGTTGTTCTGGGCACTCTGACACAACAAAAGGGGACATGAGACACAAACAATCTTACTTCAACTGCTGGCCACAGAAAACCAGGAAAACACCATGAGTTGCAAACTTGTCCAGAGGAGTCCCAACATGCCCAGACATGTTCAGCAAAGCCACCCCCGCCCCCAATAGTTTGTACCACAAATACACGTTCAGTCTCAATACTTTTTGAACAGACCTTGTACAGTGTGGCCCTTGTTACTAGTTCAAATTAATTGAACTTGGCACTAACCAACTAAATCAGAGGGATGACATGATTGGATGCGTTAATGAAAGGTGATAAGAGGGGACCAACTGAACAGTGCCCAACTGCAGAGCGCTTTTAATTTCTGGCTTTTATGGACAGACCAAATTAGGAGTCCAGGGCACGCCCAAATTAAGACACTGGGAAAAGATCAAAGTAAATTGTGTGCATATGATGGGTTTGTTGGAACAAAGGAAATAGGCTGACTGGATAAAAACATGAATAGTATCACAGCAAAATCAATCAATGGTACCTGGAAATGAAGAGTCATCAGACGAGTAAAGTTAAAGAAAAAGCATAAAAGGGGGGTTAACAAGAAATTTGGTAAGTGTTGTCATCCAAAAACAGCCATTACTCACAGATGACCACACTCTACTTTCAGAAACTGATTGGCCATCTTTTCTATGATGTGGAGTGACATCTGGGATTGGGTAAGACGATTTAACTAAATGTTTTTCTTTCTGTCTATGTAGAAAATATTAATACATTTCATGTGTTAATACAATTAGATTTTAGTTATGATGAATGGTGTGAGGCATATTCCATGTTCACTCTGGGTTGATTATGCTTTAGTGATCCTTTAGTGCCATGGGTGCGTAACTTCCCCAACGTGGAAACTGAGGTAGAAGGGACTAAACTGATGTTAGGTTTAACCGCATTAACTTTCTTGGACTGGTGTCAGGCTTGGCTTAGGTTCAGTGAGATTCAGGACTTGTCTTCAGTTAACAGATCAGGGTTTGGCATGTCCCCAGAACAGCAGTCAAGCTACGAACAGCAATAGGGTTAGCTTCTGAGCAGCAGCTGTGACCAGAGATGCTCGATCCCTCTACATGACCACCTCCAGCATCAGGAATACTTGGACTCCAACCTGCCCCCTCTCCTTTAGCAGTCCTATCTGGAGCGTAAAGCACTGCTGACTCCAAACCAGACGGGTATGCACACATGTAACAGGTGTCCAATCAGGGGCAAACCTGAGTTAACATCACAGCCAAGCCAGGCCCGAGAGCCTGGTTATGGGGAGGGCCCAGTACCTGTGGCTCCCGCTAACATCTGCCTGCCACTTTGGAAGGCTGGATCCCCAACTCGTCCAAGAAGTCCAAGTCAATGACAGAGCAAGGGAAAGAACCCCAGCCTTCCAGGACCTGGCTCAATCTTCTTCTCTCCATCAACATGACTTTTTCTTGCTGAGTATCTTGTAGCACATCCAGCCTGTTCATAACTGGATCATTCCAGATTCTTGAGAAAAGCCAGACTCGTTACAGACAGGCTCAAGCAAACACATTCCACATCTAAACATACCTCTCCACTGTCTTGTTTTCTGAGCCAGATTTTTAAAGCACTGATGTAACTTTGAAATGTGGGCTGCTCTACAAGGGAGAAAGTTTGCAAATAGACCATCCAGTCACACTGAACATCAGTCCCCTCTTACGTGCAAGTGGCTAGAAGACAGAAACAACAGAAAGTCTACCACAAGGTGCCACAAAACTCGTTTTAATGTGACATCTTATTGCTCAGTACCCCAAACTGGGGAGTCAGGCTAAACTTGGTGCATTCTTGAGTGCCAGGAAAGAGGGTCTGGCACATACAGGCCACAATCTTTTGGGATCTTGTATAACAATGATTGGTTCCATTCCTAAGCAAGCTGTAGGGTGAGCCAGGTGCCCAACTGACCACCCAAATAATAGAATAATAGAAAATGAGGGTTGGAAGGGACCTCAGGAGGTCACATCTAGTCCAACCTCCTGCTCCAAGCAAGTCCATCCCTAACTACATCATCCCAGCTAAGGTTTTCTTGAGTCAGGTCTTAAAAACCTCCAGGATGGAGAATCCACAACTTCTCTGGCCCTTAACCTGTTCCAGTGCCTTACCACCCTCCTGGTGAGAAAAATTTTTCCTAATATCCAACCTCAACTTCCCTTGCTGCAACTTGAGCCCAGTGCTCCTTGTTCTGTCATCTGCCCCCACTGAGAACAGTCCAGCTCCATCCTCTTTGCAACCCCTCTGTCAGGTAATTTAAGACTGCTATTCAATCCCAAGTCATGTGTCCCAGCCCCCAAATCATTTTTGTTGCCCTCCACTGGACTCTTTCCAATCTGTCCACATCTTTTCTGTCATGGGGAGCCCACAGCTGGACACAGGGCTCCAGATATGGCTTCCCCAGTGCAGAATAGAGGGGAAGAATCACTGCCCTCGATCTACTGGCAATGTTCCTACCAATGCAGCCCAGGATGCTGTTAGCTATGTTGATTGAATGCCTATTACTTGACTGCAGTCAAAAACTCCACAAAGCTAAAAATGCCCTTGTCTAGGTAGCAGCCTCCCTTGTATCCCAGTATCATCCATTAGCAAAGGCAGGAAGAACAGCTCCTCACCCCACAAGAGTGAAGATACTCTCTCCCCCTCTCTCGCAGGAGCTACTCTGTGCTGAGGGAGGAACCCAAACCAGAACAGCCAACTTCTGTCCTCTGTATAGCTGCTGTGTTTCATTTCTGTTTAATTTCACTTGCTGCATTTCATAGCTGGTTGGACTGACCCAGGATTCTGGCATAAAAGGCAGGAAAAACTACCATTCAGTGCTGAATATTGCTCCCAGTGATACTAATCTACCATCTGTTTGTTATACACATTCATTACAATTTTGTACGATTCCGTTTCCTTGTTTCACAATAACCGTTAACGACACTGGGGTTTTTTGTAATTTATAAGCATCCAACCTGCTAAAAATGAAAGTCTCTCTCTGTATTGATCTAATAAATCAGTGTTTAAAATACTTGACCATTATTTAGCAGTATTTGACAGGCAACTGACCAAGTCTTTTTGGTCTGGTCAAATACTCAACCCTAGCAGGCTGTGAAGCAACTTTGGCTTCCTGATGGAATGGCAGAAATCCTCCAAGGTGGAGACCCAGGAGAGAGAAGACTCGCAGGCAGACATCTGGTTTGTAAAACTTCTTGCCTGCCCACTACAGCACCTAGAAAGCAGTTATCTTACTAGCATCCACATTACTACTTAATCAAAGTCTTACACCTTGAATTTTTGAGTATCATTCTCTGTAGAGAGTTTGGACTTCTCCCAAACATCGCTTGGCCAGCACAGTGCCCTTAGAAGACGCGCACTGCTGTTCTCCGTTGACCGATGAGAGACAGACATATGCACCTAAATGTGAAGTGATCTGCCCAGCGATCTGAGTAAGATCAGCAGCAGAGCCTAGAATAGCCCCTACCTCTCCCAATTTCTAATCCCACCATTCATGCATCTCATCGTCCCATCCCCAATTATGAACCTCAAACCTCAGGCAGCAACATGGTGCATTTTATTCTTTTTCCTCCTCTTATTAGAAAAAAAGCAAGTGTTAATTGTCCGGTCTTTCAGACCTGTTCCTTCCAGCTGTCACGTTTCACCTGGTTTGGAAGCTTCCGTAAGAGCCCAGCCCAGGGACCAGCAGGAGGGAAGAGCCTGGGTTTCACCAGATAAAGCAAAGTCATTTCCAAGACATTAGCTTTGTCCTTTCTCTTTTGTGGATCAATATGCTCCTTCAGTGCTTATCAGGCCACCCGTGCTCTGCTAATGATACCAGAGAGAGCTCTGCCTGGTCGGCGTCCCTTCCCAGCTGAACTGCTGAGGACAGAACTCCATTCATCAAGGCCGATGCCAGAGAAGAATTGTTCAAGGCGATTTAGAAAAGGAGATTTTAGTACAATGCTTTCTGTCTGTGTCAGCTGATAGGGCTGAAACCATCGACCGGTATCTTTGTCTAGTGAAGGCCCTTGGGAGGAAGAAGTGGGGATCTGATTCAGAGTCATTATTTTCTCTGTGCTAAATCTGCCCTGGCCTTACCCTTCATCAAGACACATTGATCACTGTCATGCCGGGCTGTGGATGGCCAAGTCTGGGGGTCCCCCAGGGTCAGAAGAAGCATCTAAGATCTGGAGGGGAGTGTGCAGTCTGAGTGATGGGGAGCCAGGAAGCCAGAAGGACCATGTGGGGGACTGAATCAGAGATCCAGAGGGTCACGCAGGGTCAGGTATCTGAGAGATTAAACCAGAGGTGGGTTAGAAAGCCAAAGGGTCAGGTCAAACTCAGGGTCTGCAGGCAACCCAGGTCGGGTTGCCAGAGAATCCGGCACAGGCACAAGACAAGGGTAAGACAGCCTAGGTACAAGATGTCGTCCGGAAACTTTCTCTTCTGGGTCAGGGTTTTTTCTAGGAAGGGGTAAAGCGTCAGCTGACCCTTGCTTGTCACTCCAGTGGCAGGGAGTGTGTTGGTGGCTAGGCCCAGATAACAGGTTCTGACCACCTATGTCCGCTCTGGTGCTCAGCTGAGGAGGGGGACACTGCAATGAGTGGCTGCACCAGGCAGGCCAAGGCTCCAGGTTCGAGGCCATGGCCTGATAACCACCTTGCACCCATTTCTGGGAAGAAACCATTCCCACCCGAGTTTGGGACCTTGGCTACGGCTCTTCTTGGTGAGACTGAACGCAGGAGTTCTTTGAAAGAACTGGCCTGTTCTCTCTGATACGGCCCTTTACTTCCACAGTACCATCGAGCAGCGTTAACAAACCCAGCCCTTCTGTTGGCAACACAAAGGGCCTTCATCCCATTGCACCATCATCTTGCCTCTCACAGCTCCTCAGGGGAGGCAACGAGGACAAGGCCCAGTGAACAGACACATGCGCACGGTAGCTGGCATGCAGCTACCGGTTTCCCCACCGGTTTGTTCCCTATCACACCTGCCCCAGCTTCCTGCAGAGGCCAACCTTGGACTTGAAAGGTGGCAATGGAGCTCTGCAGGCAGCACTACCACTCGGCTGGTGAAGCAAATGTATGCAAGAGCCTCCTCTGTGAAAGCAAATGCTGCACCAAGGAAAACCCATTCCCAGGCCAGGGGAAAAATCTCTCTCAGTGGAGAGGTATTCTGTTACATGGGCAGGGGGCTGGACCTGATGACTTCACGAAGTCCCTTCCAGCCTTAATGTCTATGAAATATATTAAATCTATGGAACTTGTAGGCCACCACCAACCCAAGTAAAATGTGTTTGCCTGCTGCTTGCATCTGAAAGTCCCCAGTGATCAGTCCATCTGAAACAAGGCGGAGGAGCAAGATGGCCCACTTGGCCTGGTGCTTCCATTCATGCCCTCCCAGGTTCAGTGGGGAATGGGAACACACCTCATTATCCACACATTAATACTAGGCCCATCATAGTCCCAGATCCCAGCCCTGGCTGCCCATCCTGCTGCTGGATGCCACTCCCCACCTGCCCATGGCCCCATCCCATCTGCCTCGCCAAGCGTGCCCTACCCATGGGGGTCCCGAGCTGGTCTCCATGGAGACCCTGCCCACCCACCCACTCCATTCAGTACTCCCTCACCAGTCTAGTAATCTACCACTTAGGGACTTCTGCTGAGCTGTTGCAGGCTGGAGGGTGAAGTCCTAACCCAGCCTGCAAACGCCCACCAAAACTCTCTAAGTGGCCCTCTGGTCCAAATAATTGCCCATCCCTGGGTTAATGCTCTCCATGAAGAATGGACTGCCCAGTGAGGACAGAGGAGCCAGGAACTGGCTTGGCTCCATCAGCACAAAAAACACTAAACTAAACACCTTGTAACGTGCAAATGAAGTACACACTGTGTTGTAGAGAAACAGGGCAACCCACCCGGCAGCTGCCATAGGCAAGCTCTTCTGAGCACTGGACCATCCAGTGACTAGGACTGCAGGGGAGACGCTATGCACCCAGGTGCTGTGGGAGCCTCTGGCATGCAGCCTTATTCCTAAGCATACGACACTGTTAGCATCAAGCTCTGGGCCTCTGAAGGCTGCTGAGAGTGGGAGGTTTCATCTGTATATAGGATTGTCCTTTCAGATCTGTAAGTGATCGGGTAAGATTTAAAACACACCTTTTAAGCTAGAAATACAGCCTATGGGTCAGAGTGATCATGCCAACCCCCGAATTCGCACAAAGATCTGTGAATGTTAAATAGTCAAAGGGCCCAGACCTCCGGTCCTGATGCATCTGGCCATCCGTGGGCTGCTACTGACACAGTATGGGCTACACCAGTGATTTGCAAACCTTTGTGGCCATATGCCCCTGCAAAATATTGCTGCTCATGCCCGACACCTGACTCGCCTCTGCATGTTCAACACTGTCAACACGTGGCCATGCTGTTACTTGCTGTGCACGGACCATTCAAAAACTCCCCTGGCAAAGCATCACGTACCTCAGGGGGTACGTATATCCCAGTTTGAAAACCTCTGAGCTAGAACTGGGGAGTCAAAAATACTGCCCATGGGCCAGCAGGCTGCTGGAAGTTGCTGGGTGTGGCTGGGGGCAGATGACCTCATACAACCAGGTCACCCTCTGGGTACTTTGCTTTTCACTACTGCTGCACGCTACCTACCCCCTGCCCCACCCCCGCTGTGCCCCAAATCTGCCCCGTGCTAAAGCCAGAGCCGGGGTTGTTGCTGCCGCTGCTCTCTGATGCCCCAGGCTGGATCCCGCCCACAAGGAGCCCTGTGGCCAGACAGACGCAGCCACAGAGAGAATCTGAGTTCCAACACAAGGACAACAGCAGGCACCAAAACTGAAGCCCTAGAGCCACTTCACAGCCATACGCACAGGTAGCCATCCCTCGGCACGCCCCAGGGGGGAACACAATTGCTCTTCTTACTGTACCCGTGTGTGACGCTAGCATGACTCAGGATGGTGAGCAACAAAATGTTGCAGTTGGCACCGCATGTGAGCCCCAGCTAATCCGCACTGTCCTCTCACTTCTCAGCTTCCCCCAGGAGGGCGAGATGACAGTAACACCTATTAGCAGGCACAGCAGCCTCCTCTGCACCAAGACATTGCATCGTGGCAGGGAGCCTATTAACCAGCATAGCACGCATGGCTTTGCCCTTCGTGTGCACAAGGACACTTACCCTAGAAGCATCCCTGAGAACTGCTGCTGTCCGCACACACTGCAAAGTCCCATTTAGCATCCGAGGGAAGACAGTGGGGTGGGCAATTATTTTGGCTGGAGAGCCACTTAACGAGTTTTGGTGAGCGGCTGAGGGCACATAAAATCTTTTAGAGGCTAGCATGTTAACAAATAACAGATTGAAAAAAAACAACAAATCCTATACTAAAAATCAAACCTCTACTATAACATATTTTAATTTTATTTAAAAAAATAATGTTTGTCCTGATTTACGTGTGTGTGAGTAGTGGATTGCATGTGTGGGGGGTTGTGGGGGGAGTGTGGATATGCACGTGTCAGTGGGGGTGGGGGTTGCCTGCACACTAGGTGCCAGGAGTCAGCAGGGGT
>NW_017728886.1:1111304-1121067 GCF_001723895.1 Crocodylus porosus | reverse complement strand
CTATACTAAAAATCAAACCTCTACTATAACATATTTTAATTTTATTTAAAAAAATAATGTTTGTCCTGATTTACGTGTGTGTGAGTAGTGGATAGAGAGGCAATTGTATAATCTCTCAAAATAAAGACCTACTCTTGTATATTGTGCATGTGGGGTGGAAGTGTGTGTGTAGAGGGGGTGTGGGGGAGTGTGCGTGGGGGTATGCATGTGTGGGGGGTTGTGGGGGGAGTGTGGATATGCACGTGTCAGTGGGGGTGGGGGTTGCCTGCACACTAGGTGCCAGGAGTCAGCAGGGGTGGAGGTGGGTTGGGGGGCAGGCAGAGTGGGGGTAGAAGGCAGCTAGAGCTGGGGCCCCACACGCTGGGCAGGATCTGCCTGGCTGCAGCTTCCCCCGCACCCGAAGTGGAGCAGCAGCAGGAGGAGATGCCACTGGAGGCTGGGGGAGCTGAGCAGTATCTGGGCAGCTACGGCTTGGCCCCATGCAGAGTGCCACGGGGGCAGCCATGGGCTGGATCCAATCAATTGGTGGGTTGGATTCGGCCATTGGCTGGATTCTGCCTACCCCGGTCTAACAGGATGCTTTTGCCTCAAGGTGCACACAGCCATGAGTTTACCAGCAAGGCTGCAAAGTGCCAAGAACTCTTCCCGGTCCCACCAGCCACAGGGCCAAGCAGACTCCAGAGGCTGGCAAGGAAAACCTAGCTTGCAGTGGTATTTCCCTGCTGCCATCCTGCTGGGAATGCAAAGGTAAAACCTTTATGTGAAACCCTGCCATCTTACTGAGGAAATGCCATTTCCCTCGCACCAGGTCTGAGCTCGCAGCCCACATATCCCAGACTAAAATGCAGAAAGGGGGTGCTAAAGAAGTAAAGTGTGGTCACCTGATAAAGCACCAAAACCCAATCCACCAGCACCTGCTTCTTCCAGACACCTGAAATCTTGAGAGACAGTGTCTGGGACCTTCTGTTTAAGCAAAACTAGAGGAAGGTGGAACAGCACAATGGTTTCCTCTTTTTTCTTGGAAAAATCAGCTGAATAGGAAGACTGAGAGCTACAGAATCTGGCCTCTGTTACTTACGTGTAGAGCGCGGGGACATCCCTTACCCAGCATGTGCCTCAGGTTCCCCATCTATAAAATTTGCATACTTCTTGCCCGCTTCCCCAGGGCACTGTGAGACAATTCACTGGTGTTTGCAAAGTGCTCGATTATCCTCACATAAAAGTTGATCAAAGTCTGGCTACATTACTCTGATTTGATAAAGTCTTCTAGCTCGCTGTTAACACAAGTTCCCCAGAACGACTGTGTTGCATCATCACAATCTCACCCGGCCACCAGGGGCTTAGATATGGACTTTCATTGCAATAAAATAATGCGGAGAGATCTAGAAACCTGGCAAAGCAGTACTCACTACAGCTGTGATGCCAGTCAGGGCTTGTTGTGGGCATACAAGCACACCAGGAGCTGGAGAGACCATGATTTAAGAGGGAAAATTAAGAGAGCTCTAAATTAGCATAGTGTAGCTAAGAATCAGCTAACAAGGAAAGAAAAATGGCCTGTGAACACCCATGAACATCAGTGGAGCCAGAGGGGGGTGTTGGGAACCTGCAAAGGGCAATTCGCATTGCACCATTCTCACTTTTCTTCTCTCAAAAAAGAGTCCTCCTGGTCTGACCCCACCATACAGACAGTTGTCAGACACCTGTGCAGCAGTTGTGTCCTTGCTTACATGGCAGC
This sequence comes from Crocodylus porosus, assembly GCF_001723895.1. Taxonomy (NCBI): domain Eukaryota; kingdom Metazoa; phylum Chordata; order Crocodylia; family Crocodylidae; genus Crocodylus; species Crocodylus porosus. Next base: position 1,119,332 of record NW_017728886.1, on the reverse strand, counting down.
AGTTAACATCTGTTTTGCTGCCTTCAGAACCATGGAAAGCAGATCATCTAAACCAGTGGGTTTCCACCTTGTTAGACTCAAGGACCTTTGGAAAATGCCAGCTCTCAGTTCTAGTATTTTTCTGGAGTAAAAAAAAAAAAACAACTTTTTTTCTGGAGTCAAAACAACTCTTCTTTTTCAAAGAACTCAGAACAACCACAGCAGGCAGAATGGTTTTAACACACTGGATTCTTATTTGAAATCTCAGGGTTTATCTTGTGAATCATAGAATCACAGACTGTGAGGGTTGCAAGGGACCTCAGGAGGTCACATCTACTCCAACCCCTTGCTTCAAGCAGGACCAGCCCCAACTCCATCATCCCAGCCAAGGCTTTGTCAAGCTGGGTCTTCAACACCTCCAAGGATGGAGATTGCACCACCTCTCTGGGTAACCTGTTCCAGTGCTTTACTACCTTCCTTGTGAGAAAAGTCTTCCTAATATCCAACCTCAACTTTCCTTGCTGCAGTTTGAGCCCATTGCTCCTTGTTCTGTCATCTGCCCCACTGAGAACAGTCCAGCTCCATCCTCTTGGCAACCCCCTGCAGGAAGCTGAAGGCTGCTATTCAATCCCCCTCAGTCATCGCTTCTGCAGACTAAGTCAACCCAGTTCCCTCAGCGTCTCCTCACAAGTCACGTGCTCCAGTCCCTGAACCATTTTTGTTGCCCTCCACTGGACTCTGGAAAGGATCTCAAGGCACTGAGAATCACTGATATAAGCAGTCCTGAAAAACCCATCAGGCTCCAACATATAGGGTCAAACTGAACCTCGGAGTTGACGGATGCAACCCCACTGAGGATCAGGGAGCTGCACCCGTTGACCCCAGCAAGGTGTACATCTAGCCTCCTCTTAAAGACCCCCAGTGTAGGAGCCAGCACCACTTCCCTTGGAAGTTGGTTCCCGATCCCAGCCGCCCTGACCGTGAAGTAGTAGTTACGGATGTCTAATCTAAATCTCCTCTCCAACAACTTGTGGCCGTTATTCCTTGTTATGCCAGGGGGCACTAGGGGAAACAGTGTCTCTCCCAAACTCTTCTGGTCCCCACTAGTGAGTTTATAGACAGTCACCAGGTCCCCCCTCAGCCTTCGCTTGTGAAGGTTGAACAGGTTCAGGTCCCGCGTCTCTCACTGTAGGGTCTGCCCTGTTGTCCTCGGATCATGTGGGTGGCCTCCTCTGGACCCTCTCCATGCTGTCCACATCCCTCCTGAAGTGGGGCGCACAGAACTGGACACAGGACTCCAGCTGATGCTAGCTCTTTGTGCCATTCACACATTCCTCTCCAAAGACAACAGGGCTTAGACACCTCAACACCCAAAGAGCAAAGCCTGGAATAGAAGAGGGCCAAGTGGCAAGTCTACTCTCTGATGGAAAGGAGCAGGTCAAGAACGCTCAATCCAGTGCCGTGACAAGTCTTCCACTCCCTCCCAAACAAGTTTAACAGGCCCAACGCTCCCCAGAATCAGGGCCATGCAAAGCAAAGGGCTATGATCGATGGCTTCTGGGAGGCCTGAAGAAAAATTCATACCTCGAGAATATCACATGCATGGTTTCAGGAGAAGGCAGCGGGAGACAAGTTGAGATATCCATGAAAAAGAGGTGATGCTGCCCTCTAGCGGTTGTAGCCTCCTCAGGTCATAAGCCCTAATACTGCTGCTCAGGCATGGACTGTCACACTTCATCCAGAGCCACCCCACCGTTATCATCATTAGACTCCAAGAGACTTACCAGCTTTTGTGCTACGACGTTATAGTGACTGAATGACTGGATCAGGCCCACAAAACAGACTTTACAGCCAGCTGGGAAATAACAAAAAACACATTGTCACTGTGATCATGCACACACATATCATCATCGAAGTGTTTCCAATGCAGCAAAAGCAAAGGAAAAAATTAGATGCCTAAAGCCTATCAAAAGAGGCCTGAGGGAGGGTGAAGAGGCTGCAAAGAGCCTTGTACCATCTGCTGGAGTGTGGCTGCAGAGTTCAGATGGGTTTAAAACATTTAAGGAGATTTTTGCCTAGTAAAGAATTTTTAAAAATGGCTTAAAGAGAGAGACACTTCCCTTTCTTCCCCCTAACTCTGCTGCTGGGAGAATCCTTGGCATTTCTACTAGTGGACAGTCTGTCCAAACAGGAGCTTTGAAATAAAGACAGTGGCGCACACTGTCTTTTCCGATGAAGTGCTAATAGCTCTTGGACTCTCTAGTTTGGCTCTTCTGGGGCACACACACACGGGCCTCATTTAAAGCTCGTCACGACAGATTTGATAATAAATGAGAAACTGTAATAAATTAAAGTCTTATGAAGGTGACAGACAAATGCAGGTTTGGGATGACAAGGGAATCCAAAAACATTGCAGCAGCCATCAGAAATGCCATCTTCAAGTTTGGGAGTGCATGGAGTTAGTTCTCCCCACCTGAGATGGTGAGGAGCTACCAGAAAGCAGTTTGCTATCATCCCACAAAGTGTGCATCCTGCCATGCCAGATGCATATGGCAAGATGTTCAGTTTCTGGGAATAGAAATAAAATTCCTCAGACCCAAAACATGTCATGGTTCAAGTCAAACCATGTCCCAGCGCTGCCATGACCAATCCCAACAAGCAGCTCATTGGCAGCATTGGCCCTGGTCCTTCCCAGGGTCTAGACACACATGCCACACTTGTTATTAAAGGAGGTATATAATCCAACCACAAAGATGTTCCACATCATATGCAACTCTCCATTATATCTGGAACATCTCTGTGGCTTGTTTGCCATTTGATGGCCCTATAACTGGTCGGAATGTGTGGCATGCTGCAATTTATTTCTGGTTTCTGGTCAGGATTGAAGGGTACTGATACATAATTCCTACCAATGCAAGTGTTCGTATAGCACCCAGCACAGTTAAAGGTTGAGTAACTTCTTTATCTGCATCACTGCTGAAGTTAACAAGAGAACAACATGTGGTGCAATAACTGTCTATCACTGGTGAACCTCCAACAGCCAAGGTGAGGCCGTAGTGCTGGGCAGGAGCACGGTCAGAAGAAAGGGGCAAGAAAGCCAGAGTGTAAAGTCTGCACAACCCCAAGGTCAAGATGCACTTCTGTGGCCCTTATTTTCGAAACACTCAGCAAGTGCAACAAGAGTTTGGTGAGATCTGCCCTTCAGCAACATGCCTGCAACCGTACTGTCTCAGAGCAAGCTACATAGCCGCGCAGGCTGAGAAAGCCAGTCCCCATAGTCACACTGCACATAACCACATGGCCAATGTACTGAGCCAGCCAGCAGCCTGCTCCAATACCCTGCCCTACCCACCCCATGCTACCTCCTGAATGGAAGTATATAGTGACATTGGCTCTGCACCACAGATCAGCTCACCAGCCTTGCCTCCAGATCAGATCACCTGTGAGGACCAGTGGGCGCATCTATACAAGACACTTCAAGGCACATTAGCCTAAATTTAAGGCATATTAGGGAGTGCATCTACACATGCACGCCCATAATGTGCTTTAAAAATTGTGATTTTGGGCTAATCATGCCTAAATTTGATTCCTACAAATGCAGGTATCAAATTTAAGTGTGAATAGTTAAGGTGCATTAACGCACATGCAGACGCGGTAATGTGCATTAACGCTGTGTGCGGGGACTGACTTGGGACTAACTTTAGTGTTAATGCATTAATACACTTTAACGCCTGCATGTGTCGACATCTGCTCAAACCTGCTTAATGCGCATTAAATTTATGCACACTTAAATGCACATGTAGACATGCCCAGTGTGGTGCATTTGAATATGCTGCTGTCTGAAGTCCCAGAGGTGTGCCTATGAAAGCAATGCAGAGATTTACCATAGGCTTACAGCTTTGTCACAAGAGGTCTGGAAGAATCCAGGGATCTCCACAGTATTTAAAACAATTCAATTAGACCAACCTTATCAGACAAAATATTAGCAGAAGGAACCACCAGAGGAGGGAAAGCCTAAGTCATCTTGTTTCTGTATAAAAAGGGAATTTGGGTACCCCAGGCTATTATAGCATAAAAGGGAGCATGGTGGATGATGGCACTGATATCTACACACCTTCCAGCCCCAAGGAGTCAGAGGGTTTTACAGCATTCACCTACCTGTGCAGCATTCCTGCTGGCAAAGCAGTACCTGACTTTGCAGAGTGAAAAACCAAACCCCAGAGAGATTACATGCCCTGGGAGTAGACAAGAGCCAATGAATGCCAATCCCCACTCTCCCACTAATCACAAGCTGCCACTGCTGCTTTACCCCACTGACAGGCCTCACTTGTGAGAGAACCTCCATCCAAAGGGAGAGAAATTGTAAGTCCTTTGTTGTATTCCACCTCCTCACCTACCTTTGAGGTAGAAAGAGAGGAAGTGGTGCACCAGAAAGCTGCCATCTGTCCTGGTGTCCCGCAGCAGGGTGAATCTCCCCTGAAAGACATGGAACAAAAGAGCTTAAAGAGGAGACCCCACAACTGTTGCAGCAGATCAGATGGTGATCAAAGATATCAGAAAGAAAGACACACACACGTAGGTCCCACATATTCCATAAATTCTCATGCAATAGGGAAGTCATAGTTAATTCGCAATGGGGATTCTTTGTGCAGGATGATCAGGATCAGAAGGTGCTAAGAGGTCTCAGATTGTACTAGAGTTCTGCCAAGTGCAAGAAACATGGCTCAACCTTGCCTAGCACAACTTTAAGGTTTCCTACCATTGGCCAATAACACAAAGGAGAGCCCAAGCTGCTGCTACAAGCTGATTTCAGCTGGAAAACTGAAGGCCTTGTCCATTCAGCTGTCACTAGCAATTTTCCCATCAGGGCTTGCTCCTGAGCTGTGGAAGGCAGTGTAAGGGAAGGGGCAGGGCTTGACTTCAGTGGAAACCGGGTTGTGTGGACATCCATGTGACACCTCACACTGGTATCAATGGTGACTTGCTCCCGAGTTAAGTCTTGGCAGAAATCAGGAGAAATTTCACACTGGAATCTGTCACATCACATTCACATGGTCATACCTGTGCTCCAAAGCAGACTGGTGGTCCTCCAGCCCCCTTCCCATGCCGCTCGGTGCCCTTCTCCAGTGGACCAGCCTTTATCTGTGCAGAATCTACTGCCCTGAGGTCGTAGTGACCAACTATCACCTCCTGGTTTCCATGTTGTATACAGCCAGGTCCTATCTCTGTGCACCCACATAAACCAGGAGTCACCCATCTAACAAGCACATCTACCAGCTCTTCCTACCTAAAAAACATAAACCCGCCGCCATGCTTCCAACTTGACTTGGGCAGAGGTGTGGAACCTCCTCATCCCCTGGAGGAGATGGAGTTCAGGAAGCCTTGGGGTCCAGACACAGAAATGACAGCAGACTGTAGGAAAGTGCCATGGCAATAGCCAATGGGTGACAACTGGGATGCTGGGCAGCACCATACCAAAGCCAAGGATAAGAGGATGGCTTGAGAGAGCAAAAAGGCTAAAAAGAAACCCCCCAGGCCTCCAGCAGCACTCCCACAACCTGCCCACAGTACAAGGAGTTGGATGGGACCCTAAAGAGGATTCCAGCCCGGACTTGGACTTCAGTCAAGGGCCAAGACCCAGACACTCCACCCACAAAAGCATGCCTCACAGGCGAGAGCCTGAATGAGGCCCACACAAGCCAACGTGGACACGCATGTCCCCAACTTTCCTGCTCCGCAGGTTCTCAGGCTGCCAGCAGCACTGCAAAGGAGACTAGTAAGCACTGCTGCACTTGTCTTTGTCATAGGTGACTGGTATCACGCACTGAGATGTACCAGCAATGCGTGTCTGCTCCCAAGGCTGGACAGCATTGTCATGGGTGGCTGAGTGAGCACCTTTTCCAAGTTCTGCTCCCCGTGCCCCAAGTTACAACATCTCTCCGCATGCTCAACGGGGTGCAAACGGCCACTGCAAACTGTGCATGCTAGCTACAGCATGCTCATGACCTTCTGGACACTGCCACTTCCTCCCCTGGGACTCTCTCCCACCCTTCTGATGGAACCAATTGGTTTCTTGTGCCACATACTCAAAAAACAGCCACAATGCCACTGTCAGCTTCTTATGGATCAGCCTACTGCTCCAACTCTGCCCCTCACAACCGTGCCTATCCCAGAGGGCACCTGCTCGCCTTGCATTTGTGCTGGCTACCAACAAGAACGTGCAGATCTGCCGTTAAGTTTATGGGGAGCTGAACATCCTACAGCTCTGTTACAAAGCAAGTACCGCATTTCAGTCGTGCTGGAAATGAATCCAGTTCATCAGTGCGGGCTTGTTATCCACATAAATCTCATCACGGCACTTGTTTTTCAGTAACTGCTTAGCAAGCCCTTTTTAAATCAACACGAATCTTCAAAAGGGCTTTTTGCTGATTGAAGAAATGCACTGGCAGGCTTCACTTTTTTTTTTTAATCTACTCAAAGAAACACACAGCAGCATTAAGCCACTAGAAGCAGGCAACATCTCACAATGAACAAAGCAAGTTCCCTGGAGGCCTAAAACGTATTGCAGAGCAACGTTAATGACACGGCTAACGTTGATCATGTCATGCAAAATGGGACCCTGCCACCACAAGGCAGAGCTGCCTTGATCCGAGCTCTCAAACAGGCAGCAATACCCTGCAGCCAGGCAGGACGGTAGAAGGGACCATTCTGGTGAGTGACAGTGGGCGTGTCTACATATGCACATTTAATGTACATTAGCACATTAAGGTGTATTAAGGGCGTGTCTACACGTGTGTGCCCTTAATGCACCTTAAAAATGGTGATTTAAAGCTATTAAAGCCTAAATTTGATACCTGCATAAACCAAGTATCAAAATTATGCATGAATAGCTAAATCACATTAACAAACATGTAGATGCACTAATGAGCATTAACTTGATGTGTGTTCATTGACTTGAGACTAACTTTAGTCCCAAGTCATTCTACACACCTGCATTAATGCACATTAACAAGTGCACATGTAGATGAGCACCTAAATTGCCTTATGTGCACTAGGTTAGCGCACATTAAGCTTAGGCATGGGTAAAAACATGTGTAGACACGCCCAGTAGCACATATCTGGCTGGGCTCTCCCTTGCCGCTGGAAATAGCAGCTGTCTGTACAGCAGACATATGTGGCAATCAAAAAACTGCCATAAAAAACATAGTTGGGGTGGGCAATTAATCCCCGTAGCCCATCGCAACCACTGCTAGCAGGGTGTTATTAGCAGCCTGGAAACTGAGGAGCTCCCATCCATTTCATGGCTGCTGCTAAGAGTCGAGGTGCTCTGAGCAATATTGCAGGCGCTGCAGAAAGCGGAAGGCTGAAGCTCTGGCAGGAATTAGCTGCTTAAGTCAGCTTACAGGGTGACTTTAAGACGAAAATTGACAGGATCTGCCAATCAGCTAGTGCCACTTGCACTATTAATTGGCTACCCACCCCACCCGCGGACATCTTTGCTGGCTGGTGCTGTATTTCCTTGCGGTTTTGTCTCAAGGATCAGGAAGGAGAAGGATCTAGGGAACTACAGACCAGTCAGCTTCACCTCAGTCCCCGGAAAAATTATGGCACAGATCCTCAAGGAATCCATTTCTAAGCACTTGAAGGAGAAGGTGATTAGAAACAGTCAGCATGGATTCACCAGGGGCAAGTCGTGCCTGTCCAAACCATCTATGATGACATGACTGCTTCTGTGGATGTGGGGAGACCAGTGCATGTGGTGTACCTTGATTTCAGCAAGGGTTTTGATGCAGTCTCCCACAACATTTTTGCAAGCAAGCTGAGGAAGAACGGGCTGGATGAATGGATTGTAAGGTGGATAGCAAACTGGCTGGAGCATCAGGCTCAGACTGCCTGCCTCTGAATGGGGCCGTGCGCTTCGGCCACCGGGACAAAAGGTGCCGACGGTGCGGCTACGCGGCGGAGACCCTCCCCCACGTGCTGTGCAGCTGCAGGCCGCACGCCAGAGCCTGGCAGCTGCGCCACAACGCTGTCCAGGACCGCTTGGTG
>NW_017728886.1:1101502-1110814 GCF_001723895.1 Crocodylus porosus | reverse complement strand
ACCACTGTAACGGGTTTGTGCATATCTATCTCCTTTCTCTCTCAGCACTGCGAACCCCTCCCTCCTCTTCCCCCTTCCCACATCCCCCCACCCCCGGGCTTAGTTGGCTAACATTGTATCGTATGTAACCTAGTCGCGTTCCCCTCCTCTCCCCATCCCTCGATTGTTAGTCCCTCGCTCGTGCGCTTTGTATTTCCATCTCAACTTTGTCATCTTTTTCCTGGATTCCCCATTCAAAACATCTACTAATAAAAGTCAATCAATGGCTCGATGTCTAGTTGGCAGCCAGTATCAAGTGGAGTGCCCCAGGGGTCGGTCCTGGGGCTGGTTTTGTTCCATATCTTCATCAACAACCTGGAAGATGGCATAGAGTGCACCCTCAGCAAGTTCATGGATGATATCAAAACGGGGAGTGTAGCAGATATGCTGGAAAGTCAGGCTAGGATTTAGAGTGACTTAGACAAATTGGAGGATTGGGCCAAAAGGAGTCTATGAGGTTCAACAAGGACAAGTGCAAAGTCCTGCATGTAGCACAGAACAATCCCATGCACAGTGCAGGCTGGGGACCAATTGGCTGAGCAGCAGCTCTGCAGAAAAGGACCTGGGGGTGACCGTGGACAATGAGATGGATATGAGCCAGCAGTGTGCCCTTGTTGCCAAGAAGGTTAAAGGCATCCTGGGCTGCATCGGGAGGAGCGTTGCCTGCAGATGGAGGTCAGTGATTCTTCCCCTCTATTCAGCACTGGGGAGGCCACATCTCGAGTCCTGTGTCCAGTTGTGGCCCCTGCACTATAGAAAAGATGTGGACAAGCTGGAGAGAGTCCAGTGGAGGGTAACAAAAACAGTTTGGGGGCTGGGGGACACAACTTGTGAGGAGAGGCTGAGGGAACTGGGATGATTTAGCCTGGAGAAGACTGAGGGAGGGATTTAATAGCAGCCTTTAACTACTTGAAGGAGGGTTGCAAAGACGATGGAGCTAAACCAGGAGTGGGCAAAATATGGCCCCTGGGCCAGATCCAGCCTGCAGAGGGATCCCACCTTGTCTGGCCCGCGTCAGATTCCTCTGTCCTGCCTGGCCCAGGTGCCATTCGGCCCGTGGCACATCCTGCCACCCCTGGGTATGCAGCAGGGCTGGGATGGCTCTGTGGCTGGACTGCATTTCTGGGCAGCCCGAAGCAGCGGTGACTCCTTCTGGCTGCTGGCGCTGCTAGCCCCAGCCCCATGCTACTGGTGGGGACCAGCACACAGCTCCACCCCAGCCCACCTGCCGCTTCTGGGCCCTTTGTGCTGCAGCCACCCTTAGCTGAAGCCTGACCTCTGCTTCCAGAGCCTCTGACCCCAAACATCTCCTACACGTGAGATGAAGTGGAGCCCAGCAGGTCCCACCTCTGCCTTATGCAACCACCGCCACCCACTAGGAATAACCTCCACGAGCCAGAGGCTCCCTACATCTCTGTTATTATGCAGTTGACAGGAAAGGCAGAGGGACCATGCTCAGAGTCTCCTAGGATGGTGGCTCTGAGGAGGCATCCCACAGTGGCAGGGTAGGATGGGAATGAACAACGATGGCTTATTATTCTCCTTCCCTTCCAGGGACAGCACCGCAGATGTCCAGGCCCTCACAAACACCAGCATTAGTCCAGCCTGATGGCTGGTCATCTTGGGAACCTAAGAGGAACCCTTCAGTGAACTAGTGGAGGCTTCTGAGAGGAGGGCACAGGAGCAGGGGGTATTTGCCTTCTCAGGGAAGAGAAGGCAAAGGGCCCCAAGGCTGAGAACAGAGAGCTCAGGGTCACCAGGGAACTGGCTGAGAAGGGGCTTGCAGGGACACAGCAGAGCCTCACTGCGACTAAGTAGATACAGAGATGTAGAAACAAGGGTTTCTTGGGCAACACATTTTATTTGACTTGCTGCATAGCTGGGGGAGATGGCAGACGAGCCTTCGGGTACAAAAAAAGAGCTCATCTGACACTTCTCCCAGCTAGACAGTTGGTCCAATAAAAGATGTCACCAAAGAAGCCTTATTTGTTGCATATTCCCTGGGCCACCGTGATACACTACTCCAGTCTTACTACAATATAGGGGTAAAGGCAGCCAACAGGCAATAAACAGGCAAAGCTTCCACTTCGGCCACTTAGCACACTCCTGCACACCCAACAGCCACAGGCTCCCCGGCCTCAGTACTACACTTAGGGGAACTCACCCACTCAAGCTCACCGATTCACAGCAAGCCATCGCCTCCCTCAGCTGGCGACGCTTCACAGCATGCAGCGCAAGCCGAGCTCCTTCTCTCCTCCCACTCCAGCCACAGTCACAATGAATCAACCAACAGCTCCAAGTTTTGTCAGCAAGTCTTCCTTCTCTCTTAGCATCTCTCTGGCAGAGAAAGAGAGAGAGGGCGCATCTATGCATGCGCTTTATTGAGTAATTAGTTCTGCAGTAAAGCATCACTGTTTACAGGTGTGCTGGTATCAGGGTGCAGCAAACCAGTGAACTCTGCCTTAAGACAGTAGTGTTGGGGACAGTACTGTCATGCCATTAAATGCAAGTGTAAATGCAAGTGTAAATAGTGCCTGGCCAGCCCAGCCAGCTGGGGGCCAGCCCCTCCGTTGCCACCCAGAGCCCAGGGCTGGCCCTCAGTGCCTCTTGCCAGCCTGGGGCTGCTCTCCCCTGGCTCAAATTGCTGCTGTCCTAAGTGCACATATAGATGCTGTGCCTGGGAGCAGTTTTCTCAAACTTCAGAGCACTTTGAGTTGATTTCTGTGCATTAACTGCCCATGGAGATGCACCTACTCCCTTGCAGAGAGAAAGACTCTCTCTCTTTCACAGCACTCACCAGGGAAGATGGGGATCCTCTTTAGGCTCCCACCCGTCAGGCAGAGAGTTGCTGTTTATAAAACTCCCAGATCTCTGACAGACTCAAAGTCTGTGTGCCAGGCCCTACACAAGGAACCCACTTAGGCCAGGAAGGGTATGCTGTCTACCTGGGATCTCTTGATCACAGATTAACAACCTTTTACAGAAGCAGGGCGTTGGCTTCCCTTCCTACAGATGGGCACTCATCATTCTCTTCAGAATTAACTAAGCCAACCCCATAGCAGAGAGCTATGCACATATGCCCACCGGACCCAGCCCCCGGGGCATGATGGCACACACCCAAAGCATTATCTCCAAAAATGGGTGCAAGACACCCCTGCTTGCATACCACAGTTGATAGTTTTTGAGGTGCAGCCATCTTGCAAGCTGCTCGAGGCATCCTGGATGCCCCTGCCCCTGCCTCCCACCTGTTGGGAAGGTTTTCTCAGCTGCCTTTGCAGGTTGTACAGAAGGCAGCAAGCAGCTATGTGAACATCAGCAGTCACTGCCATTGGCAGCACAGCCCTCTCCTACCAGGCTACTCTTGCTCCTCAAGCTCAGATGTAAGGCTGCACAGAGCGAAGCTATTGCAAGAAGCGTCCTTCTTCCAGCGGCCTCTCAGTTTCATCCTCCTCAATTCCTCTTAGCCCAGCTGCAGGCAAGGAAGGAGGAACAGCAAACAGTGCTGCTGCAAGCAACCTTCTTGCAGAATGGCCCTCAGCCTGCAACACTGCAGCCACTCAGTGACGGCAAATGCATCTGCCTGACCACCAGCATCCCTGCTTGGAGAGCCAGCAGATCCTCCAGCACAAAACAGGAGAGGGTTGGGAGGGAAAGGGCAGCGGCTGTCAGGAAGAGGCATATTCTGAGATGGCAGGAGAGGAAGCATGGGATAAGAGTCTCAAATAGAGGACAGAGTAAGACAGAGGCCAACAGCAGGACTAAGGAGCATGGGACACTTGTGCACCTGGATCTCACAGCCATGTGCCCCATAATTTTCTCCTCTCCAGAACGTCCTACCAATGCTACCAGCAATAGAGCTGCCCTGGCAAGAGACATGAAGCAGGTGGCACTCAATGTTTTTCCCCCACATTGCCCAATCTGGCTTCCGGCTGCGTTAGACAGTTACTAGTAAAATGTCGGCTGCCAGTCTAGGTAGCAACACTGAAAAGCAAACTGTCGGCAGAGTTGGTCTGCTGTTGCAACAGTCGGAAATCTGGGGATGGAAAAAGGCTTGTGGAGACAAGAGGTGCGTCTCAGTAGGGCAGTACCCTGACCACATGCTTCAGTCTTGAGTGGGAGGTTACACTCAAGCCAGAGAAGTGGTGGACTCTCCATCCTTCAAGGTTTTTAAAGGTCTAGCTAGACAAAAACCCTGGCTGGGATGATGTAGTTGGTGCTGGTCCTCCTTTGAGCAGGGGGTTGGACTAGATGTGACCTCCTGAGCTCCCTTCCCACCTCATTTTCTGATTATATGATTTATAGATCACAACATACTCCTGCCTTCATAGGATGATAGCTTCACCCCATAAAACTCTTTGTCCCATCTACCCTGCCAAAGCACTCTATCGTGTAGGTGTGACCACCGGGCCTTGAACACTCGATCCCGTGCAGCCCTGGCTCAAGCACTGGGTGGTGTACGCCTCGTAAATTTCCGCAAATCGCGGAGTAGGTGTTCCCTCCATGGGTAGTCTTCCCTTATCTCGCCTGCCACAACTTTGAATGTTCCTCAGTGTGGGGTTGGCTACCCGACGATCTTCTGTGACACACGGTCTACCTGACGGTCACCCACAGGGCTCCGCCACCCCTACACCCCATCCTCACGCCACCTCGATGGATTGCTCAATCTTCGTGACAATGTGCCTCTTTTTACACCCTTGAGGAGCCTCTTGAGTTCCTTCCCATCCTGGATGTCAGCCCCTGAGGCCGATTTCCTTACTCCACCCTGGCTGTCCAGTTTTGGGGTCTCGCTCATGGAATCTGTACTCGCCTATGGTGCACTCTCACCCTGAGGTCTTAATCCGATACAAAGCCCTACGGGCCTTACCCTATCTATTCTGCCTCTAAGAGCCGCTCCTGACTCTCAACCCCTTCACATCGGGGAAACACAAAAGAAAAATATGAAAGAAAAAACACACAACAACACGTCTGACATATCACTAGAAGTCAGGGCAACTCCCTTCCTTGGTCCCTTGCACCAGGGCACCACGTGCGGAGCTCCCTATGGTCTAGATAAGCGCCGATCTCCGTTCGGGGTCGCATACTCGTGGCCTCCTGCTCGGGTTGTCTCTTCCCCCTCTTTCCACTTCCTTGCCGAGTCCAGTGTTGCCCCTCTCTCCCTTCTGGAGCGTCCCAATCCGGGTGTCTCACTGTTCCCCAGAGTATGGCTGGTTAATTTTCTGTTTGGGATCAGTGTCCCGCCTTTCCGTGGCCCTTCTTGCTGCTCCTGCCAGGACCCTCCCAGTGGGGGGGAATTCCACCTCCTCACTGTTCCCAGTGCCCCTATCTGTTGTGGCGAGTGTCTTTGCACGCCCTTCACTGCCTCCCTTGGTGCTGCCGCTCTCGCAGGTTGCAGGGGCTGCTTCTAGCTCACCTCCGACGTTGGCAGTTTGCTCCTTGCTGCTGTTGCTGCTGCTGGCATCTGGAGCCTCTTCTGGCTCTTCCTCCACTGCTTCTTCCTCCCTGGGAGAATCCCAGCATGGGTTCGGTGTCCCCACACTCCCTGGGTCCGCGTTCTCCTCCCTCTTTCCTCCTCCGCTGGCCATTTTTATCGCTGCTGGCCGGCGATGTCATCGGCCAGTCTCAGCTGAATAAAGATGCGGCTCCCGTGGCGTTGCAGCTCTGGCTGAGGGTAAGTAGTTTTTCCTTGTTTTAGCTTCTATGTTTGTTTGTGTCTCTTCTCCCTGTCCCTCCTGCCTCCTGTACCTTTCTTTTCTTGGTCGGGGTCCTTCCCCCCATTCTCTCCCAGGACAGTAGGTTTTTAAAGCGTCTTTGTATCTGAAGACTTGTAATTATTATTATTTTGCTCTGCACAGATGCATCACAACGGCTTCAACATGGTCAAAGCACCATCTTATCAACATGACCCTGATACCACAAATATTGTAGCGATGAGTTAATAAGGGATAAATACAGAGCACCATATACTGCTGTTTGGTTGGACTGATTTATAGACTGAAATTCCCTATCCAAGACAATCAGGGATACAATGCAGGGACTCGAATTAAACACATCTGTTTTTAGCCATGGCTTTGATGCCACTGTCACAGGACCACAGTGCATCATGTAAACACACATACTCTTAAGTACCACAAGCTTACCACTTTCCATCTTCAAAGCTCCGCATTACCATTCACACCCGCCATGCAGTACTAGGAGTATATGCACTATGGAAAGCACCTTGCAGATCAGTGTTTTATCAGTTTGTTTGCATGGGGAACATTTTGTTAGCAATGTTACTCTTTACGGACACATTACCAGGGACCAAGACTCCTGTGGAAGCTACACCCTGTGAACTGAAAAATTAATACTCACAATCAGAACATTCTGATGCCGTGACACTAACAGATCAAAGGAGTCAAACGTACACGTTCAGCGTTTCCGGGTGTTGGTTCAGGTGGCAAAACAGAGAGGAACGGTGACAGCAGAAATCCAGCACAGTGTGACTCTGCTGGTGATTCGGGTCTTGTGGAGCACTGGAAATGCAGATGGAGGACTCAAGGTCTTGATTAGCTTTAGGACCTGGGAGCCATAACACAGTGGTGCTCAATCTTCCAGCTGTGCAGGCAGGATCAGCGGTAGGGGCCCAATGCACAGGTCAGATCCAGCATGGGCTCAGCACGCGGGATCAGTCTGCGGGTATGATCGGGCACACAGCCTGATCCCACACACCAGATACAGCCATGGAGCAACCCCACACACCAGGTCCACTGAGTGCCAACACAATTTAGCATGCAGGGGAATGTTGCCCAGCCTGCAGAACTCCTCAGGGGCCCAGTTATTTGGCAACAGAGGAACAGCAGTTAATGCTGCCACAGCTCCCCTAATGCCAAATTTTCAGAGCCACGGACAGACGCACAAGCCAAATGACACAGCTGGATTTGGCCCCTGGGTCGGAGACTGAGCACCCTTGCTCCAGCATCTGAGATTTCCCAGGAAGAAGCACTCCCTTCCAGCACTGCCCTGCACAGTGAGAGCATGGTTGCAATAAGTTAAGGAAAGCTGGACCAGGCAGACTACGGAGGAAAAAACTGATGCTCTAAACAGTTATGTTAGAAACTCAGCAGGTGATGCTTAATCCCTCTGAGCCTCCATCTAGCACCTGGATCTATTTAAGATCATCCAAAACTCCAGGAGGAGGATTCAGGCCAAGAGCGAAGGAACGGTTGGGCCTGTGTATGACCCCAGGCTCATCCTGTCTCCAACGTTGCTCCAGCAGCAGTTCTCTAACTCTTTGTACTCTCTCTCATCCGATCCAAAACAGGGAAACATTCAGCATTATGCAGCTGAATATTTTGTAGGCTTACAGTGAATGCAGCTGCCCAAGGAAGCGGTCTGCATTACATGGGCTACAGCCATCCCCAGAGTGAAACTACCCCTGCTGAGTCTTTGCCAGGATCAGAAGCTAAGACAGCAAATGACAGAAAGTAAAGGGGAAAGAGGAACAGCCATTTTCCCATTGTTCTATAGAGCCGTTTTGTATCTTTCTACGGTGAAAACAATGAAGCCAGCAGTCAGCTGTCTGCATTGCTGCCCAAACCCAGCCACCGTCATTGGCCACTTTCGTAAAAGCGTCTCAGCAGCAGCAGGTCTGAAGGGACCTGGAGGAGAAAAGCAGCGGCAGCAGACACTAGGAGCTGTGTGTGTGAAGCTGGCAAATCAGCTTATTAAATGAGGGTGGAGATGCATGGATAGATGAGAAGAGAGCAGGCAGGTCGTGAAGAGCCTTGAAAGAAAGGACAGGAATTTTAATTTCTCTCACCCCCTCCTACAACCAATGAAGAATGTCTTACATTTGAAAGCTTCTCTAACTCTATGGCAACTATAATGAAAGCTACCGCCCTGAGAAACCCTTGCTTCTCACATAACTCCTGGGCCATCATGACTACAACATCACCCTTCTGCTACCACTACAAGTTACCAAATTAAATGACATGGGTGCATCACATCTACATCAAGGGTCTGAAGTAGTGCAACTACAGCAGGATCTGCACACTAACAAACATGCTCAGGGCTGAATCAGGAGCAATTTAGCACGTGGTCAGCACACCTGGCAAGGGAGGACAGCATTGCAGCAGCAGTTCCCAGTCTTTGCCCCACAGCAACTCGCTTCCAGCCCAAGCCTGCCCCACCATAACTGCATTTTTGCAGACAAGTGTCACAATCCCCCGCTGAGCTCTGACCCCGAGTTTTGGAGCTGCTGCATGACAGCAGGGGTGTCAAAAGCGCATGGTCTCCATCTTCCATCCCTTGGTGCTGGCCCTGGGTCTGAACTGACCCGGACCAGCCCCGTGGGCAGGGCCCAGGACGAATGCAGCGCACAGCACTTGCTCCAGGACACACACCGCACACGGGGCCAGCTCCAGGCGGTCTGAGACCAGCGCTTGCACTGGCTGCGCCAGGCACCGTGGATGCCACAGGAGATGCCCACGGACCCAGCCCCTGCCACCACCTGTGCCTGCGGGCCGGCAACTTCGGGACCCGGCTCGAGAGCCGGCAGGGCCCCTCCAGCCAGCGCGGCGTGGACAAGGCAGCTCGGCACGTGTCGCCAGCAAGAAACGTGGACGCTGGACACGGCCGGGGACAGACGGGAACGCCAGCGACGCGCAGGGCAGGAGACAGGAGCGCACGGCTCCTGCAACCGCCGACACGGGTGACGGAGAAAAAGATCCGCTTCTCTGCAGACTGCAAGAGAAATATCTGCATGTCTATAGATTTTGAGAAACACAGCTGTGAGAAATACCAATTTCTCTATGGATTTTGACAAATATCTGTTTATGGATTTTGACAAAAATATCCATTTCTCTATGGAGTTTGAGAGAAATATCTGTGAAACCGTATCCCTTTCTCTGTGGATTTGGAGATCTGTGGATTTTGAGACAAACATCTGTGGGAAATATCCATTTCTCTATCGATTTTGAGAGAAATATCTATAGGTCTATAGATTTTGGGAGAAATATTCATTCCTCTGTGGATTTCGAAAGAAATATTTGAGAGAAATATCCGTTTCTCTCTGGGTTTTGAGAGACATATCTGTTAGCGGGCAGAGCTGTCCTGGGGTCACTACAATTCATTCATAAATCAAGGGCTGCGAGGTTTTCTAATCAAGCAGCAGCTGGGCGGCCTGGAAGGCGGGGTGCTGGCTACTACAGCTCCCGGCATACACCGCGCACTGCCCGTCCCAGGCCGTGCGGGGACTACAGCTCCCGGCATGCATCGCGCACTGCCCGTCCCAGG
>NW_017728886.1:1096263-1101235 GCF_001723895.1 Crocodylus porosus | reverse complement strand
CTCGCTGGCGTATGGAACGCTCGGAAGAGCACGGCGCTGAGTGTTGTGCGCATGCGCCCCCCGCTGGGTGGTGCGGGCGGGCGTGCTAAAGCCAGCGGATCGGACGGGCAGGAAAAGCTGTAGTGCCAGGCCCACCCCCTGCCTGAGCTGAGTGCATTGCTTGCGCCTGCCCCTGGGGGCGGGGGGGCAATCAGTCCCTTCACAGTCCTTGCAACTAC
Organism: Crocodylus porosus; assembly: GCF_001723895.1. Lineage (NCBI taxonomy): Eukaryota > Metazoa > Chordata > Crocodylia > Crocodylidae > Crocodylus > Crocodylus porosus. Next base: position 1,101,017 of record NW_017728886.1, on the reverse strand, counting down.
CCCACAAGGGGCAATAATGCTCAGCTCCCCCCTCTTGAATTGCTCTTCCTATTTGCATCCAGATGCAAGGGGAGCCGGAGACCCGGTCCTACATCCTCTTCTTCCCACTCCACCTTGTCCACGAGCACTGGGCTGCACCGATGCCCCTGGCCCAGATGGAGGGTCTTGCCCCTATGCTCAGGGTCAGACCGCTGCTGCATTTGGGGTCAGGGAGGAGTTGACCCCACGACATGACCCGTCGGGGTTTGCCGTCCTCATTAGCAGCGCCACAGCCTCTTCCTGGGGTCTCACGAGTGCATTTCAACCACCGACTTCCTCTCCTCGCAGCAGCGCGATGTTGCCCGGGCTCTCATCCCCCGGCTTTACCGGCAGCAGGCGACGCAGTTCTTGCCGGTTCGAGCGTCGCAACCTGCGAGCCGTGCGAGAGCGGCGGTCAGGCGTTTTTAAGGAAAGGTTAGACAAGTGCTTGACTAGGAATCTGGGAACCGACAGAAGTCGGGCTGGAAGGGACCTCAGGAGGTCACATCTGCTCCAGTCCCCCCGAGTCGAGGCAGGATCATCCCTGACGAAACCAGTGCAGCCGAGAGGCTGTCCAGCTCGTTTGTAGACAAACTGGAGATGAGGGTCTTTGGGTGAATGCGATATTTTTTACTGGGGTTTTTGGTTGTAGCTGTGTTGGTCTAAGGACATAGGCAGGCAAGGTTCTTTGAGCAGATCTGCTACCTCTTATTAGACCAACTGAGTAAATTATACTCGGTCTAATAAAAGATAGCACATCTGCTCAAAGAACCTTAGACCAACTAAGTAGTTGGAACAATTTATAGACAAATTGGAGGGAGTCCAGCAGAGGACAATAAAAATGGTTTGGGGGCTGGGAGACCTGACTTGTGAGGAGAGGCTGAGGGAACTGGGCTGATTTAGTCTGCAGAAGAGAAGACGAAGGGGGATTGAATGGCAGCTGTCACCTCCCTGCAGGGGGGCTGCAAAGAGGATGGCGCTGGGCTGGTCTCAGCGGGGGCAGATGACAGGACAAGGAGCAATGGGCTCCAGTTGCAGCAAGGGAGGTTTAGGTTGGATATTAAGAAAAATCTGTCTCATGAGGAGAGTAGTAAAGCACTGGAACAGGCTCCCCAGAGAGGTGGTGGACTCTCCATCCTTGGAGGTTTTTAAGACCCAGCCTTGGCTGGGATGATGTAGTTGGGGCTGGTTCTGCTTGGAGCAGGGGGTTGGACTAGATGTGACCTCCTAAGGTCCCTTCTACCCTCATTTTCTAGGATCCTGTGAACCTGCCCTTGAAAACATCCAAGGATGAAGAGCCCATCACTCCTCTAGGTGCCTGTTGCAATGCTTGACCGCGCTTAGAGTCAGAAAGTTCCTCCAAATCTCCCACCTAAATATCCCTTGTCCGGCTTGAAGCCATTGCTCTAAACCCCTGCAGCCACAGAGAAAAGCCCATCTCCATTGTCTCTATAATCTCTCTTCAGATATTTGAAGATTGTGATCAAATCCCCCATCCATCTTTTCTTCTTTGGGCTAAATCACCCCAGCTCTTCCTGCCTTTCCTCGTGAGTCTTGCTTCCCAGGCCTCTAATCATTTTTGTCACTTTGCACTGGACTCTTTCCAAACTGTCCATGTCCTTCTTGAGGTGTGAGGCCCAAACCTGGACCTGGATGATTTAGACAGAGATTATTTTGGTTTGAGTGGGATGTTGTATTAGTTGCAACCTCCTGAGGTCCCTTCCAGCCCTACTTCCCTATGACTCCATGTTATCTTAGTCCCTGCTGAACCCCATTTTCAATACCTGTTCTGACTAGGGTAAAGCTTTCTGGGCTGCTTTCTGGTACCACATTGTCAGACAAGGTGTGTAGTAAATTGTAAGGGGAGCAAAAAACCATGAAAACTACAGCCGGATTTCTCACAGCACCTATTGCCTTTCTCAATATATTCCCTTCTCACATTTCACAGCTTGTTACTGTGATAACACAGTGAAAATTCAGCTGGTAAAGCTGTTACACTACCTTCTACTTTTAGCTTATTTGCAATACTCTCAACACCTCCAGCAATACTTGGCAACTCCTCCAGTGCCTTGCAAGTCACAGAAACCATACGGCATGCATACTGTCATGATGTTGTACATATTCAAGTCCCTACACTGGTATCAAAGCAGCAAATAAAGGAAAAGCCTAGTAAACGGCATAAAATACCAAGCAACCGATCTTAAGATTTTCAAGGTTATTCCCCAGAATACGGGCAGGGGGGATTGTAAACTGAAAACATAAGTCTCTTTGATGTTGTGAATGGGTTGAAAGGGATCAGGGATGTTCTAGTCTTCTAGACTTTTAACAAACAGGTTTTTTAAAAAGAAACTCACATCACTGCAAAAATAGCAGCACTCTCCCAATGGAGGGATTTTCTCAGCTCCAGATACAACTCAGTTGCTAATCAGTCCTCTAGACTGCTAGGGGAAGTAATGCTGAAGTCAAGTGACGTTCTGGGTACTCTGGAGCTGGGAAATATTAGTAAGGGAGCAGTTAGGTACAAGTCAGATGAGAGAGGCTGGGGGAAAAAACCCAAAAAGCAAATTATAATGTCAACTCTGCTTGCATTCCCAGGAATAAATTTCAGTCCATTTAACACTTAATGAGAACATAATGATTGCCATTTATTGGGTCAGACCACAGGTCTGTCTTGCCCAGTCCCGTGTGTCTATGCATGCATTAGATCTGGGTGCGGTTTATTCAGGAGTAAACACTCCCAGGCAGGCATCTACATGTGTAGGGAAGCAGGAGCAGATTTGCTGCTAATAGTGGCAAACTGCTCTCCTTTCCTGGCCCCCTGCAGTGGGCCCATGCTGCCACCAGGGGGAGCTCGAGGCTCAGCTGTCTCCTGGTGGGGGCTGGGACAATGCTGCCTGCCCCCAGGGGGCTGCTTGCTGCTGGGGCAGAGACCATGTCCCCCTGCCCCTGCAGCAGGGAGCTCCTGGCCCTGGCTCCCCGATCAGGGGCAGGAGGCTTGAAAAGAGCTGGGGGGAGGGGCAGGTCCCAGCCCCCTGCCCTGATCTGCCGGTGGGGTAGCTAGCAGCAAGCCACTGGCTGGGCAGGGATTCCCAGCACCAGCCCCACAACCAGGGAGTTGGTGCTGGGAGATGAGGATCTCCTAGTCCCCCATTCGCTGATCGTGATGGTGAAGAGGGGGCTGGGAGATAAGGATCGCTCAGCCCCCACTCCCCTATGGAGATCTCAGAGCAGGGGCTTGGAGTTCCCCGTGCTCGGGTAATGGGACATAGTCCCTGCCCGGGCTCCTGTGGCAAAGCCTGGAGCAGATTTGCTCCCGGTCAGGCGCCTACACGAGCGCTACTGCGCAGTTACTCATCGCAAGCAAATTTGCTATTTGCATTTGCAGGTAGCAAATTTACACATTAGTGAGGTTTACTGCTCAGTAAGCATGTGCACTTGCTTACTGTGCAGTCAGCTATGCTGCTTCAAAGTAAAGCATCTCATGTAGATGCCCCCACAGTGGCAGGGAGCGCACGCTGGAAGGGAGGGTCAACTGCGTCTGAGCAGGGCTTTACCCCTATTCCTCTCCCCCTTGCACCCTCCGGCATTTAAGGTCTCGGGTGTTCTGATTCAGAGGCCGTGGCCCTTGCTCCCCCGCTCTGGAGCTAACTCCAAAGCTCGGTAGCACTCGAGCTCTGTGACATAGCAAAGAAGCAGCTGGAGGCACTAAGGGAAGGGTGGGTCCAGCCCCCTAGGTGCCGAATTTCACCTGAGTAGTATGGGAGTGAGATTCGGACTGAATTTCCTGTGCCAGCAGCTGGGGCAGGGAGCTGTACTGTTCAGGGAGGAAGGGTATGGGCAGTGCTGCTGTCGGGGACACGGATGCTGCCGTGCCGTGCTATAAATGCCCTCTGACACCGCCCCTCCGCTAGCAGAGCCGGCAGCTCTCGTCTCGAAGTAAAGCCAGTGGTTACATGGGGCAGCAGGCAGCTGGTTTGTTGCTGGACTGATGGTCCAGGGTGGGGGGCAGACGTCAGATCTGCCGCCAGCCTGCCTAGGGCACGTGCACAGAGGCACCAAAGCTGGTTACAGTCAGCGGCTGCTGACAGGTACGAGGGCTACGCTCCCCGATATGGTCGGAGCCCACTGATGCTGCTTCTCGGTGCAGTGGTCCCCAGTGCGACCACCGCAGTCACAGTCGCTGCCCTTCCTTTCCCTCTTCCGCGCTGAGGCCCCCACCCCTTCAGCGATCACAAGCCTACGTGTCCTTCTCAGGCACGTGCTCAAGGCTCAGGCTGGAGCAGGGCCAATCACTTCCAAAAGGCTCGGGGAGGCGTGAGCTCTGCTTCCTGGCTCCTCTGTCTTGGCGAGGCTTGGGGAAACCATCACTGAAGGGACTGAGCCCAGCCAGTACCTATAACCTCGCAGTGCTCTCAGGGCTGAGCTGCGAGGCCATCGAGCTACAAGGCTTCGAGGAAAAAGCACCAGGCAAGAGGAAAGGAAATGTGAAAACGCCTGAAAACCCACTGAAGTGATAGGCAGTGTCCAAAGCTCCTGAACCACCCGAATCCTGCACCAGTGCTGCCTCTCTGATGGGACAGGGAGCTAACGCCCGGCTGGTGACGACAGCCTGAAAGCTGTCCTGCAAATACAACCTGCAGAGAGAAAAATGGAGGCTGTCCTCTTATACTCTTCTTTAAGATGGCTATGGAGGGCCTGAAAACTTTTTTAAACGTTTTGTGTGTGTGTGTGTGTGT
>NW_017728886.1:1094026-1095969 GCF_001723895.1 Crocodylus porosus | reverse complement strand
TATATATATAAAAGAAATTCAGGCTTTGTTTGTCCTGCTTCCCTTGGAAGAGTCAGTGGAGAACCCTTAGGAGTGGGTCACCAGAGAGGCGAGGTAAACTCAGGCGAGGAATCTTGATTTTGGCTCCATCCACTTTAAACTCTGCTTTCATTTGCTTGTGCTAACCCCCCAGCGGACTCCGACACCTGATGGGCACATCCAAGAAGATCCCTTTGCTCATGCCTAATCACCCCACTGGCCCCAGTGACAGGGGCAGATACTCTTCCAGGAGAAACGAAGCTGTTGCCTACCGAAGCTCATGCGTCTCTGAGCCAATTAGCCTCCAAGGTGCCGCCTGCCCTGCCTTGTGCAGGAGCAGCCGGGGGACACGGCTCTGCGCTCCTGAAAGCAAACAAGCACCAAACACTCTGCACTTTCACTGCCAAGCGTGAAACCAGGGGCGGGGGGAGCAATCCAGGATTTCCATTTCCTTCAGATCAGCTTGTGCATGCCTATCTGAGCTGGGAAGCTGACACTTCTCCCAGTATCCCACCACCGGGCACCCTGCCATCTTCCAGGGCAGCGGCCAAATTCAGGGTGTGCGCAGGTGTGATCAGTGCAGGAGTCAGGAGAAAGCCATCAGAAATGGAGATCTACAGATGTGCTTTGATCTCTTCCAGTAAAACAAAAACATAAATCCTTGCCTCTTCAGCTACCATCTCATCTCCTTTCCATCTCCTTTGCCATCAGAATGGCAAAAAATAAAGTAAAATGTTAAGGTGAGAACTGAACAAAACCAAAAGTATCACGATGCCCCTTTATGAATCCATGGTGTAGCCACACCTTGAATGCTGTGCCCAGGTCTGGTCCCTGCACCTCCGAAAGGATGGAGAAGAGCTGGAGACGGGCCGGAGAAGGGCGGCGAGGATGATGAGCGCTTCGGAGGGGTTTCCATGTGAGGAGAGACTGAAGAGGCCAGGCCTGGTCAGGTTAGAAAAGAGAGGCTTGAAGAGCAACACGATGGGGGTTTACAACATATTTAATGACAAAGAGAAAGTCGGTAGGGATTTATTATTTACTGTCCCTCACGATACAAGAACCAGGGGGTCCCAAAATGAAATGAGTAAGTAATCCCTCGAAAACTAACAAAAGGAAGTTCTTCTTCCCCCGGCGCGTCATGCAAGCGTAGCGTTCGTCGCCACCAGATGTGGGGGAAGCTGAGCGTTTAGCCAGATTCAAAAAGGGGTTGGACACGTTGCTGGAGGAAAGGGGAATCAGGAGCTATTGAGCACGGGAGCGAGGGGCACGGCCTCCTGCCCCTTAAATGCTGGAGGCTGCAAGTGAGGGAAAAAAGTGGAAACCCCCTGGTCCGACCTAGGTCACCTCCCTGCCAGCATCCGCTCTCTGCCGTGTGCGACACAGGAGACGGGGCAAGACGGACCCGTGGTCTGATCCAGGGAACGGCCGCTTTCCTATGCACCCAGCTCATTGCACACGTGGGGCACAATCGCTGTCTGGATTCCCACCGCGACCTTCCCCAAATACGAACTTCACCAAAGTCTTTCATCGTCTCCCCTCAAAGTGCACAACCAGAATCCATTTCCGTTCTCCTGGACCCATCGGTGCGGCCCTTCCAGCCAGCCCCGCTCTTGTACTGAAACTCCCTTTGACAGCGCACGTCCTTAGTCCTGGCCCTCGGCCTCCCTGTTTCTCTTCTTCCCTGCGTCTCCTCCTTCCTCTCCAGTCGCTCGGTTTGCAGGTTGCGCTAAATCCTCGTCGGAGCTCGCTGGGGTGGTCGCACAAGGCTTCTCCTTTGGTTCCCGGCCTGCCACTGCCCACGCCTTGTTCCTGCCACAGAAATAAAGGTAGCTGCCACGTCTACAGCGATGACCCTTATTCCAATCCGCCATTAAAACTCGCCTTTTCTGTGAGCCCTACCAAAAACTTGTGAATGGGCTGGCCAC
>NW_017728886.1:1091803-1093226 GCF_001723895.1 Crocodylus porosus | reverse complement strand
CAGGACAGCAGTATGGGTCCAAAATAATCCCGTAGACCAGGGCTGTTACTGCAGGCTGGATCCCTCGGGACAGACGCTGGGTGACTGTGCTCTGAGGACAGGAAGGGGACAGAACGGGAGGGGGGCACGGGCCTGCCAGGGCCCCCTGCCACCGCGCCCTCCCTCAGTGCTGGGCCTGCAAAATTGCTCAGGTCTCCTGTTGTGCTTGTGAAACGTGCACCCATAAACACATGCATGCACATGCACTTACACGTGTGCGCATACACACATACCCATGCGTGCGCACCCGCATGCACCCCCCCATGCATGCACACACACATGCAGGCAAACCCATGTGCATGCATACACACACCCCACATGCACACTCACACCCCCATGTGCATGCACACATCCACATGCCTGCTTGCACACCTATATATTCACATGTGTACACCCACACAGACGCATGTGCACACACCCCGCCACGTGTGCACACACATACACCCCCCCATGTGCACACACATATATACACATCCATATATGCATGCACCCCCCCACTTGTGAGCGTGCACGCACACATCCATGTAACACTGCGCGGGGGAGCCCCCGGGGGCGCCGACGCGGGGGGAGCTCTGGGGTGGCTGGAGCACAGGGCAGGGCTAGAGAAGTTCCCAAAACGTCCACACCGCAGAGAAACATCTGGACTCACCTGACCGCAGACTGGGAGCCTTGTCGGGGGGAGGGAAGGGGGCCAGGCCCATCCTGACAGTCCCCGAGTCCCGTGCGCCCGAGTGGACCTGCACGTGTGCGTGGTGCATGTGCGTGGGCACGTCCCAGCCACAGCAGCCGGCCTCCCCTTGGCAGGCCCAGAAGGAGCGGCCGAGGAGCCAGGTGGGAAGGCCACAGATGCTGTTCGGTTGGCACAAGGCAGAAAGGTTTCCACTTTGCCACCCTCTGCCCTCTGAGGTGCTGGGAACAAAACCCCGCAGAAGAAGCCAAGAAGCTGGGGTCGGAGATGGGCCGGGGAAGGCGCAGGCATGAAGAAAGGAGAGAGGGGGAGCTGCTACCTTGACCCCTTTTCCTCTCCCGGGCTATTGCCCCCTCCGCTCCCTCGCTCTCACCGAGGCTTTGGCTGGTGAATCACACTCAGAGCGATCTGGTTTCAAGCAAGACAGGGAGAAGAAAGGTTCCTTGTCTGGAGGGTCACGGCTCGAATCCTGTTCTGTGTCGCGGAGAGAAAAGAGAACGACAGAGTGAGAAGCACAGACCCGGTTTCTATGCCAGCTCCCTCTTTCGTACCCCCTTGCCTGTGCCAGCCGCTGGCCTGCCACAAAAGGCAGGCTCCCCCCGCCAGCAAACTAACCAAGCATCTAAATTTAATAGCTGCCTGCAGCCTGTCCATCGGGAAGTGATTAAACAGCCGGTGAAAGCTCGGGGGTCGCTC
>NW_017728886.1:1090300-1091703 GCF_001723895.1 Crocodylus porosus | reverse complement strand
AGGCAGAAAGGTTTCCACTTTGCCACCCTCTGCCCTCTGAGGTGCTGGGAACAAAACCCCGCAGAAGAAGCCAAGAAGCTGGGGTCGGAGATGGGCCGGGGAAGGCGCAGGCATGAAGAAAGGAGAGAGGGGGAGCTGCTACCTTGACCCCTTTTCCTCTCCCGGGCTATTGCCCCCTCCGCTCCCTCGCTCTCACCGAGGCTTTGGCTGGTGAATCACACTCAGAGCGATCTGGTTTCAAGCAAGACAGGGAGAAGAAAGGTTCCTTGTCTGGAGGGTCACGGCTCGAATCCTGTTCTGTGTCGCGGAGAGAAAAGAGAACGACAGAGTGAGAAGCACAGACCCGGTTTCTATGCCAGCTCCCTCTTTCGTACCCCCTTGCCTGTGCCAGCCGCTGGCCTGCCACAAAAGGCAGGCTCCCCCCGCCAGCAAACTAACCAAGCATCTAAATTTAATAGCTGCCTGCAGCCTGTCCATCGGGAAGTGATTAAACAGCCGGTGAAAGCTCGGGGGTCGCTCCGCTGAATGGGAGGCAAATTCCTCTGCGGCCTCGAGGCTGCAGCCCCTCCGCGCCGGCTGGGACCAGGGCCCTGCTGCGCCCCCAGACCCTGCCCGTCTCCACCACTTGGGGCAGCTGCCCCGTTCCGTCCAGACCCGGCCAAACCTCCAGGCTCCCCAAGACCTGCTTCTGCCTCGTGTGGTCTTACCACGGGAGCCCTGTCAGGATGGCTCAACTGAAGGCAGAAATCATGGCGATGTGTTTTATAAGCAGGAGGCCTGACATCCTCAGGGCAGCATCTTCACAATACAGGTGGGGAAACTGAGGCACAAAGAGGCAATGACACCTGCTTGTGGTCCCAAAGGGAATCATAGGGTCATAGAGAATGAGGGCTGGAAGGGGCTCAGGAGGTCGCATCTAGTGCAACGCCCTGCCCCAAGCGGGACCAGCCCCAGCTGCATCCTCCCAGCCAGGGCTTGGTCTGCCTGGGTCTGACACCTCCGAGGCTGGGGACTTCACCACCTCTCTGGGGAGCCTGGTCCAGTGCTTTATTACTCTTCCCCATGAGAAAGTGTTTCCTAATATCCACCTGCCCCCACTGAGACCAGCCCAGCGCCCTCCTCTGTGCAGCCCCCCGGCGGGGAGGTGACGGCTGCTGTTCAATCCCCCTCGGTCTCCTCTTCTCCAGACTGAATCAGCCCAGTTCCCTCAGCCTCTGCTCACCAGTCCTGTCCCCCAGCCCCACAGCCATTTTTGTTGCCCTCCGCTGGACTCTCTCCAACGTGTCCACAGCCTTTCTGTACTGGGGGGCCCACAGCTGGACACAGGACTCCAGATGTGGCCTCCCCAGGGCTGAAGAGATGGGCAGAATCGGTGCCCTTAACCTGCCGGCAACACTCCTGCC
>NW_017728886.1:1077345-1090039 GCF_001723895.1 Crocodylus porosus | reverse complement strand
CCGTTGGCCAGACAGGACTAGTGATCCCGGGGAAGGCAGCACGGATGCGCCACACACCTCCTTGTACATCGCTCCCCAGACATGTGGCCAGCGTAGCCTGCAGCTGGTTTCTGCCCTCACCTCAGGGCAGATCGAAAATGCCATTGAAATGGCAGAGGCCTCCACTATACGATGGCTCTGTTTTAGCCAGGGGCTCTAGGAAAGCCCCAGACTGAACCCTGCCATCCATCCATGCCACCGGAAGTCCTGGCATATATTGTCTGACTGTCTCTAGGATGCACCGGGACAAGAGGTGGTACCCAGGCATGGGGTTGCTCCCCGTGGCCCTTACACAGGTGGGCAGGAGCTATTTTGCTGCGCTTTCTAGGCTAGCTCCGGCCTGAGCTGCTCCCTGGGCAGCAAACCAGCAGCAAGACCAAGAGGCACAGAAAATGGGTCACGCGGGCTGTGGTGCGAAGGTCAATCGCCGTTGCAAGCGCTTCCCACCAGAAGCCGGGCAGAGCTCCCGAAGGGGCTGGCGGCCGGCTCGGGGGCTGTCTGGGCCAGCGCGTGATGAACGAGGGCCCTGCCGGGCTGTTCCTGGAAGGCTGGCCTGCCGCCGAGCCAGTAAACCAGCAAGCAGAAGCCAGGCAAAGCTGCTCATCTCCTTTGTCGGAGCGGGAAACCTCCCTGCCGCCGGCTGGGAAACAAAGCTGTGCGATTTAGGGCTTGCTCGCTCCATGGACTGGTTTTCTTCTGCAAAAGGAGGTCTCTCTGCAGCCCGGCTTGGTCCGCAGCACCGTTCACTGGTCACCCTGCCGTGGGTGCAAGAGCAGAAGGATTTGATCGTGCTTTCGTTTTGCCCCCCAAACCCTCCCGCTGCTCCTCTCTCTGCAAGGGCCCTTCCCCATGCCCAGCGCAGGGGGTGGGAAGCCAGGAGACCCCCGAGGCCTAATCCGCTGGCCTGGTACCTAGGGCTTAAAAATACAAAGTCACTGTCAAGCAATACAAGGGCAAAGGGGAGAAATGCACCCCTGAGAACGAGATCCTCACTCCAACGCTGCTTGCTTGACTGCTGCTGTCCCTGCATTGTGTGCTGGCCAAACTGCAAAATGGCTGATGGGATTTTCCCTTCACCACCAATGCAGAAGTCCCGATAACAAGATGCCAGCCCCTGCAAAGCTCGCATCCCTTGGACAACAGCCTCTAAAGTGGCGAGCTGACCCGGGCTTTGGAGCTGTACGGCAAGGCTCCTTGGGTCATTGGGCTTGAGACAGCTCTCTGGTCATATGTGCGACAGAGTAAAGGCTGACTGCATCCTGGACAACGCTGCCCTGTGAGGAGCAGGATCAGACACAGATGCATCTTGGATTGCCCGTGTGCTCTGTCCTACCCGGTGATGAAGTGCAAACACCGGGCTTCACTCCTGAATTGCAGCACGGTCCTTTAATCTCTCCAGGCCACATGCTTGGGTGTAAGGCTGCCAAGCAAACTTTATAGCAGCGGCTCTCAAACTTTTTTAGACACCAGATTCCCCCTCCTAAACAACGCTAGCTCTGCTAGTGCTCATTTTTTTTGACTACAGAGATGTACTAGAGCAATTCTCCCATTGCAAAGCACTCAGGGAGCCCCCAGTGGGGCAGGAAGCTTGTGATGCTCTGCAACCGGTGAAGCACGTGTAGGTGCTGGCACCTCACACACCGGTAGAATTGCAGGGCACCCTTCAAAGGAGCTTACGGAGCCCTGGAGCGAAACGGCACCCCGGTTGAGAATCGTTTGCTGAGGCCTGCGTCAGTGGCCTGCTTCGTCAACAGCTGGTAGACCATCTCATGGTCTCTGCAGCCCCAGCTGTGGCCTGAACATCTGTTTAGGGGGAAAAGCAAGGCTGTGTGTCAGTCAGCCCCTGGAGGAGAGTGGGGCATCCCTCCCACATCCCCCCATAGAGCAGAACATGCTGCTGCGCCTGAGTGCGCTCGCCTGGGGCCCCGGCAGCCCTCACAGGCAGCAAGCTAGCACGGCACGAGCAGGGCACATGTCCTGTTCAGCAGCTGCAGCAGGTAGCCAGGGGCAAGCAGGTAGCAGAGGCCAGCTGGACGTAGCTAGGCTGGCCCATTCGGGTCATCACGTCCAGCTGGGCTTGACCCGCTGCTGTACACGTGTGAGACCTGAACCCTGCTCTGACCACACCAGACACTGGACCCGACCCTGTCCCAGGGAAACCATGTGGACCAACGTCCTGCTGCTGCAAGGGGTATTAATATACACTCAAGAGATCCCAGGGAGAGGCTGTGCCCCTGGCACAGAAGAAGGCAGAAGCCCCCAGTGTATACCAGCCTGACCCTGTGCCACTTTGAGGGCACTGCCAGCGGGCGCAGGATGTTTGTCCCAGACAGGGCCTGAATCCCCCAGCCATGCCCACAGGCAGAGCACTGTCTCCACTGAGCAGCTGAGACACGGAGAGGAAGGGATGATGCTTTTCAGCTGCTGCCTCTGTTTTAGGCGACCGATTTGAGAAGTTTGGACCAGGTTTCCAGAGGCGCGGGGGGTTCACTCCTAGAGCAGGGGTGACCCTAGACACAGGGATGGGAGCAGAAAGCAGAGCAGGAGATCGGGTGGAGGAAAGAGCGGCATTCGGGGAGGAAGCCGGGCTAAGTTGTGGCATGCCGGTCAAAAAGGTGGCCCTGAGAGCAGTGGTTTTCAACCTGGGATCCACAGATTATGTCTAAGGGGTCCATGAAAGATGCCTGTGATCAATCAAAAGTATACGAATACCCACCTGTACAACCTCCATTCAAGAGTTTTTAGGGATCTGCAAATGAAACAAGGTTGAAAACTGCTTTCCCAGAGAATCGACTCCCTACACCGACTTGGGGACTGCCCTTTCCACTGCTGACGCCGCCTGCTTCGGGGACACCGGGAGCTCTGAACGCCACAGACAGCGGCAACGCAGAGCATTTCTTTCCTTCCCTTGCAAGGTCCCACAAGCACGTGGCGGGGCTCATCATTTGTCTTCTGGCGCCCTCCCCGTGCGGGCAGCTGAGCCCATGGGAATGCAGTCCCGCATCGCCCTTGACGCTGCAGCCCGAGCACCAGGCCCTTCCACTAACGCACCGTCCTGCAGGCCGAACCCCATTGCTGGCACAGCCAGCCCCTCACTCCTAGCCGAGGCTGACCTGTATAAAGTTGCTGGGGGACATTAGGATTTTGCTCCCTGTGCGATGGAGCCGGGTGTCTCCCAGATCCTGTTACGCCACTGAGGTCTGCCCAAGTGAGGAGCTCAGGGAACAAGCCCCCATCCCAAAACCACTTCCACATCCGCCTGGCTCCCGCAGGGGGGAGGGGTGGGCTCTGATGGGAGATCACCATCCTGAACCCAGGGGGCTGCAGGAGACCGTTCCTCGTGAGACAGCACCGCGCCCCCGGGCAGGCGTCAAACTCCCACCCCACTAAAAAGCGCATGGGTCACTCTTTGCGGGTGCTATAAAAACTATTTACTGTGGATTGTTGAGCCGATAAGGAGCAAAAACTGTATTGTAGGACTTGGAGGACATGGCACACCCACCCTGCTAGTCAGTAGTGAATAACACGTGGGTGAATAACTCACATCCTAGTGTTTCACGCAGGGTGAAATGACTCCTTTGAGGACTTCGGTACTGTAGAGACTTTACACAGGGACGGTTTATCACCCGTGAACCAGCCTGTGGATACCTATAGATAAGTAGATAGGCTCAATGCACCCATGGGAAGAAAGGCTAAATTGGCAAGGATGCTGATTTGACGAGTAATTATTTAATGCACCAGTCAATTAGCCAAACTCTTGAGCCTGAAAAGAGGAAGGGCCCTTCCATGCGTTCTGCCTTTCTGCAAGGCCCGACCTCGCGCTGCAGCAGGGAGGCGGCTGGGCTGCTTGACTTCTTTGGTTTGAAAAAAAAACACAAAAACCCACTTTATTTCAAGTTCTTTCCTTTTTTTTGTTTTTAATCGTATTTCAAAAAAAGTCGGGTAAAAGTACAAAAAAAGTCAGTCGCGTCACAGCAAAGATTTAGAAATCACAGCGGTGGAACTAACCCGAGCGAGATACAGACAGAGCACAGACCCAACGACCCAACGGACACGATGCGCCGGAAGAGCGTCTGGATTCTTCTTCTTTTTCGTACGATCATTGTTACGTGGTTGGTTTCCTCTGTACAACATACACCAAAGCATGCCATGGACCCGGGGGGCTGGGGGGGATGGGACGCAGTTATGAGACACAAGATGGGTACATGAGGACATGGGATGCGTGTGAGCTCTCCTCCCTCTCCGTTGCCTTCATGTCAAGTTGTTCTGCAGACAGTTCACCTCGGCCTCGTCCGGCTCCCCCTTGCCACTGTCGTGCTTGGGCGACGTGGAGTTCTGGATGTTGAAGGACTCCTCTTCCTTCGTGCAGGGTTTCAGCGACTCCTGCAGCTTGTGGGGAGCCGCGGGGTCGTCCTGGAGGGGAAAAGGGGCGAGGGAAGGTCAGGAGGAGGCTGTGCTGCAGATGCCCTTCCCCTCCTTGAGAAAGCAGAGAGCGGCGGTACGGGATAGCAAGCTGGCGCGGGCGCTGGCTGCCCAGGGATGACAACCCTCCTCGTTGCCCTGCGCCACCCCGGACAGCGGGGAGCGTTTCTGCCTCTGCCCATGACCGAGCACCCTGGATCTGCTGGGCCGCTCCCTTAAACCAAAGGGAGATGCCCTCAGCAGCCTGCAGGAGCAATGCCTGTGTCTGCCTTTCAGACCTCTGGCGGCTGGGGAGCGACACCAGCTTGGCTCCGGGAAGTCGGCGCTGCAAACCTCAAGCGGTGCCACCCTCTCGCAGACAGAATCGGCTCTGCTCCACTGTGTGTCGGCAGAGCTATACTGCTGGCAGCGGAGGGAGATTCACCTTAACTCCAGTCAGGGCCTAGGACTGGCAGGGACCTTGCTGATCACATCAGCTCCTGGGTGACTTCTTTCCTCCCCATTAAATACAAGAGCTGCTTTTGCCGTTCTGGGGATGCACGGCGCATGGTACAGCCAGAACAGCCTGCCGTGATCATGTCCGACCTCCTGCATGACACACGCTGGAGACTTGCACCGTACTCTGCCCGGCGTGGCCATCCCGGGACCGATGGCCACAGGGATGGAGGGGTCTGGGGTCTCCAGCGGCTGCTCAGCCTTGCGCTGGGGTGCTCTGTGCCCTGCCCCTGCTCACGGGATGGATATTCCCTGCGCTGCTCCCCAGCAAGGCGGCCAGATTGAACTTCCCCCAGGTGAGCAGTACCCCTGCCCAGTACCATGCAGCCCTGCCACTGGCCCAGCAATGAGCACTGGTGAGAGAGGAAAGCAAGCGAAGGCGGCAGCTGAGTCAGGCTGGGACAGGCCCAGCGCTGCGCCCTTCCCCTCCAGGGAGCAATGCAGCTCAGCCCCGGAGGCATCAGAGGCCAGGACACAGCTCGAGGGAGACCCCCTGCACTGACGGGGCAGGGAGGGAAGGGTTCAGGCAGGGGGGTGACAGCTGTGGGCTGGCCAGGCAGGGGTCGGGAGACCTAGGGTCCTATTCAGCTCTGACACAGGCTCCCCCAAGTGGCCTTGGGCAAGTCCCCCGATTTCTGAATCCATTTCCCTGTCTCGAAAAATGCACCAATATCAGACATTTGTGAGGCCCTGAGAGGGGTGGCATCGCAACTGTTTCGGCAGGGTGCCACAGATCAGCCCCACAGTCCCCCGATCCCCCTCCTCCGCCTGATCTGCTCCCTCCTGTGCTCCCTACCTGACCTTCTGCTCTGCTTTCTGCTCCCTGCCCTATCTGTCGCTGTGCTGTCTGCTCCCTCAGAGAACCACAGCGGAAGGGGCCCTGACGGTCGTGCGATCCAGCCTGTACCAGCGCAGGAGCCTGCTCCTCAATTCATCCCTGTGCAGGGTTTTTCCAGCCTCCTCCAGGGAGACTCGGTGCAGGAGATGCCACCGCTCCCCCAGGCAGGCCATGCCGCCACCTCGCTGCTCCGACAGGCAACCGAGAGCAAAGCCAAATCAGCAATTCACCCTCCAGCATCGGCCGCACGACTCCAGACACAGCTGCACTGCGCTGGTCACGGGTGAAGTGTTCCCTGTAGACTCCTTCCCTTCTCCTGCGGCACAGTGTGTGCACATGCACGTGTATGTGTACGTGCACATGCACACACACACAGGCATCGAGCACAGCAAGCTGCCCCTAGTGCAGAGAGCTGCCCGCGAGCTGACAGTCACCCTGTCCCCTAGCTGAACCCCTGGATCCATCAGAGCTCGGCCCCTTGCACCCTAGCTCGCTCCTGGCCTCCCCTATTGCCGCCTGCTCGGCCCAGCACCCTGGACTCCCTCTCTTTGCACCGGACCAGGCTTTCCAGGTGCCTTGCTACGAAGCCCCACCATGGTAGCAGCCCTCATGCTTCGGGGCTGTCTCTCCTTAGCCGCCTCTTCCAGGGGGCAGGGAGAGAGCCCCACGCCACAGACCCACCCCGGGACTGTGCTCAGGTGCGGAGCTGGGTGCACCTAGACTTCCCAGTGAGGACATGGCTCTGAAACCCAATGGCTACAGCCCGTCACTGCAATGAGACCCCATCACCACTTCTTTCCCAGTCAGGGAACCGGGCAGCTACAGGGGTCCCAGAGCCAAGGCCAAAATGATCACCCCAAAAGTAACGAGGGCTGGGAGCTGGGCTCTTCCACGCTTTGGTCTGGTGGAGCCAAAATCACAGAGGCTGCTCAAGGGAAGGGCACCAGGGCTTGTGGCTGGCCGTGCTGGAGGCCACGGGGGTGGCTCTGTCCTTGTCCTGTGCTCGGTGGTGGGGATGTTTTTGCAGACGTGAGACGTGGCTGCCCCAGATGGGAGGGCTTGGGCCCAGGTTCTCCTAAATCAGGGTGAGTCTGTGCTTGGAGGGGGGAGACCTAAAGCCCCCAGCTCAGCCCAAGCCCCATGGCTGCGTTCCCTACACCCGAACCCCCTCCTGCAGCACAGGGCGAGTCCCCAGCCTGGGGAAACTGCTGCTCGAGTGCCTGCCGGCAGCAGCAGAGACCTGGGTCTGCACCGCACCAGCCCCTTGGTCCCCCGCACGCTGCATGGGGGAGACTGATGCCCTGGGGAGACCGGTGCCCCGCTCCTCTCCCCGGTGAGCAGCTGATGCCAGACACAGACACACGCAAACAGACACACGTGCACACAGGGTCTGTGGCCGCCAGGGCCGGTGGGAGGGCGGGAAGGGGGCGATGCAGAGATGAGCGCAAAGCAGGTGGGCGCCAAGCGGCTGTGGCGCGGATGGGGGCGGCTTTCGACAGCCCTCGGGGCAACGGGGTCTGCTGGGAGCCCCCGGCCCCAGAGCTGGGTGCTGCACCCCGGGGCTCGTGCTCACGGCAATTGCGTCCAGCGTGACAGCACGGGACGACACAGCCACGCACGCTGTTCATCAGAGGCCTCATCCCCCCAGCCCCAGGGCAGCCAGGGGTCCTGCTAGCCCCCCACCCCAGCACCCCGGGCGATGTCGGAAGCAGCCCTCGGGGCAGGTGGGGGGCAAGGAAGGGGGCAGCAGGCAGAAGGGGGAGACGTGAAGAAGACGAGTTACCTGACAGATAATGTTATCATAGTAAGCCAATGCACGGGCATGAGGGGAGAGGTTACGGGGGGTGTCGTAAAGTTTCCTTACATTTGGGTGGGAGCCCTCGGCAATGGTGGACAGCGAGAAGTTGTCATTGTGCAGCTCCGACGGCGTCCGGTACCTGGCAGACAAAGCAAGGCGGGGTCAGTGTCCCCGCTGGTGGCCTCCCTGCGCCCCCTCCTGCCCTGCCCGTGCCCAGGGGGCTCTGGTCCATGCCCACTGCAGGGCCGTGGGATGCCACCGTGTGCCACGCTCCTTGCACTGGGATGCCAACTCAGCAACTGGGGACTAGGCCAGCGCAGGACAAGCCAAGCTGGGGGTCCTGGTCTTCACAGGGAGCCCCCAGGTCATGGGGAGGGGGGGATTGCCCGCACGCTGTGGCTGCCAGCCATGTGAACACAGTGCATGTACACACCTTTCACACACACACACACACACAGAGCAATGCTACCTGCTCTTCCCCTTGCTCTGTATTATGCATACACACCCCTGACAGCCTGCACACCTGTGTGCTCACTCTTACTTCTCACACATGAACACACACTTTATGCTGCACACATCTGTGCTCTCTGGCGCACACAGGTCAGCATGCACGACAGCGCCTGCACACACGCTATCTTCCCATCAGACTCCCGGGCAGCACGTACAAATGTGAGTAGAATAGGGTGCAGGTTGGCCGCTCCACGTGAGCATGTGTGCACTAGTGTGTGTGTGCGAGACATGTGGCCGGTACATGGCAGGGGTCCCAGCTGCCTCTGGGGGGCAAGAGCCCTGGGGTCCTGCTAGTGACTGAGATATCACCCCCCTCAAAACCCTCCTCTTCCATCACAACCGTGTGGCTCAGTGGTGGGGGCACCGAGGGCTGAACCCTGCTCCCAAAGCGACTCTTCCACGCCTCCGGCCGCGGCACTTCCCCTGTGCCTCAGTTTCCCCCATCTGAGAATCTGAGCCGATCCTTAGCCCCTGGAGGATGGGGGAGAATCTGGGGCATGTGTACACTGCGTCTACACCATGTGCGTGGACCCCGGGTGTATAAGGCATGTGTGTGCCATGCATGTGAAGCATGTGTGGGATGTGTGTGCACCGTGTGTATGAGATACCTGTGCTGTGTATGAGGCATGTGTGTGAAGCATGTGCGCATGGGGCATGGGTGTGCATGAGGCATCTGTATGCCATGCACATGCACCCCATGTGCATGAGGCAAGTGTGCCATCCGTGGAAAGTGTATGCGGAAGGGGCATGTGTGCACTGTGTGTATGAGACGTGTGTGCGCCGTGTGCATGGGGCACGTGTGTGTGAAGCAGGTGTGTGAGGGACGTGTAGGGGAGAATCTGCTGGGCTGCAGGAAGGGAGAGCTAGATGAGCCAGGCTCTGGGGGACCCGGACAGGGGCCTGGTGTCCCTGGGGTGTGGGGGGCTCCATGGGCAGGCAGGCTGGCAGGCTGGAAGCGGGGGCCAGATGAGCAGGAAGGCGGCGGTGGTGCCTCCCTGGGGCCAGGGGTGGGGGTGGGGTGTCATTCACAGCTTGGGAGGCCACCAGCACTCCTGGCTAATAGTTGCTCTTGGCACTTTTCAAACAGTCATTAACGCTCGTTAGGGAACCAGCCAGCCAGCCGGGCCCAGCAGGGAGCAGGGATGGAGTTGTGCAGGCCGTTCCAGTGCCGGGGTGCTGCACCCCATTGCACCGCAGGCGGGGGGAGCCCCCCAGCCGGCTGCCCCATCTCCTCTGCTCTGCTCCTCAATCCTTGGGGCTGTAAGGCTGCCTTTGCCTCTTGGGGACATGGCAAGGGGCTCCTGGCAGACACGGGTCTCTGCCCAGACCATTTGCTGCCGGACGTGGGGTGTGCTAAGGGTCTGAGTCCACTCATGACACCACCGCCCACCTCCCCCCAGGGGTTTCCGAAGCCAGAAGAGACCGTGGCAAGCCCTGCATGTGATGGCTCACGTCACCCAGGGTGGGGACCCACAGACATCTTGTGGCAACTCCCAGCCCCACGCGAGCCGCGGGGACGAACAAGCTTGTGTGCACAGAGCTCTTCAAGGTCCCCTCTACACATTACAGGTATCATGCAATGAACTGGTTAATTGTACAATGACCTTGAGACCAAGAAAGTACCTATCCCACCACAGGGAGCTCCAACCAGCTATAAAGTTAGACCTTAAAAATCTGTGCTAACTTTGTAGCTGGTTGCTATCACGCTTCAGTTTGCACATGTAGCGGGGTCTCCCCTGTGGCTGGGAGCCCTGTCAGCTGCCTCTGGGTCCCAGCAGCACATGCATGTGGGTGTTGAAACCCAGGTGGGTCCTGGAGCCGGGGGGGGGTGCAGCTGCCTCCAGGGTGTGTGAAACCCCCAGGCCTAGAGGATCGCAGCTCCCGTGATCTCCCAGGTTCAAAGTGGGAGACTGCGGCAGGCACGATCTGCCAGACCCAGAGGTTTCATGCACCCCCGAGCCTGGGAGATCGCGGCTGCAGTGATCCCCCAGCCCTAGGGGTGCACAGGGGCACCTCCACGGTTGGAAGCCCCTCAACCAAGGGGATCTCCCAGGCACGGGAACTTGTTTTTTGCCGGTGCGTGGGATCGGGTGTGATGGGCTCCAACCTGAACCCACAATCGCATCTCCAGCCAGGCGAGAGCAGATCACACCCTAGATCGCATCGCGTCTTGACCTGCCCATGTAGAGGGGGCCTAAATCACTAAAAGGACTTCAGGGGAACAATTGCAGGCTGCCTTTCTAGGAAGCAGGGTCATCCAAAGGCTCAAGATCCCCTCACTGAAATGCAGCCACCTCTGGGGTGGGACGTAGCAGCTGATGAACAGACCGCAACAATCTGGGAAGAAACCCTTGTCCAATGACACCTGCGGGAGGTACAGGGGGCTAAGGGCCCAAGCCAGGATGACAGGGATGCTGGGGCAGACACCCCCACGCTCTCAATGTCTCCCCGAGGCTCACAAGCTGCGGAGGATTCCCCTCCAGACAGCACCGAGCTGCGGGGATCCGAGCCGACGTCAGGCTGCGAATGCAGCTGCCACGATGGCAGAGGGCCCAGCCTGAAGTGTCCCCCGCTCAGGGAGCTCCTCCTGCCCGTGACGGCAGAGCCAGGCCCCCCCCGCCCAGGGAAATTTACTGCCTGCTGGAAGCCGAGCGGAGGGACGAGCCCGTTCCGGCTCACGGGTGATGCTGCCCTCTGCTCCGCACCACCGCTGCTGTTGTGAATCACCCACCGCCACTGCCTGGACCACGGACAACCCTGTGCTGTCTCAGCAGGGCCTGGAGACCCTCTTCGCTCCCTGTCCCAAAAGCCGCACGCTGTCCAGGTGCTGCAGCCCACCCCAGAGGTGGACGCATTTCACAAGCAGGGTTTGGCAAAAGCCTCTCCGTCATGCCAGTGCCCGTTTCCCCTCCACCTCCGCCCTCCTGGCTGGGAGCAGAGGGGGTCTGAAACCAACAGGCACTGCCACCCCATCCCTTCTGCTCCTTGGGGCAAGCAGGAGGCTTCCCTCCCTTCCTCCCTGCCGGCCTCGGCTCACTTGGTCTTGCGCAGCTTGTTGTTCTCGGTCTTGAGCAGATAGAGCTTCTTGGCGAAGAAGACGGTCATCATGAAGAGCAGCAGCACGACGAGGGCGGCCGAGCCCACGGCCACGCACATCACCTGGAAGTCGGTGATGATGGACTCGCAGCGCATGCCCTTGTGCCAGATGTAGTCCTGGGTATTGCACCTGCAACAGGACCCCGGCAGGCGGTCAGGGCACAGGGGGCCCCTTCCCGCCCCACGGAGAAGGGAGAGGCCAGGCCAGCCCCGTGGAGCCCAGATGCTGAAGGGGAAGGAACCAGCCCTGTCCCATGGGAAGGGGACACCTGAGAAGGCCTTCGCAGTGCTCATGCTCCCTGGGGCTGGGCCTGGGACAGTGGCACGGTGCCCCCCGGTCCAACCACAGCTGCTAGTCTGGGGGAGGAAGAGGTCTGGGGGGCTTGCACCCTCCCAGAGGCACATGGGGACAGACCCCACTTCCTGTGGGGACAGGGCCTGCGTCTGCCCAAGACCCGGAGCTGGGCACTGGCGACTCGGGCAGGAGCAGCCGGGATGTCATGGTGAGGGGCATGGGCAGCCCCCGCGGCGGGGCTGCAGCCAGATGGGGCCCACGGTGCCCTGGGAGGAGACCCCCCAGCACCTGGCCTCCCCCTGCAAGAGCCCCGCGCGGCCCAGCAATGCTCCCCCCGTCCCAGCGGCTGCCCAGGCCCAGCCCCACGGACCTGCTGGGCCCCAGCTCCTGCCCTGTGGGACTGTGCCCGGCTCGGAGCAGGACCCCGGCCGGGCAAGCGGGAGGGCTCCCCCTGGAAGGACCGCCCCAGGTACACAGGGGCCATGCCTGCAGCACACGCGTGTTCTCCCCATGCACACAGCACACATCTGCTCCCCCGCAACGAGCTGCACATGCCCCATGTATGCAGGGTTTGTGCACGCAGCACATCTATGCTCCCCTCGTGCATGGTCTGTGCCATGCAGCACATGCATGAGCTCTGTGCACATGGGGCCATGCACAGAGCATGTGCATACCCCATACACACAGGGCACATGTATGCAGTGCACACATGTCTATGTACACATGGTCCACACATACAGCAGACACTTGGACTTGGACTTCATGTACATAGAGCATGCACACATAGCACACATGTGCCCCATGCACACAGGTCCATGCACATGGTACACACATGCCTCATACAAACAGCGCACACATGCTTCACACAGCACACAAATGCCCAGTGCACACGGGGTCCACACACACAGCACACACATGCCTCATGCACACGTGCTTTACACACATAGCACTCATGTGCCCCATGCACACAGCACACACATGCCTCACAAACACAACCCTCACATTCCCATGCACACAGGGTCCATGCACACAGCACACACATGCTTTGCACCCACATGCCTCATACACACAGCGCACACATTCCCCATGCGCACGGGGTCTGTGCACACAGTACACGCATGCCCCCTGCACACAGAGCCCCCACGGCTGACAGGCCCACTGCTGTCCTGTGGCACAGGCTGCCAGCGCTGATCCGCAGCAC
>NW_017728886.1:1076072-1077111 GCF_001723895.1 Crocodylus porosus | reverse complement strand
CATGCGTGCACAGACAGACACACACACACAGGTGCACACAGACAGGCATGCAGATGCACCGTGCGCACACACACAAGTAGGCACATGCACGCACACACATATGCACCACAGCCATGCACACACATGTACACACACACATGCAGGTATGCAGATGCACCACAAACACACGTGCCTGTGCACACGCACACACAGAAGCACATGCACACACACGTGCAGACATGCACATGCACTACTCCCAAGCTCTCTACACATGCACAGCCACGCACACACACAGATATATGCACACAAGATGCGTGTACACGCACACACAGCAAACATGCTCCCAGGTCATCTCCAGAGCAGCCAGGCCCCCCTGCAGCACCCAGCCCTTCCCTGCCCCTCCTGCAGCCCCAGGGCCCCACGCTCATGGCAGCATGCGACCAGGACACCCTGTGGGGCCCAGGCTCCGCCCGTGGGGCTGCACCGAGGCAGTCGCTCCAGATGAGCACCTGGGTGGCTGGAAGAAACAGCCTGGCGGGCCTGGTGCCACCTGGCACTGGGGACCCTGCCTCGCCCCGAGCTGTTCACGACAAGCAGGGCCCGGGGCCCCACCTGGGTCAGCGCTGCACCTCAGAAAGCCCTGGCTGGCTCCCTGCCCCCTCGGGTCTAGCTGGCAAAGCCCCTTCCCCTCCACTGCCCTTCCGATTCTGGGCAGCCCCCTCAGCCCCTGGCATTCTGAGGCCGAGCCCCTCGGAGGGGCCAAGCCTTAATGAGGTGCAAACAGCTGAGAGCAGCCTGCGGCCACTTTGCAGAGGCTGAAGTCAACGGGACCTGGCCATTAGCTGCCCCCCGACCCGATCACCCCTGCCCCCAGCTCCACCCCTCCGCCCTGCTCTCCTACCTGCAGAAGGCTCCCAGGCTCTCCACCAGGTAGCACTGGCCCCCGTTGTGGCAGTAGCTGGGGAAGGAGTCGCACACGGACTTGCAGGAGTTGTTGTGCCGCACGTAGCCGCTGCGGCACTCGGTGCCGTTCTCTCCGGCCGCGGGCGCCGGGCTCAGG
>NW_017728886.1:1071186-1072348 GCF_001723895.1 Crocodylus porosus | reverse complement strand
GCCCGCCCCGTCCCCTCGCCTCGCCTCGCCTCGCCGCCGCGGCGGGAGGCTGCGGCGGCTGGCTCTTTAGCAGGAGAGGGGCTGGGGGCCTCGCTGCAGGGCGGCCCCCCAGCAAAGCGGCTCCCAGGCAGGCCCCAGGGCCGCAGGCCTGCGCCGGGCGGGGTCCAGGCTGCAGCCTCAGGCCGGAGCCAAAGCAGAGAAGGCAGGGCGAGTTTGGGGAAGGGCCGGGGCTGCGGCGCACAGGCTGGGTTGAGCGGGCGAGGAAAGGCGGGCGTGACCCGCCTGCCCAGCGCGCGGGGTCCGGCAGCAGGGCGGGGGAGCACCCAGGCCCCCCGGGGTACTGGGAGCAGGCCGCCCGGGGGGTGCGTCTACCAGCGCGCTAGGATGAGGCGCGCGTGTGCGCGTGCAAGAGCAGAGCGTGTCTGCCTCTATGTGAGAATGAGTGCACGTGTGTGTGTGTGTGTGTGTGACGGCAGAGCGTGTCTGTTCATCTGCATGAGAATGAATGGGTGAACGTGTGTGCGTGTGTTAGCATATCTGTGCGACTGTGCGAATGTGTGTGTACGTGCACGAGCGGAGCATGTCTATGAGAATGACTATGCGTTCGTGTGTGTACATGTCTGCACATACGTGAGAAGAGCACATCTGTGCAACTATGAGCATGAGTTCACGTGTGTACATCTGTGCACGTGTGTGAGAACAGCATGTCTGCAACTATATCTGAACGCACGTGTGTGTGCACATGTGCAAGAGCAGAGCCTATCTAGGCATTTGCATGAGAATGAATGAGTGCATCTCTGTGTGTGCACATGTGTGTGTGCAAGAACAAAGCCTGCCTGCAAGCTGGTATGAGAACAAATGAGTGCACATGCACACGTTCGCATGTGGAGGTGCCCATGTAGAGCAGAACACATCCGTGAACCTGTATGAGAACGACCAAGTACACGTGTGTGTGCACAGGTGTGTGGGAGGGTGAGCACGTGTGCAGATCTAAGTGTAAACAGCAGGGTGCATGTGCACAAGAGTGGGGGGGTAAAGCCAGCAAGAGCAGGTGTGCACGTGTGTGCTCCAGGGCACACAGAACAGCTGAGCGTGCCGGTGACTGGGTGTGCCTGCAGGCCGCTGGCACACGGGTGAGCAAGGGCGCCCTCACGCCCCCTGC
>NW_017728886.1:1064390-1070094 GCF_001723895.1 Crocodylus porosus | reverse complement strand
CGCCCCCTCGCCGGCAGGCAGGACCCAGCCGGGCCTGCGGGGCCAGGTCGCCTGCGGGCCGGCTCCGCGCTCGGGAGGACCGGAGAGGAGCGGTGCTGGTACCCCGGGCGGGGGTACCACGATCCCCACCGCTCATCGCGGCAGACGGCTGCGCAGACCGGGGTGCAGCGCTTGCTCCTGAGCCACGCGCTCGTCTCCTGCAGCCAGGCAGCCAGGACCGGAGAATGTAGGTCACGCTAGCACGGCCCAGCCGGAGGCAGCGCATCTGGAAGGGACTTGCGTGCAGCCAGCTGACCGCGAGCGCCGCAGCTCGGGAGCAACGAATGCCCTCCTCGGGCAGCTAGAAGCAGGCGGGCTGTCGCCCCGGTGGGAGGTCATGCACCCTGTGAGGAAGGGCTTGGCTAAGGGGTGCAAAAATACGGTTGCTGGCAATCCCTGCAGGGGAGGAAGGCCTCCGCTGTGGCTCACGGATGGGTGCTCAGGTGACCGAGGAGTCCAGGCTCTGAGCCACAGGCCGGCTGCAGAAGCTGCAGGTCTTTGCACAGGGGGAGCAGGCTGCAGGCTGGCTTCCCTTCTCCTTTTCCTTCCTCCGCTCTCTTCTCTGCATCAGGGGAAAGGTTTCCTCTTGAAGAAACAGCCGCTTGGCGGAGGTTGCAGTGCCCCTGGAGCCAGTTAGCATCCAGCTCCTTCCCCTGCCGCCGTCCGTCTCCCTGAGGTCTGGTGTCCGTGCGTCCTGGCACCGCTTCCTCTGGTGGCCACAGCTCTTTTATGCTGCCAAAACCAAGCCATGCCCCGAGCACGTGCCCAGCCGTGAGGAAGGTGGGAATCGCGGCCTGCGCGGTCGCCCGCAGGAAGCCGGAGAGGCAACTTGATAAGGACCCTGGGTGGTCCAAGCACAGGCGGGGGGTTAACATGGCCTGACCCGCGCCCCTGGGGCAGCTGGTGCTTGTCGCCCTCGTGCCCCAGGAGCTGGCACGTCCCAGCAAGCAGACATCGACCCCGTACCACTGGATGCAGGATGCTGCGGCCCTGAGAGCCCCGTTCCTCCCCCGACACCTGGGAAACACAAATGCGGCCTGGAGAAGAGATGACCGAGGGGGACTGAAGAGCAGCCGTCACCTCCCCGCAGGGGGGCTGCACAGAGGACGGAGCTGGGCTGGTCTCAGTGGGGGCAGATGGCAGAAGGAGCAATGGGCTCAGGCTGCAGCAAGGGAAGTTGAGGAATTACTCTCACTGGGAGGGTAGCAAAGCACTGCAGCGTTACCTACAGAGGTGGCGGACTCTCCGTCCTTGGAGGGTTTGGACACCTGGCTCAAAGCCTTGGCTGGGATCCTGTAGTGGGGGCTGGTCCCGCTTTGAGTAGGGGGCGGGACGAGATGAGGTCCCTTCACCCTGAATTTTCTATGATTCTGTGATCCGGGCACGAGAAATCACACGCTGAACAGGAGCCAGCAACGTCCTAGCACTGCAACACGCCCCAAACACGCGGCGGGGATGTGTAGCAGGAGAGCCGTGGGCAAGAAGCATGCAGTAGCCCTTCGGCGCTGCTCAGCACTGGCCCGCAGCGCCGAGCTGGAGGCCGAGAGGTTGCGCCACGCCTCGAGAAGGGTGCGCACCAGCGGGAGACTGTCCGGGGGAGAGGAACGAGGGCGAGGGAGCAGGACCCACGAGGAAAGCCCGAAGGGACTCAGTTTGGTCCAGGGAAGAGGAGACACTGTAAGTCTGAACTATGCCAGAGCTGTTGCAAAGAGGCAGGTACTGAACTGCAATCTGTGTCTGCGGGGCCTGAGACAAGCCGTCAGCCCCAGGGCCTGGAAGCCAAGGCCCCTCCCTTGCACTTCCCTTCCCCGGTATCTAGCTGCCGGCTGGCTCCGGACCCAGGCTGGCGGCTACAAGGGCAAGACCATGAGGCTTCCCACCGCGATGCAAGGTCACGTGCAGGCATCACCACCGGGGCTCTGATGGGTCCCGCGGGAGAGACGGTGCCTGCAGAGCCCCTAGCCCGTGCAAAGGTACCGGAGTCCAGCACTGCCCCATGGCCCCGGGCCTGGGAGGGAGGTGCTGGTGCTGGTGCAGGTGGATCAGGACTGGCCATTTCCTGCTGGGCCCCAGGCACAGCTGGCGGTACGCGCCCCAGCCCCCTCGCAGCGGGGAATGCGTGAGAGCAAGCCCCACGCTCCTTCGCTCCTCGCAGGGGCGGCAGGGGATGCCTAGAGAGGTGCGCGTGCAGCGACGCGCGGGGGGTGCTGGGCACGCAGCGTGGACTGGCCCATCCACGTGGCATCGGTGCAGCAGAGCTAGAGGCCGGGGGGGCCACTGACGCCCGTAACACCCATACTGTGAGCTGCGACAGATGCACACGTGCACGTACACGCAGTCTCTTGCTGCGTGTGCATGCGCATGCCCTCTGCACCTGTTACACATGCACGCAAGCTCTTAACTTTTGCATGCGTGTGTATATGTGTGCACACATGGACCCCAAAGTGTGTACTGGTGTGCACTCGGGCATGCAGTGTGCTCCTCCACCAAGGCTGAAGGCTGCTTCCCGAGGCCGCAGGGTGTCTGAAAACCCGGGCAGCAGGGTGGGACACGGGGCTGCCACCCTGGTGCAGAAGGGGGAGGCGTGTGGGGCTGGGGGAGAGCCCGGGGCCTCAGTCCCGCGGGCGAGCACGAAGTGGGCACGCGGGCTCAGCCCAGCCAGACGGGAGCATCCCCCAGGCCTCGTGCCAACACCGCGCTCTCCTCCCGCGGGCTCCAGCTCTCCGGGAGTGGCTTTCATGGCTGGAGAGACCCGTCAAGGGCCTGACCGGCACGGTGGAGCCTGGAGCTTCCTTCAACGGGACCGAGACCCGTCGCATTCAGTGCGCGCGGAGCGGCCTTCCCGCCTCCACCGCCCGGGGCTGGATTCGAGCCCGGGTCCTGGGGGCAGGAGGCTCCGGGCTCGGTTGCTAACACCACATCAAGGGGCTTCGGCCTGGGGTCCTGGCTCTGCTGCCCCGAGCGGGGACGGAGCCGGAGCCCCAGTCATCCCTGGGGGACCCCCCCCAGCCCCATGGAGGGCTGAGCCGGCACCCCCACCTCCCGCGCCCGCTCCAGGAGCCGCGGGCTCCCTGCACCCAGCGCCGGCGCGGGGAACAAGCCCGGCTCTGTCTGCTTTGATACTGGCTTTCAAAAGGGGATTGAATGGGGCTGCACCTGCTTTACATTCCCCAACTTCCGCCCGCCCCGGCATGAATGTGCTCCCAGGCCCCGCGCACGTCTCCGGCTGTTTCCTAGGGGACTGGCGGGGGGGCCTTGGCAGGGCCTGGCGCCTGGGCCTGGCCCCAGCGCTCCGGCGCTGGCGGGCTGGGGACAGGCCCCCACATCCTGCCCTGGCCCCGGGGGCTGGGGGGACGGGCTCCAGCTGCTCCGTGGTCACCGCCGGTTGCTTTTACCCGCTGTAGCGTCACGCGGGGCTGGAGCCTGGGCAGCATCTTGCCGCTCACGCCCGGGGCTCCTGGACCTCGAGGGAGCGGGGTCCCGGTGCTCCTGCTCTGACCGGGCGCCCGGATCCTCGCACCTGGGCCCGAAGGTGCAGGAAGACCAAAGGCAGATTGCAGCGGAGGGTGCCGTCATCCCCGGCGTGCTGCTCCGGGGCCCCCAGCCAGAGCCCGGCAGATGCGAAGGCTGCTCGGTGCGTGGCCGTCCCAGGCCCGCGTGTCCCCGAGCCTCACGGGAGCAGGGCAGGTGGCCGCATCCTGCCCGAAGGAGGCTGCTGCAGGGACGGGGGAGGAAAAGCGGACGTCGGGCTCCTGGTCTGCGGCCCCGTGAGCACGGCATCGATCGATGCCCCTTGCTAAACACGCCGCTGGCTCACGGCACATTTGTCCAGGGAACAAAACAGGCAGCTCCGCATGGGCGCAGCTCTCCGGTGGGTGCAACGCACCCCGCGAGCGACGCTGGTGCAAGCTGCATTGTCCCATGTGTCCGTGCCTTGCCCCGGGGCAGCTCCCTGGCCCTACATGGCCCTTGGGGAATGGGGCTGCCCTGGGGAAAGGGGATCCGTTATCCCGACTGCCGGGAAACCCCCAGGCTGGGTCTGTCTGGACACAGGATTTGCCCCCAGCCCCAAAGGGACAGCCCCCATTGAGGGTCCGACCCCCGAGCACCGCTCACCCGCGTCGGCTCCTGAGCACAGCGCAGTACTGTGGAGTCGGGGGCACGCCGGGCTGGCAGGGGTGACGTCTTGTCCAGCCCTGTCCAAACCAGCCCAGGCAAATCCTGTCCGACCTCCGAGCAACGCGGCCAGCAGCCCAGACCTCGCAGCTGACCCTGCCCCGGGGACCGCGGGGGGCCGCGGCAGCCAACGTCCTGCTGCTGCAAAAGATTAAATATACGATCGAGACACCCCACGCCGGGTCCGGAAACACTGCCACAGCCCCCGTGCCGCTTCCCGTGCTGATCCCCTCCTACCAGACTCCCTGACCCGTGGGAGCCCAGGGGCCAGGTAACACGGTGCAAGCCAGCGCAGGGGCTCCCATCCCTGCCTCACTCGCCCGGGGCTGCAAGGTCGGGCACCGCTGGTGGGGACAAGGCCCTCCACGCCTGCGGCTCTGCATTCGCTCCCGGCTGGGCCACGAGCAGGGCTAAACTCATGCACCGGCCTCTTCCTCTTCATTCCTAGATGGGGGAAACTTGGCTATTGGCATCCAGTATTTCCCTTCTGTATAACGACCTGAAAAAAGGGGACATCCCCAGGGAGGACTACTCTGCAGTCGCTCGGGGATGCAGGGGGGCAGTCAGGAAGGCCAAGGCGGAGATGGAACTGGGGCTAGCTGCCCGAACTAAGGACAACAAGAAGTCCTTCTTTAAATACACAGGGGGCAAAAACGAAGGTACTGGGTAATGTGGGGCTCCTGCAGGATGCGTTGGGAAATTTGGTCATCACACCAGATGACAAAGCTAACATGTTTAACGATTTCTTTGCCTCCATTTTCCTGAGCAGGGACCAGAACAGTCATCCCCCGCTGGGCCCACCTCAGGCCCTGGGGAGGCACACCCAGGCCAAGGGTTAGCGAGGATTTAGTTAGGGAGCTTCTGGAGGGACTGGATGTATTCAAGTCAGCCGGTCCGGGTGATCTCCGCCCTAGAGTACTAAAGGAACTGGCCGAGGTCATTGCGGGACCCCCGGCACGGCTTTACGAGCACTCGTGGGGCTCTGGTGTGGGGCCAGAGGACTGGAAGAGGGCCAACATGGTTCCCATCTTCAAAAAGGGGGAGAAGGAGGACCCAGGGAGCTATAGGCCAGTTAGTCTTACCTCGATCCTAAGCAAGCTGTGCAAGAAAATTATGCTGGCACACATCCAGGAGGGGCCAGCAGGGGATTTCATGCTTTGGGGCAACCAGCATGGGTTCATTAGCGGCAGGTCCTGTCAGACCAACCTGTGGCCTTCTGTGACCAGGTCACCGAATCCTTGGACACAGTGGACATCGTCTTCCTGGACTTTAGGAAGGTCTTCGACACTGTCTCTCACCCCGTTCTCATTAAGAAACGGGGCTGTGGTATAAACACCCACACGGTCAGATGTGTCGCCAACTGGCTGGAGGGCCGCACCCAGAGAGCGGTGGGGGACCGGTCATGTTCGACCTGGAGGGATGTGGGCAGTGGGGTCCCCCAGGGCTCGGTCCTCGGGCCCGCACTGTTCAACATCTTCATCAGTGACTT
>NW_017728886.1:1018879-1064278 GCF_001723895.1 Crocodylus porosus | reverse complement strand
TGGGCACACTGGAAGGATGCAACAGGCTACAATCAGACCTAGACAGGTTACAAGGGTGGGCGGTCGGGAAGGCCGACCGCACCCTGGCATGCATCCACAGATGCATCTCGAGCAGGTCCAGGGGGGTGATCCTCCCCCTCTGTGCGGCACTGGTCAGGCCGCAGTTGGAGGACTGCGTCCAGTCCTGGGCGCCGCACTTCAGGAGAGATGTGGACAGCACGGAGAGGGTCCAGAGGAGGCCACTCGCACGGTCGGGGGCAGCAGGGCAGGCCCTACGAGGAGAGGCTGCGGGACCTGAACCTGTTCAGCCTCCACAGGAGAAGGCCGAGGGGGATCTAGTGGCCTGTTACAAACTAGTCCTACCCTGGGGGTGTTTAAGAGGAGGTTGGATGAACATCTTGCCGGGGTCGTTTGACCCCAGTACTCTTTCCTGCCATGGCGGGGGGTCGGACTAGATGATCTGCTCAGACCCCAGAAACTATGAAACGGTGACCTATATAACATACTTGATGTAGCCCATGCGGGGAGACCAAGGGGCTTTGCCCACGGTTACCCCGCTGTCGGTGAGAGCAACACCATGCAGCACAGCCCAGGTAGACGCCCTCTCCCGAGCTTCCCTCCGGCCCCGACATTATATGATGTCACGAGCCCCGGCGCGGGGTCCAGCCACAGGAGCAGACCACGGTCCAGAAGCTGCAGCCACGTGCAAGCCGGCGGGGACGGCAGGTGCTGGATCTCCAAGCCGGGAGCATTTCTTAGCAGCCGCAGCAAACCCGAGAGTTGTTGGATCGTGCCAGGGCAGGGCTGGCCAGCTGGTCAAGTGAGCTCTTGTCAGTTGACCGGTCAAAGACAATGGCCATTTTACAAAAAAACTACATTTTTGTGGAGTTGGCTAGACAGAAGTTGGATTTTTTTGTATTGTTTTTCGACACATTTCTTCATGGCAACTTTACATTTCCCCCCATGTATTATTTGGACCTCTTGGCTGTTTTTTTTAATCATTCTTGACCAATACTTGACCGGTCAAATCCCCAAGCCCACGACTGGGAGGCAGCTAGAGCTCTGCACCAGCAGGCCGCTGGCGCGCCCCCTCTCCAAGGGCTGAGCAGAATCGGCCTTCGCTCTGGCCTCGGACACCCGGTCCCGCGCCCAGCTCCGGCCGAGGCAACCCTGCGACAGCCCTCCATGTCTGACCGAGAAGCCGGGGAAGGGCCGTCACCTCCGCTCAGCGGCAGGTTGGGGGCTGCAACGGGAAGAAGAGCCGGGGCCGGCTCTTCTTCCCTGGCTCCAGCTCAGCAACCTGCCCCCCCATGGCCAGCCCCGCTCTCCTGCCTCTTGCTCATCTCAGGCCCAAGGGGTGGACCTGGGTGGTGCTTGATTCAGGACTTCCCCACCTCCATCTCTCCAGTGCCTGCAGGGACCCCAGCTCCGGTCCCCAAAGAGTCTGCCGGCACAGTCCCCACCAGCCAAATAAATGCAACCCTGCCCCCGGGCTCCCTGGCATTCACCCCCAGGAAGGGCACTGCAAGCTTTAAAGGACCCCCGTGGGCCGGAGAGGACTGCTCTTCCCTCCACCACGGCCTCTGGCAACAGCCCTGCCAGTCAACCCATCCCGGAGCTGAGGTCCGTGCTCCAGCTGGTTTGTAGGACCAGAGGTGTTTAAATTGCACGGAAATGTTTCCCGAAACCCAGACACGACGTCTGGGCAAGGCGCGGTGGAACCGACTGAGCAAGAGAGACAAGGAAGCAGCCGGCTGCATTGCAAGGACCAGCTGCAGGGAACGAGCCGACAGCCTGGGTGGCTGCCAGGACTAGATTAACACAGGCAAGCAAGGCCTACCCCACGTGAGCCCAGCATACCTCTTCGCAGCACCTCGGAGCAGGATGGTAATGCCTCCGTAACATTCATCATGCCGCCAGGCAGCCCCTTGGCTGCTGGGGTGGAGCAGGGCAGCTGCTTAATGAGTCCAGAGCAGGAGGGAGGAGAAAGCTGAGCTAGCAGAGGAGGTTGAGGAGGGCAGAACATGGACACCTGAGCTGGAAGGCGATGTCTACGTAACATTCATCACACCGCCAGCCAGCCCTTTGCCTGCTGGAAATGCAGCTACTTCCGGGGTGGAGCAGGGCAGCCGCCTAATGACCTTGAGCGTGTCCCATCCAGCCTGGTACCCAGAAGGAAGGGCACCCCTCCACAGGCTGCACACCAGGGACGCAGCCGGGCCCACCCACCTGGCAGCTCCTGCAGTGGGGGAAGCTGCCCATTTCCTGCAAGAGGCAGCAGCAGCTGCAAGTCACCCTGCAGGTCACAGGCCCGGGGGCGAAGTCGTCTTGCCCCCGGGCAGCTCAGGGCTGCAGTCTTCTGCACCCGAAGGCTCCTCAGGAGAGCTGTTAGCCCGTCTCAAGGGCTGCAGGGTGGCCACAAGGACCTGGGACTCAGCACGCTGGCAGAACAGGAGGGGCTAGGGCTCGGAGAAGGGGCTGCTCGGGACCCGGGGAGGCGCACGTATTGGGAGACGCCAAATGCAAGACCCGTCCCATATCAGCCCCGTTCCACGATGCACCCCTGGCCCACGTGGCCCAGGCGTCTGTGCTGAAGAGCAGGGCAGCAGCAGGCCTCTGCCCCACGGTTACCGGCTCAGGGCCAGGGCAAGATTTATGGTGGAGTCACAGAGCTGTGGGGCTGCCAGAGGTCACGTCTAATCCAAGCCTGGCTGGAGGCAATATCAGCCCTGTCCAAACCGGCCCAGACACATCCATCATCTAAACTCTTCCTAAAGCTACTGTCAGCCCTGACGCAGCATCAGTCATCACACCCGAGCCCACCCCGGGGAAAGCGGGGGGACCGCAGTAGCCAGCATCCTGCTCCTATAAAAGGTTGTTTCTAGATGCTCGAGAGACAAGGCAGAGGCTGTGCCCTCGCTGCAGAGGAAGGCCGTACTTACCCCTTCCTGCCCCCAACGCAGCATTCGTCTGATCCCGAGCACAGGGGCAAGACCCTCTGGAGTTGGTCATGGTAGCACAAAGGTAGAACTATGTCTAGATTAGCCTTAAAACAGTGTCCAGGGTGCATTTTAACCTGGTGCATCTGACAGCAAAATGCAGCAGGAGGCAGCTGCAAATGTGCTGCGCGGACTGATGCGGGCCCGGGTAGTCAGAGCTGTGCTGCGCGCATCCAGTCAGACCCTTGTGTGGAGCTTCTGCTGCAAGGGGAGGCAGCACGGGGTCCCAGCAAGGGCCCCGGGCCCTTCATCAGCCAAATGTCCCCCAAGAAGGGTGCAGAGGGGTGACCCCAGCGAGCCCCAGGAGCAGGCAGCAGACTAGTAGAGCCCCCGGGGAGGTCCCTGGTGCTAGACCCGCAGTGTGGCAAGGGGCTCGCCGAGAGCGGCACTGCTGTGCACGCCGCACACAGCCAGGGGGAGGTGGCTGGATAACGAGCGACACTGTTTGCCCGGGCTGAGGAGAGCCCAACTGGGCATGGGTCATGCTGGAGCCTGGAGCTCGGGCTGCTCCCCCTGCCCCACTCGGTCAGCAGCTTGTTGCCCACCACGCAGCCACGTGCTGCTTAAACCCAGGTATTGGCATGTGTGTGCATGCATGCGCAGTGGGGGTCAGGTGTTGACATGTGCATGTGTTAGATATTGGGGGGGGGTGCACGTGCGTGCGTGAGTGAGAGGTATGCGGGGGGGGGTTGTCAGGTACTGGTGTGTGCGTGCATATGCACTAGAGATATTGGGAATGCATGTGTGCACATGTGCTCGAGAGAGGTATTTGTGTGTGTGTGTGTGTCAGGTATTGGGTGTGCACGTGCGTGCACATGCAAAGCAGCTATTGGGGGGTGCATGTGTGCAGACACGTGAGGTATTGCGGGGTGCATGTTTGTGTCAGGTATCATGTGCGTGTGGATGTGTGTGTACACACAGGGAGAGCTTGGACACCCTACATCTCAGCCAGTCACCCCGAGCTCCAGGCATCGAAGACGCGATAACGATTTTCCGGGGCGTTTCCCCCCATAACCAACACTTCCTTCCTCAGCAGCTGCTGACACCAGGGACCGGGTGCAGGAAGGGGCAGCAGCAGGGTCTGGGTGGGAGGTTCGGTGCTGGGGGCGAAGGCAGGAAGGGCAGGGGTAGGCAGCCAGGCTAAGTCATGGGTGTTGTCAAAGACCTGGCACAGTCGTAACATGTATGGGCCTTTTTACTGATACGTTTACATTTCAAAGCAGAACCTGCAAGGGGCAAAACTGGAATAGCTGAGGAGAGGCAGACACTGAACACAAGAGACACCGCACACGTGCCGGACATGAAGAGCGTGTCACGGTCACGGCACCCAACAGGGAGCAGGGGGTGCAGCCCGCCTAGAAGAAACCCAGGCAAAGATGAGGCCTGTGGGATCTTTCCACATGCCCAGATCTGTGAATCCCTCAAGGACTTCCCAAATACCCGGCTGCAAGGAGACACTCTGCCCCCACAATTACAGATCTATGCAAGGCTGCTGTATTTTTTTGGCTAATTACGTTGCATTTTAAGTTAAGTAGTGTTTTAGCTTAGGCTAAACACAGAACACACTATTCTTGTTCTGGCATTTTATAACTTCAGTGCCACCACCTGAAGTCCAATATTGAAGTCTGGTAACAGGCAGATGGAAGATGAAACAAGACTGGGGGAAAGCAAGGGACGAAAGGAGGGTGACCAAGCGGCAGGAAGCCAGCGATCGGTTTGCACAACTGGCATTGCACTCATGAGTTCTGCATGTGCTCATACACAATTTGCGTTGGTGGATTCCTGGCAGACCTCTCTCGATCCTGGAGAACAGGGGATGAAGCAGCCCCACAGGAAGGCAGGGTTTGGCCAGAGGGAGGGGGGAAACCCACATTGCAGGATGGGAGCCTGCTGGCTCGCTGACTGCCGCACGCTTGGGGTCAGGCCGTCAGTAGAGGAAAAGCTCCTCTTGGTTCAGCCAGTGCCCACGCTTTTCAGCTGCAGCAGTAACTCGGAGCATCGTTCCACTTCCCCACGGGATGAGGTACAGGGTGGACCCGGCTGAAAGACACTGAGATGGGACAACGGGGAGGCAGCTGCTGGTCCCAGGCTCTGGCCAGACATCAGCCGTTGCCACAACCTACGACATCTGCATGCAGCTTTTGGGGTATGGATGAACTGCATCACCCCCCTTTCCCGCTGCCTGCGCTTCTGTCGCTGCGGGAGCAGACAGACATAACTTGGGAACTGTAATGGCTTACACTGGTATCATTTGATACCGGTATAATGGTTACATCTACCTCCACCCTCAGCAAGAAGCTGGGGTCAGGCCTCGAGATGCCGCCCCGCTAGACCCCTACTCACTTCGTCTCATCTATCATGCCACACGGTTTGATTTCACCCTTTCCATTAAAAGCTGCTGATCTGAACGTATCGGATGAAGTGCCCCCACTGACCCAAATCACTCGGACGACCCCCAGCACGTGGGGTAACATGCTCAGCGCTCGCATCCAAGTGTGTGCTAGACAAGGCACCGCTGGAAAAGAGCCGGCTGTCTGGATGAAGCTGACGCCAGCAGATGCAGGCTCTAGCCTTGCGCGCGTGGATCCAACTCCCGACAAACTCCGCAGGACTCAGTTTTGTATAAAAAATTTTTTTTTTAATTTCACAAAATTGGGTGGCTGCGTTGCAGGAATAAAACCGGCCCTATACATAGGATCAGATGAAAAAGTCACCACGCGGGTTATTTATAGAGGAACACAGCAGTGTGAAGAATTCAGGTACATCGTGAGGAGTTTAAAAAAAAAAAAAAAAAAGTCTCCACCTGGATCCTTTCAATTTGAGGTTGATCGCACTAAAAACAACCTGAGCTTATTCTAAACCAGCCCACGGCCTGAACCAGGACTCCACGCTCATGCCGGGGACGCGGAGGGGACGGGGAACGTTTGGAAGGGGTTTCCTCTGGGAAAGGTGGAGGGTGGGGAGGCCCCGAGCACACTCTCGCTGCTAGGCACTGTGGAGTCTGCGGGCTGGACCACGACCAGTGTTATCCTGCGTGCTGGAAGGGACCAGGCCGCAGACATGGATGAGCACGTAGATTGCGAGCCCCAGACACACCTGCGCGTTCAGGGCCTGGGGAGCTCCCTGTGGATGTTCCTAGGGGATGAGCACGCCAGACTTCTTCAAGGCCAATCCTCTTTACTTTAGGAAACAAATGACTCTGGGTGTTTCGTGCCCCTTGGGAAGTCTCTCTCTTTTCCCACAGGTGAAATGCCTTCTGGCCAAGCTTGGGAACACAAGCCCTTTGCATGTGTGACCTCTGCAACCCACCCTTGAAATGCAACATGAGGGACCCTGGGAGTTTTGGCAAGGGAGCTTGTCAAGAAAGCTCTCCCGGGAGGGAGAGGGCAGAAGATCCAAGTCGCACAGACAGCAAGAGTTTTATGTCCTTCTGCAGTCAGTAAGGGCCCATGCAAGCAGCTGAGTCTGGCCGTGTCAGCTCATCTGTGTTGGGGCATTTTGCTTCTCCCCCTCCCCAGTCCTTGCTTATGGGCAAGGATCCGGCTGCTGACCCCTTTCTCCCACCACAGCCCTGCAGACAGTGGAATGATAAAGCTCGGCAAGTGGAGGGCAAGGGGTGAGCAGAGGAAAGAGCGGTCTCCTGCCTCCGCGCCCACTCAGGAAAGAAATTTAAGAAAAAAAGGGGGAGTACCGTGTTCACTGAATTCTGCCCACCTGGCTGTCTGCAAGAGGTAGTTGTGGCGTTCACGCCCCAGCCATCCCAGCCCCAACCCATATGCTAGCGCTTCATTGCTACCTACTTTTTTTTTTGTTCATTTTTTAAAGGAAAAACAAAACAAAAACGCATATGCTCCAAAAGAGAGGGACTAAAAACCTGTCTTTAATTCCTCAGCTGGCTACTGTACTGAACTACTCAAAGGGACGATGCTGCTACCACCCTTCCCTCCTTCCAATTCAAACACAAAATAAAAGATAAGCTGGAGCAGGAAAGCTCAGGTCAGCGAGTGGTTTTCTTCTAATTGATTCACTCCCAGCTCCACTTGCACGGGATCAATATTTCCTTTAATAAGTTAGCGAGGAGCCCTGGGGCTCAGCTACTGCACTTAACGATTATCTACCTGTAACGAATGTGGTCAGCAGTCCTGCAGTTCCCGCTGCTGAGCAGTGGAAAGAGGAGCTCCCTCCCTCTCCCACGCCTGCCCAAACTCTGGTTGCTGCTGTTCATCTTGATGCCTCACTCTTTCCACCTGGAGAACCCAGAACGTCAAACGCTGCCACCTGCAACACCTGGCAGCATGGGGACACCCCCTGCTCTGTCAGAGGATCCCAAACACAGACAGGGTGGAGGCAGCGAGATGAAAGAACCAGAACGGAGCAGTTGCTCCAGGAGAACAGACCAATGCACACAGGCTCCCTGCCAGCAACACGGAGGCACTACTGTCTACTGCTCTACAGCTTCAAAATGAACCCTCCTCAAGGGAGTACAACTAAAGAATGCCAGACTACTAGGGTGCGCGCGTGCGCGTGTGCAGGCAGGCTGACTGGAGGCAAAAAACCCTAAAAGGAACTGAAAAACTGAGGAATCCGTTTTTGGTCACCACTGTCTCGGCTCTGGGTGCTCCGTGCTGCGGGCTGAGTTAGGGGGCTGTGGAGGCCGGCGGTGCTCCCGCGGCAGGGGCAGTCACCCCTTCAGCTGGCGGCGGTGGCTGTTGCGATGGAGGGGGATCTGGAAGCAGAGGGAAGAGAGGTGGTGAACACACTGAGTTGTGGAAGACAGACGCTCATCGCGTGTACAAGCACAGACACTGCTCTCCAGGAAAACAGGAGAGTCTGTGACCCTTTCTGTCTCCGATTAGTGCACCTGCTTTCACGGTCTTTTTTGCCCTCGCAGGTCTGCACTGGCATCAGTGCTCACTTGCGAGGCATGGAAGTATTATCCCTTAGCCAGAGTGAGCAGCAAGCAGGCACCAAGATCTCATCCCAACCAGACTAGCACTACCTGCTGTGCTCAGACGCCTAGCACATTTCTTGCCTATTTAAAAGCACTTAACTATTTTCATCACCAGAGCCTATCCATACAGGCTCAAGTCGTGCATGCAGCTACAACACACAGGCATCTGTATATGTGGCAGGGAGGGAAACAAAAACAAGGGAGGACACAAAAGGACAGCTTCCGGGCAGAGCAAGTGAGCACAGGGAAAGAGGACAGTGATGGAATAGGACTGGGTTGCTCAATACAGAGACAGAAGTCAGCAATTGCAGCAAGGCAGAAAAGGCTCGGGATGGCCATTTAGTACAGAGGTGGCAAACCCAGGGGTGGTGGATGTTAACAGGGGAGAAGGACAAAGAGAGAGAGCATCAGAGAAGGAAGGGTGGAAGCAGCACGGGAACGAGAGCTCCTGCAGGCCTGAGGAATCACAATCCTTGGCCAGCAGGCACTGTGGGGTGAGGTACCCCGCTACAGCAGCTGTTCACACAGCTCAGGGGCATAAATCTGCCGGGCCAGTGGCAGCTCATACGGCCCCTTGTCTAGTTTAAGCTAGGGGCCAGCATAACCAGCTCATGACGAGGGAGCAAGAACCCCAGGCTGGTACAAAGCCCGCTTCTTTGGCTTATGGGTAGTTCACGGGTGCCGGTTTGCTCAAGTGATCTTGGCACAAGGTCTAAAGACTCTGGGGCCAGATCTGCAGCTGGGGAAATGGGGCTTGTGGTTCATCTTCTGTCCAAGGTATGCACATTTGCCCTAGCTGGGGTCCTTTTCACAGTTGGTAGGGTTGGAAGGGACCTGAGCAGATCATCAAGTCCGACCCCCCGCCATGGCAGGA
This sequence comes from Crocodylus porosus, assembly GCF_001723895.1. Lineage (NCBI taxonomy): Eukaryota > Metazoa > Chordata > Crocodylia > Crocodylidae > Crocodylus > Crocodylus porosus. The sequence goes on along the minus strand of NW_017728886.1, from coordinate 1,055,454 downwards.
AAGAGTACTGGGGTCAAACAACCCCAGTAAGGTGAACATCTAACCTCCTCTTAAACACCCCCAGAGTAGGAGCCAGCACCACTTCTCTTGGAGGTCAGTCCCAGATCCTAGCTGCCCTGACCGTGAAGGAGTGCCTCCTAATGTCTAGTCTGAATCTCCCCTCTGCCAGCTTGTGACCGTTATTCCTGGTCACTCCTGGCGGTGCTCGGGGGAACAGGGACTCCCCCAGTACCTGCTGGTCCCCCTGACTAGTTTGTAACAGGCCACTAGATCCCCCTCAGCCTTCTCTTGTGGAGGCTGAACAGGTTCAGGTCCTATTTTTTGCATTAGCTCTTCAGTTTTTCACATCTTCCTGCAGACAGATTCCATGGGGTTAGTTTTTCTGATCTGCATTAAAAAAAACCCAACAACCTGGGGCCCAATCATCTAGGAATTCAGCTGTAGCTATTTCTCAGACCCCCTTCCGAGAGCTATTTTAGGTGAAACGGAAAGTGGTTTTAAAGGCGCTGTACTTGCCATTACAGCCCCTACAAATCAGAAGTGGACAACAGCATGTGGCAGGAATGGGGTGGGGGGCCAGGCAGGTTGAAATCTTCCACCAGTCCTCTGCAGACATCCCCAAACACACAGCTCCGACAGTCCCCACAGAAACAAAGGGGCACGAACGACAACCAATCACTTCTCTAGTAACTGCGAGACAAGCAATGGGGAAGCCGGGAGGCACGTTCAAGCAGAGCCACTTACACATGCCGTTTGGAGCTGCGAGGGGAACGCGAGGTCCGATGATGTTTCCCGACATGGGCGGCATGCCCGGGGGCGCAGGGCCGCTGCCTGGCGGGTGGATGTTGGCAGACACGCTTGGCATCATCCGGCCCGGCATGGGCTGCCCAGGTATCATCGCACCGGGTCCTGGCATCTGACCTGTGGAGCGTCACAGAGAGGATATGTTGAAACACTCGCATGAGCTAAAGAGAAAAGCAGTGGCCTAACCGCTCTCTGGACAGAAAGACGGAGACAGCTTGCACGCTCACAGCCCTCTCCCTGCACTCCAAGTGCCTCCCGTGACTGTCCCAGAGGAAAAGCCTCCCCACTCCTACCTCAACACACTGCTCTCAGGAGGGACAGCAGTGTGCTCGGACCGTGCCCAAAAACCACGATAAAACAGTGGCTCCTAAGTGAGCTGATAACTCGATTTGGATGGAGGCCGGGTAAGAAGCAGCTGCTTGTGAACTTTGTGAAGGTACAAGGGACTGACTGCATTGGAAAAACCAGGTTTCCAACAGCAAAGCCCTTGGCCACTGGACTAATGGCTTCATTTAATAGCAGGAGGGAAGCCATGCAGCTACAAGTTGCACTTGCAGTAGTTGCAGTATTAAACCCATTCTGGGGGGGAGGGGAAGGCCTCCTTAATAAGCCTTCCTTGTGCTAATACCCTTGTGAAAGTAGCTTCTCAAAGATTTACACTTCACAAGCACCAAGAAACATTTTGAACCACAGCTGCAGACACCTACAGTTCTCAGAAATGGCTTCTGAAACCACATTTGAAGAGATATTGCTCCATAATCTGATTACCTTTATTTTTTGAGGGATCAACGCGCACACGTTATATAGGCACAGTATCTTAGCCAGGAAAGCAGCTATTAAGACACAAATTGCAGCTACTTGCAATAAAGATTTAATTCCTTCCCATGTCCCAGGTACTTATGTACAATAAAAGGCGATTATAGAAGCCCTTCAAAATAACCGTGCGCCTCTGCTGGAAGGAGGAGATTCTCTACCGCAGGATGTATACTGAGAAAGAATGGAGGCTACAATAGACGTTACAAGTCAGGAAAATTTACAGCTGCATTTAGGACAGAGTCCTTCTGGCACAAGGAGCTACTTCTCAAGCTCCTGCTACAGCCCAGCAGCTGGAAGGAGGCTGCAGTGGAGGAGTTTGTCAGCACCCGTAATTCCCTTAATTAAGGGATGAAGAATGTTAGCACCTGTAACTCTCTGAATTAAGGGATGAAGAGTATATTTACAGTCTCTCAGATGTGCTGGCACCTTGGACAGCATCACACGCAGCTACACCAGGCTGTTAACACCCCAAGTGGCACCCAGCGCCTGCCAGCTCCCCGAAATTCAGCCCTCTCCCTCCTGTGCTGCTCCAAACCCAAGCAGCATGAGGACCGAACCAGAGCTGAACAGAGAAGCATTCGGGAATCAAGTCGTGTACAACAATCGACGGAGACTGGGAGGCACCGCAGGTGCAGAGGGGCTACCTCGCCGACCCCATGGCTCTGCAAGGGCTGCCTTTGCACGAGGACCCTGGAGAAGAAGTCGGTGCCTTTAGTGTTCAACTCTGGATCAGCATGAAACAGCTGCATCTACCGCGAGGTACAAGAGCTCAGCCATGCTAGGAGGCGTTGTTAGCTATGCTTGTAAGGGAGTTGTCACGCTTTCCATCACCTCGGCTCCCTCCCCAAGCTCCGAGTCCTGGGGCGGAGGGGAAGGGGCTGGGGAGCGAGTGCGGCAGCAGCTCCTGGACAGCAATCAGTACTGACCGAGTCTTTGAAGAGTAACAACGTTAGGATGTTACATGAGACACCACCTTGCTTGGGAATTTCAGGGAAGGCAGCTGAGCAGGTCGCACATCTTTCAAACCCCCAACAGGACCTGGACTCGTAGGTGAATGCAGGGCACTGGTCCTGGGTAAACCAACTGGCCCCACCAACAGCTCGGCACTTGAAGAGCCGGACTAGGCTTGGGGAATCCAGACAGGTAGCTGCTCGCTCTGTGCAACCCCCAAGGCAGTCTGCATCTGTTGCCCAATGGCAGAGGTACCCAATCCCGCTGGCTGGAGTGCACAGGAGGATTAAGGTAACCTAACGCCATAATTAGAGAGAGGCAGTTAGCCCTGTTAGTCTGAAGTCAGCAGGAGGCAGGGCAGAGCACAGCCGCACCCTACAGAATACCTAATCCCAAGATGCATAAGCTTTCGTAAGAGACTGCTCACTTCCATGTACTTTGCTGTCCTTACGAGAGCTATGGATCTCCAAATTAGCTCATAAGGTGCAGCTCTGCTCTGCTTAATGCCACAATGACCAAGTTCTCTGACAAGCCTGCAACATGCTGCAAGAGCTATCCAATCATTTGAGCAGAGCTAACTGCAGCAAAACAGGGTTTTGGTAAGGTGCTTTTAAAAAAAATTTAATAAGGGGAAACACAACAAGAAGCTTTTTGGAGACGGATACAGGAGAGCAAGTTGCAAATGCACTCGCACACGTACTGCACACAGCTTGTGGCCAGTGGCCTGTCATAAGCATCTCTGACATTTTCCTTGCTACGTGTGAAAGAGCAGCAGGAGCTGACCAGAGAAGGCCACATAGGGTCAAGACTCCCCGCTTCCAAAATCAGCAAAACAGCCTCCACGCCGGCGATCACACGCAGGTGGATGCGACAGACCACAGCCTGGACCCCCTGCTTCCCATATGGCAAATGAAATGGCAGACTCCTTAAGCACTCTTCCCACTGGATCCAGCAGTCTGCCCTCCGTCCTCGGTACGCACCATACAGGTGAGTAAGGCCCATAGCGCCAGAGCTGTAGATGTCCGCAGAGAGGAAACCGGGTTTCAGACGAATTCGGCTGGAAGGTGCCCAGCTTGGCCCAACCCCCCCAGCCGGAGTAGCAAGCAGACGGCAGGAGCAATGAAGCGTTCCTCAGCTTGGAGCACAGAGGACTTAAGCAGACACAGCATGAATTTACTGCCGCTGGCATCCGCGTGTCCATTTTGGGCCAGCTCATTCATTAGAGATGAGAAGCAGGCAGCAAGGGCAAGGCCGAACACGGCAGGCAGCGTGAGAACACGCCACCACCGAGGGCTGCAGCCAGTCAGGGATCGAGGCTTAGAGACACAGCAAGCCATTAGCATTAGAAATGGGTCACGACTTAACAGGATCCACTGCCAGTCAGAGGTAAGGGAAAGCTCCAGAGCATCCTTGGGTTCGACAGCCCCCTTTCTCCCACCCTCTGGGAGCTTGTGGCTCCGAACAGGTGAAAACGGCAGGAAGAAGTGAATCAAACGCCTCCTTCTCCCTTCTGCAAGGCAGCCTACGTGCCTCGCAGATCAATTTAACCAGCACGTGAGAGCTCGGCTGTACCTTCTCCCCATCCCCCAAGCCCCTGCTGCTCGCGGGTGCGGGAACGCACCTGGGCCTTGGAGCAAAGCCCGTGCGAGACCGCGAGTGCCGAGGTAAGCCGAGGTCAGTTGGTCAGTGCCGGGCACCAGGATTCTCCGCTGAGTTGCATGAGACAGATGTGGGAACTGCCTTGCATCAAGAGGCTAAAAAGGTCACTGCACGCAAACGGCTGCAGAGAGCAGCTTGGATTACAGCGGTGGGAAGAACCAAAGAAATGCTGAGAGCGCGAGACGAACAGCCGGGGACAGTTTCCAATCCCGCCGGGAGAAGAGGGTGCGAGGCTGAGCCACTGACAAATAGCTGGGCTCTTCCCCTCCCTTACTCCACAGCCTGCTGTTCTTAGGGCTGCAGCTGCCGTTCCTCTGCTCCGTTTACCTGTTCCCCTCCACCACCTTGAGAGCAATGAGCCCTCCAGGAGCAGCCTGCAGCTCAGGGGCTGCCTTTGCCAACGCAGTTAATTCCCTGAAACCCAACACAGGGACACACAGGTGGTAACAGTCATGCTCAAGTTTCCTCTGCCACGCACAAACACGGGTAATTGTTTTTGGTCTATCCTGACATACCCCACGTTCCCGTGAAGCTCGGGACCTTTGCCATTGAGGGTAGGATACGCCCCTTTTTAGCAAAAGACCAATGGAAGGATCTACATGTGCAACCAAAGTCCAGATGAGTCTTGAAAAGGGGGAGAAGCCTCTGCCCCGAGTATTACGAGTCATGTTAGGCAATGGGGCAGCGCGTGCCAGCCATTCACTCTGGATAGCGGGGTCCAAATCTGGATTAGCTCACAAGTGAAACAAGCTGTGTGCATGCATGCCTTGCAGTCTGGCACACAGGTGGTGGTAGCTCACAACCTGGGGCATGCAGGGAGTCTGGGCAGGTCAGGTCTGAAGGGCCTGTGCAGAGCCAACAAGGCATGTGGCTCAAGCCAGTGCATGCACTCTCACGCTCTTCTTTTTTTAATGACTGGTCAGTAGTCAGATCAGCACCACCACAGCCCTGACTAAGCATCCCGTGTCCGATACAAAGGCACACGTGCCTGATGCACCTGGACAAAGGTGGTCAGAGAAGCAGCAAACAAGGCTGCAGTTGTTGGAGGGGTGAAGGCACAGGAAACAACCTTGTGCCAAGGTAAGAAACAGGAGGAGGAGGAATAAAGTTGCGGGGGCCTTTGTCGGACAGGAAGTTTGTCTCAGAGGGGATGGAAAAGAGGGGAGCGACAAGCCAGGAAGAGGATTTTAGCAGCACTTTGAAGGGACCTGAGGGGATGCGACTGCAGGTGCCGAGCCCTGGGAGGAGATGCCAAAGCAAGATGGTCAGGGAGGATATGAGAGAGGATCCTGGAGACGGGATGCAGGAAGAAACACCAGGGGAGAGCACCTGGCTGGAGGCAGCAGAACCTGGTGCAGAAGCAGAGGTAAGCTGAGGCAGCACCAACAGCGGCTCTCAACCAGGCTGCCGCCACATTCAGAACGGTGACAGAGGGGTGCCCGGATCTTGGGAGGCTGAGAACCACTGGTTTAGACCACGGCCGTGGGTTAGAGAGAACAAAGTCAAGGGCAAACTTCAGATACGAGCAATTCCACCGGCCTGGAAAAGGAGGAGGAGGGGACAGGCACCCAGCTGGAGACCGGCATTTGCCACGGAAGCAGAAGATTGTTGCCAACAGTGCTCATCTTGATACCAATCAGTGTCATGTATTTCTATCCTGATTAGCAAGCTGTGTTATTACTTGCATCTATTAGGCAATTATTATTGATAGATGAAAAAGAGAAACCTTCTGAGCTCCAGTGAAGCCCCGGCCTTGGCTGAATTAATGGAGTGTCACCCATGTTGTTAAAGACAATCTGCCTCAACTTTTACAAACCTTTGCTCTCCGAGACATTGCCCTTGTGAGCTGATTTCTTGAATTCGACTCCAGTGGTGTTCAGAAGACCACTGTGTCTGACTTAATGTTACAGTTAATTCTATAGATATTTGTTCCTTGCCAAATGAAGAATCGAGTTCTAGCACTGTTTCCCTACACGCTCCGCTGAGCTGAGGTTCCCAACACAGCCTGTAGAAGCAGCCTGCAGTTGAGGAGAAGGGTAGCCTTTTATCCCTTTGTATGCTGCCGCAGCAATACCGCTATTTTATTTCAGAAGTGGCTGAAGATGCTTGCAAAAAATAATCGTCCTCTCAACATTATTATCAATTTCACAATACATTAGTGTTCATTTGTCAAACCCCACCAACCCCAAACAGGATTAAGCAAGTGGACTTCACTACTGTCAGTATGGCAGTATAGAAATGAAATACTCTTTCTATAGCAATCAGATGTTTTTTCACTTAAGGACGCAGCTTCAGTAAGACAGCGGCTAAAGCAGAAAATGTTGAAGTGTGACCTACATAAGGAAGACAGCTCAGGGATAGCAGGCATGTGAGGAGATAAAATGGAAAGGTTTGCTAAAATTGGTTTTATCCTGCTGAAAAATCCTCACACATTTGCAGGTTTTAGGTGTTGTCTGAAGTGTTGTTCTCCCTGGCTCTGCATGACACACGCGTGTATGTGTGTCACACTTGTAAATGAAGAGATGCTCAGGGGACTGCTCTGAAGTATTTACTAGATGTCCCATCTCCACTGAAAGAAGGCATTGGAGAGGCCCTGGAGTGGTAAACTGAAGTCAGCTGTCACTATTCTTTGAAGTGATGCAGGGAGGATGCGAGGCAGAAGCTTTGCAGTTCCAGATACTCCTAGTCACTGCTTGCAAGTTCCTTCCCAGTAGCAAAACCCTCTGCACAGCAGGCAGCACCAAGGGAGGGGAAATCAGATTTCTAGAGACAAGGGTTCAGAGAAGGGAAAGTACCGTCTTTATCTCAGTAAGGCAAGACCCACCCCCCCAAAAATAAAAATCAGCATGGGGAAAAAGCCCCGTTTTATATTTGTACATGAAGCAGAGGAGGGAGCAAGGCAGCTGTTTGTGACTCTGACCCTAAGCCCAGAGGAGGGGTGGGTGGGTGTATGTGGTGAGGGGGGGAGATTCAAGACAACCTCCCAATTCTGAGATTCTTTACCTGGAAAATGATAACAAATTTATACATTTTCCATATATAGAATCTAATGCCTGGGGGGCTGTTCTGTATTCAAGTAGATACGGTACCAGTGCTCCACTTGGAAGTTTCGTCCGTGCTGTCTGGGCAAGCGGAAGGGGATGCTTCTGCTGGAAATGACGCTCTCACCCAAGCCAACGTGAGATCCTGCACGAGTGGGGAGAGCAGGCACGTGGCTCTGGTCCGGAGGTCTCCAGGCCCGCTCCACTGTGAGACAATTTTGTGGTATCCACGAGACGCATTTCAGCCCCACTGCAAATCGTTTTCATTCAGTGACTGAAATTGTTACTGCTAAGCAATCTTCAGGATAAGGCCTTCCTTCACCATGTGCTTCCAACATACGCTGCAACCAACGATCCCAGAGCCAAGCGCTGAGTGATTAGTGACGATAACTCATTTAGCATCCACCTCGAAGGAAAGGCAGGGTTTCCACTGCACTCGCATAGTGCATCCGTCGCTTCCCTCTAGCGCAGCTCATTCACTTCTGATTATACTGGCATCACCCTGAAGTCGCACATACCAACCTGAATGCCAGGGTGTGCTATGCTGGAGCTGACAGATTGGGACCTCTAGCAGCGGCAGGCCCACCACCATTTTTCTACAACACCACACGTACAACTTCGCATTCCTTCCCAGGAAGTGGCAAATTGCTCATCTGCTGCACCAGTGAAGATGATCACTGAGCACAGCCCCACGGGCAGACTTTGAATATTTATGCATCTTAAATAATGTACATTTGGAAGGGGGTTGCAAGTGCAGAAACTCACTGGAGAGGTTCTGCTGACATCAGAGAGACAATACAATGCAACCGTCTTCTGGCATCCTTAGCAGAACCATTGACCCCTGGCTGTCTCATTTACTAGTCCAACTGTGCGCCGCTTTTTGCATGGTCAGGTTTTCACTGGTGGAATGAGACAGCCTCCAGCCAACTAATGGAAGGGACCCAAACTTTCTACCTGTGATAGTTACTTAGAGTGAGAGACCCACCTATATAAAATGTGCTTCTTCTACTGCTATGTAAGCAGCCTTCACCAGGCATTATTAAAATCACAGAAAAGGGACATAAATACCCTACTTCAAGACCAGCCTTATTGGTGGTTCTTCTATCAAAACAGGAATTGGCACATCCTACCTCTGTACCATGCCATCAAGAGGATGCAGAATATTAGTTCCCTATCCAGCTTCAGGATGCTAAAGAGTTCCTGTTTTCCACAAATATACTTGAAGTCTGTAATCACACACACTTCCTGGCTTGTCGTTGGTAAAATGCAATGAAGAATTTTCCACCACGACTACTTTGCAGTCCTTTTGTGACTATTTTCTGCAAAATTCCTTCCATCATTAGTTTACTGGATGGAGTTCTCATTCACAACTGGTGAATGCTGAAGAACAATGGCCAAGGGCAGATTTAAAAATCCAAAATCTGGGTATCTGCACAGGAGAACTGGCTCTCGGACTTGCACTCAGCGAATCATGGAAATGAGATAACGTCATGTGAACTGCGTGTCATTAAGAACAGCCCGGTTGTTGAGTATCAGATATGTCCAACGGTAGGCTTGAGAGCAAGCTACAAGGAATGATTCACACAAGGAGCTCATTGAACAAATTTCAGCTGCTGCATCAGAAAATTGGTTCTGAACAATTTGCTAACAAAGAGAGGCAATATTTAAATAATGCATCAAAAAATGATTCACCCAGTTCTCTGGGTAGCCTATGGGTGTGTCTGAGACTATCCCCATAACACATTTCTACTTCAAAAATGAAATGCCATTACTAGATTAAAAACAGTACCTTGAGGGAGTTTTCTTCTGGTTTGCTCAAGACTGCTGCACTGCAGAATTGTTAAATACTTAATACTCACTTATTTCCTAGCACCCTTTATCCAAGCATCTCAACCCCTGCTAGGTGCTTAGCATAACTCTCCGCTCACAGACTGCACGGAGAGAATAAATGATGTGCCTGAAGATGGACCACCAGCAGCAGAGCTAAAAACAGGCCCTGTGAATCCTGGTGCTAACCACAGGCTGCAGCATCTTTCAAACGCAGAATCATTTTTCTATTCTACAATAATTTCCATTGCTGCTTTTCATTGTTTTACCGTTAATACACCTACTGCTGCTAAAAAACCCAAAACAGTAAGTTCAAGGAATGTCAGAAATTTTGCCTAAACCTTGAAAAAAGGGAAATGCATTTGCACAGAAGTCTTCTGAATCAGCCGTGCTGCCCAGGTCCTGCAGCACATCTTGGCACCACACAGTCCTTGGAAACCCTGGTAACGGTCTGGGCACTATGGAGGGCAAGTCCTGGTAACAGTCTGGGCACTATGGAGGGCAAGTGAAAGCCAATCGCATCCGAACACTTGAGCTACAAAAGACTGCAGAGCACAGGTCTGTAGAAGGAGAAACCCAAAGCCCCACAGATGAATGGACGTATCCAAGGGCCACAACAAGTCAGTGGCAGAGCTGAGAAAAAATCCAAGTCTGGTTCCCAATTGCCTTCTCTTAAGGGGTTATTCAGACCCAGCTGGAAAATACGTGGCGATGGGGAGAGCCTCTCACTTGCAATTGGCTGGATGTCTCTCTCGGTGTGCGCCACCTGATCAGACAGCAGGGCACATTTGCTTCTCCATTTGGAAGTCACCCACCAGCCTCTTAGGGGAAGGTCTAGGTGGTGGATACAGTTATTCAAAGCACCTTTCCTGCACTGAGCCTGAGGGAAGGTTTCTCTCTGGGGTAGCTATTCTACTACCTCTACCTGGCACTTCCAACATGCTGCTTCATTGCTTGGGCTTCTGCCGCTCTGGCACACTGGTAGAAAGCAGTTCCAGGGTACAAAGGCAGCCCCCAGGCTGTGGAGAACGGCTCTCCGTCATTTCCAAAAAACTAGGCATCTGAACTACAGACAGGGAGAGCATAAGCAGGACTCTGCTCTCTGCGACAGACCAGCACTGGTAGCAACCTCCTGTTACAGGCTTAATTACTGCTCTGCTCGGAGCAGTCATACCCCCATGCATCTTTTGCACTTTGTGGACAAGCTACAACCAGGAAGGCTGCTACCGATAAAAGCTGTGCTCGGCTAATGACAGGAGAAAACCCAAGCTGCAATACGTGTTTTCTGAGCACCTGGATATAGCAATCACTTGGAAACCCTAGAGACTTGGGGTGGGGGAGCAGCTATGTGGGAACACCGCTTTGGGAGCAGGCTTCACCAGCCTGGCACTATTCTGGGCCATTTAGTATATATTTAAATTCAAATTCTGAGTGGGAGAGGAAAACAGGCACGAAGTGAACTGCTACTGTACATGTTGAAATTGCATTCAGATACCTCCTCTGGATGGATTATAGCAGCCTACGGATTTTTGACTGGCTGGATTTTAGTTTCAAACCATGCAGTAATGTTTTAAGAAAATAATGTGAGTTCTGATTTAGGACCTGGACAGGGGTCAGACTAGCACACCCCTGAGGTCCCTACGGAGGTCCCAGCATGTTCTGCAGACTCCTGCATTACACGCAGCACCCAAGACAGCCTCTCGCAGCACGGTGCGACAGCCAACAAGATGACAATACCCACCCCGGTCCAGCGCTTCTCTTCAGGAGTTTTGTATTTTTAAGTGAATTTCATCCTGACATGACAGCTGCGGAGATGCTCTCAGCCCTGCAGGGGCCTGCACACGTTTCCAGAGCACGCCACAGTGGAGGTAGTATGTGGGCTGCAAGACGGCGTGCCAAATGACAGCAGAGAAGAAATATACTGGAGGCACTTTCCCTTGAACTGAGCTTGTTCAGCATCTCTCTCACAGGACTTTGATGGCAGGTGCTCTCAACTCTCAAACGGAGCTGATGTAAGGAACCGTGCCTGCTTCTCTGGTCTGAGATGATACAGGCCAAAACTAAGTTACTGTCACCTTTGGGGGAGAAACTGGAGCCAAAGGGAGGGCACAGGAAGATTGTTTTCTTGCATTTGCTGCCTGGTTGAATTTGTGCTTTCCTTTTCTCTTGGAGCCACAGTTAGTCTCTCTTCCTAGCTAGAGAGAAGCACCTAATTCCTCTTCAATTTCTACTCCTGTTTCAAAGGCAGGTTAGCACTTAAGAACTCCAAAAACCCCTTCTTTGCATTTCTAGACACCTCAGTACCATTCGGATACCTGGCTCTGCACTCTCAAAGAGGACAGAGACCCTCCGAGTCCTGCTGCAATGAGAGGAACCAAAGGGCAGCAACCCTGAGGGAGCCAAGATCCTCTTGGGATGAGAGGCAGAGATGTACCGAACTTCCCACCCAGGGGCACCAGAATCCATGGGAAAAGTGTCAGGGAAGGACAGAGCTGTTCCCTTCCACAAGAGATTGCTCTGGGAGTTCAAAGAGATTTTTTGACTCGCTTCTGAAGCATCTTTGCAGTGGCCTCTCTCCGATTTCAGGATTGCTAGGTGGAGGTCCTGAACAAGGGGGATGCCACAGTGTCACTCCCTTCTACACCTTTTGGGAAGAGCTCAACTGATGCAACAGTCTATTTCCTACAGACAGCGGCCCTGTTTTGAGCACGTTTAAGGGGGACACGTGTTAAGTTCAAGCCACGTGCTCTGTCCTGCATTAGCACACAGATGTGCCTCCTGCCCAATACCAGCTGCAGTCTGGTACCAACACAGTACGCCCTGGGCTGTGTTAGCTGATGGGCAAGACTCTTTTTAGAAAGTTCTCACTATGGCTCTGAGGAAGAAAAAATGGACTTTACTGTTGCAACTGCACTTAATGTAAGGTGAGTTCATATACAAGGGTCTTCCTTTTCTCTCCCAATCATCACACGGTTTTTGCTACATGTTCTCCAGGGAGAGGCCTGCCCTGAGCCCCTCCCTACCAGCTCTCAAAAATGTTTACAAGTGAAACACAAGTTTGATGGCTGCTCCTTCACAGAGGAGATGACCAATGTCGCTGAGAGGTAAAAGATTTTTAGCTAATGGACCCTCTCTCATTCCCCCTGCAGCTATGTGACCTGGAGCAAAAACTGTCGTGACTTCAAAGGGATTTAAAAGGATGCTGGATCCACTGGAACAGCAGTTTTCAACCTGTGGTCTGTGGACCCCTGGGGGTCTGCAGACGATGTCTAAGGGGTCCACAAAAGATGACTAAGATCAATCAAAAGTAAGTGAATACAAACATTTACAAGTCAAAGAGGTCTGCAAATAAAAAAAGGCTGGAAATCACTGGACTACACAACAGACAACACAGACAAATGCCCTGCAACTGGGCCCTGGCATAACTGGGGAATACGAAGTGTGCTAGAAGCAGCAACATGCACTCAAAAGGAAGTGAAGCACAGCTGGTAGTTTGTCATAAAAGCCCTGAAGCATTCACCTGGGGCTCCCTTTGGGATGGAGATCCATTGAGAAGGCCCCACACTAGCCTCAGGCTGACACCCTCCTTCAAGTGCAATCTGGCTGTGGGAAGGCTGGAAGCCAGGGTTATTTTCTTCTTCTGTTAATAAATGTTTTACAGACCTTCAAATCACCCTGTTCTGAACCATCTCTTCACCAGCCTACTCCAAGCACTCAAGGGCTGCTTCACTTAGCATTTTATTCACGGTCTGTTGGATCCACAGCTAGACTTTTTATTCCTTACTAAGGGAGAAAGAGGACAAAAGTGAAGTCTGTTAATTATGCTGTTGGGAACCACAACGAAGTCCATGAAATTAAAACCATGCAGCCAAAGCAGCAGCTACAAGTGGGCTGTTGCACCAGTATGCCTCCTCTCCTGTGCCACTCAGGCCCCCTGCTCTCTTCCATTTGGAGATGCTCCAATAACATGACACCTGAGATATCTCAGTCACTGAGAAACTCTTCCAGGCGTTCTCCAGTGAGGCTGAATGGGGTCAATGCCTTGCAGAAGCTGGACTGGCAAGACAGCCCTTCCTTGCCCACTTTCCAGTCAAGGAACCTGCCCCTCTGCTTTACAAAGGCCTCTCTACATCACTCTGGGTGCGGGGAGGACTTGCCTGCATCACAGACCAGTCCCAGACAGGGGCAAAGCACTTTTTTGCAAAAGCTGCTTTCAAGTTTGGCATGGGGCAAAGAACTGGACTGATGGCCCCAAAGCCAGAGGTTCCTCACCTACTCGTTTTCCCAGGCTGCCTCCTGGCAGCATGCCTCAGCCCTTTCCAGGACAGACTTCTTTCCCACGTCAGGGGAATTCTGCCCTTGGTCTTTGGCACCTCCGCAGAGCTTGCTCACGCAGGTCCTACCCAACATCTACAACAGGGAAGCAAATCTGCACTGTGGCCAGATGCCCAATAATGATTTTGTTAAGCTCATTAATTCATTTTAGATAGGCCACAAGGACTGCAATTATTCAGTAATAAAATTCTGTTTGCTGCTGATGGAAATAAAAACTTCTCTCGATTCCATTACTAATCCCCTGAGGCGTGCAGCCACAAGTTAATGCATCTCTCCAGAAGAAAATGTATACACAAGAGAAAGAGGGGAAGGGGAAGGAGATGGGAGTGGGAGGAAGGACCTACATCATAAGTACTTGTGTGGACCATTTTTGCAGCCAAATGGTGCACTGGAAAGATCCCAAACATTGAACTGAACTGACAGCCTGGCCGTAGCAGAGACAAAACCTCAAGGGAATCAGAGTCCTCTCTGCACACAGGAACCAGAAATTATTTCATGTGCACAAGAGTCCACCTGTCATAAAAAGTAATAACTCCTGCCAAAGACAACAGGCAGTGGACTAAGCATGAAATCAGCCGTCAGGAATGCCCTATTTCTAAATGGCCTGGCTTTGCTACTGACCTGCTGCCTAAAGCAAGCCACTTAGCGACAGACTGTCCCGCTTGAGCCAGTCTTCTGCTATTGTTGGCAATCACGTCACTCAAACCCTCTCCTAGATTTATCAAGGCCCTCTTCAACCAGTTTGGTTTCTTCCGCCACTACTCCCATTGGGAGGAAGGCCATTCCAGATCCTCCCTCTGCTGATAGGTAAATGCTTCCTAATTTCCAGCTGGAGTTTATCAAGGTCAATATGTACCACCCACTTGCTCATGCCAGCACTGCTCTACACTACAGCTTAAATGGTCGTTCTTCCTCCCAAGTCTTTCCTCACACGGTGCTGCCACAGAAGATGACCATTATCACTTCTCAGCCTTCTGTTTGCTAGGTCCAGCAAGTCCCCTCGCCTAGGCTAGGCTCCCCTGCTCCTGGACCACACAACAGCCCTTCGAGGCTCCTTCATTTGAACGGAGCGGTTCTGAGCAAGGCTGGCCAGCGCTGCGCAGTATTCCCCAGGAAGTCTTGCTAGCACCTTGTAAAATGGCATGACCTGTTTCCTGTCTCTGCTGCATGACCTTGCACTCTGAACCCTTATATTTCATACCATTTCTACTATTCCAGTTCTCAGAGTATCTGGCTTTTTCTGTACAAAATGCCAGTCTTCTGTGGCAATGCCTCTCTGCTCTGTTGTCGGCATGTTTCACTAGCGCTATCCTACTGTGAAAGAGGAGGTATAGGGCCACCCCTTGAGAGCGCTGCTAATAATGCCCCCGGCCCAAGAGTTCCTCTTTCAGCACCACCCCTTGCTGACTTCCCTCTACCTACTTGACTCTTGTCTGGACTTCCCTGGTCTACAAGACTGGGACATAGTTCTTGCGTCTTGAGGGAGACAAAGCGTAAATCCTCTTTAAGGCTTACTTATCTAACTACTCCATGATCAAAGAAAAGTCTTTATGAGGCTGCAGATGTGACGGGGTTCAGAGGACTTCTCCCTGTTCCTCTAGAAGTTCACCGGGGATGAGTGAGTCCAGCACCTCTTCTTTCCCCAGGAAGGGAAGGCTCTCCCATACACTCATGTCATGGGACATGTCATTGGAATTGAAAAAGTAATTGAAATGTGCTGGCTCTGTCAGGGCATTCACATTTCAGTTACTTTAATAATGGCTCAAACCCATAAACTTACTGTGATTCATGTGGAGGCGAAACTCTTGCTGGGAAATAATTCTTTGATCCCAACTTCCTTCAAATCTCCAATGAAAGTACTGGAAACAAGGCTCCTCCATTTTTGTCTCCATTTGTCCTCTCTCTAAAGCAACTGGGTTTCACCAGTGTTTTAAAAGTTTTCTGCATTGAAAAGTTGGGTCTGGAAAGTCTGCTGGACTTACCGATTGGGAATTCCTGATGAAGGCAAATGGATCAGTCTATGGCGACTGGCCCGCCCAGGAAACTCGATGCTTTTCCCCCACAAAAGAGTAGGTTTCCTTAACAGAGATGTAGCAGAATTAAAGTTTAGACAGGAAGTCCCTTGCAACAGCCACAGAAAGAGGGCCCCCTAGGCTGGGACTAGGCCTTTCATCCTGATGGCAGCCAATCTGAAACAGCTGAACTATATCATCCAAGCCGTTAGCTCTTATCTAAAGGCCTGCTGGCAGTTTTGTGCCAAGTTCTCTGGCAGACTAGGGAAAAAAAAATCTCATCTGTGTGGATTTTACCTATATATTTAGCGACTTATCTAGAAAGAGGACGGCTGAGAAAAGAGAGGCTAGGCTCAGAAACAGTAAGCACAGAGTCTCTTCCAGGTGTGCCCTCAGTTTGTCTGCTCACTGGAGGGCCCGTCATCTAAAAAGGATGCCAAAGCCCTTCCAAACAACACGCAGATGTTGCTTTGGCCACCCTAGAAACGCGACGGTCTTCCCAGTGGAAAGCAGAACAGCAACAGACAGACTCAGACTGTCAGCTTCTCTCAGGAGGGATTATATTTTCCTGTGAGCACGGTGCCCAGCAGAAAAGGCAGGCATTCTCACTACAAATGGAGGAAAGCTGTGTCCCACTGCAGTGGAAAAGGGAGATGGGGAGTGGTGTGGAATTAATCAATCTGGAGCTCTTCCCAGCCAGCAGGGTTACTAACCTAACTCCACGTTGCCAAGGAACTTTAATAAGCAGAGGTATTCAGGTTCCCTCTGTTTCAAGTCCTGCCGCAAAGGGATCACTCTCGACAGCACACATTCAGATGGCTGAATGCTGGCTTCAAGCATCTTTAAGAAAAACTAAGAATCAGAGGAGGAATGTGTTTGAGACGAGGGCTGTCATTATACACATGCAACAAAAGAGATGGGAGTGCAGATTTAACTCTTAAGTTTTTAGCAGAGCATCTGTAGGATGCGTCTCACTGTATTTGTTGCCAAGGTTGCTTCGTTTTAAGAGCTCTCCCAGCAGATACTCACACTGCTGGGATGCAAAGACTTGCAGAGAAAAGGAATATCAAGCAGCGAGTGGCCTCCTCTGCCTGTTTTGCCATGTGGATGGTCAGGTCAATTTGGGAGTCTCTGGCTCAGGAGCCCCTTCCTCTCGCACATGGAAAATCCTTGCCCTGAGGATACCAAACTCCTCATGCTGAAGGCCGCAGTGAATTTGCCCCATTTTCAAGTACAAAAACTACCCCTAGTCATATCAGCTGGAAGCTGGAGAGTTTTGCCACTTGAAATGAGGGCAACTTCCTTGGTCTTCGCAAGAGGTTTTCCTCTCAAACTTTCTGAACCTCATGCAAGATTTTGAGGTAGCCCAAGGTGACTTCCGCTTCCCGCAGAAGACTACAGAAGCCGAGTGAAAGAGGACGAGAGGAAAGAGAAGTTGCTTAGGCCCCTGAACTCTTCCAAGAGATTGTTTGCTGGAGAACTCCAAATTCTTACCCCCGAATAAATACTGTGACATGGGAACGGCTGGACTGCTTCAGTCCTGTTTCTGATCTCAGCACTGCAGCATGGGAACTGCTGCCCAGCTTCAGAGGAAGGTATAAGAAGTCAGGTGTGATGATCTGCTCACCATGTTAAATCTCATCCAGACTGAAGACCTTGTGTAAAATGTAGATGTGATCCTTCATCCTTTTTAGCACCTTCCCATGCTGAAACATCTGCTCCGAGGAGATCTTTGCACCCAGCCATGAAGCCTATCCCAAAAGGGACTAGCACTGCACCTACTGTTCCAGATGAGACCTCGCTGCTGGCATGGATAACCTCATGATGTTATCAGTATTACCTGGCACAAGCTAACCTTTTAGCATTTCACAGCTTCCTCTCTACTGGGCACCGCTTTGCATTTCATTCGCCGTTGTGCTGATTCCCTTACCCAGTCTCGGCCTTTCTGAAGTGTTCGCTGGTCCTGTCCAAACTACAAGATGCCACATTGCCTTCTCTCTAACATCAGACTAAGAGTTAAGTACCTCTGCTCATGGATGCCACCATGCTCAGCTGAATGAAGTGGACTGCAATCAGTCTACACAAACTTGCTCCGTTATACTTGAGTATCTTCTTCCCGATCAGATGCAGGCAGATGAAGCTCACACCCAAGGACTCCAAGTGACCGATCTGCTTCATTCAACGCATCACACAGCCTATGGCGGTGGTTCTCAACCTTTTTGAAACTTGAAGCACCCCTCGGGAAAAATGCCAGAGTAGTTTTTGCTTCTTTTTTTTTTTTTTTTGACTACAGAGAAATACCAGAACAATTCTTCCATTACAAGAAACTCAGAAAGACCGCCACAAGGCAGAATGGTTATAACAGTATGGATCCCTAGTTGAAACTTCTGGGTTTATCCTGTGAATCCTGTTTGCACACCCAACAGTGCTGTGTGGCACCCCTAAAAGGATCTCAATTTAAGGAGGAATTTCTTTACTGTCCGAGCCCCCAAGGTCTGGAACAGCCTGCCATCGGAGGTGGTTCAAGCATCTACATTAAACACCTTCAAGCGCAAACTGGATGCTTATCTTGCTGGGATCCTATGACCCCAGCTGACTTCCTGCCCTTCGGGCAGGGGGCTGGATCGATGATCTTCTGAGGTCCCTTCCAGCCCGAATGTCTATGAAATATAAAGGCACCCCAGTGATGCTCATTGAGAATCACTGGCCTATTCTGACAAGCTGTGCTTCACTCTCTCCCTAGTAAGCGCTCCACACAGCAAATGGGAACAGATCAGCACCAGACTTGCAGCCAGCACACAGAACCACCCAAAGATCTCTGCACTCAGCCCTGAAACCCATCCCAAAAACCTCCACTCTTTCAAAGGAGTTGAAGGAAGCAAAAACTCTCCAAACAAATGCTCCAAGGATCACCCTACAATCCAGTTATGTCATCAACCTACCCAACCACACTCAGCTCTGCTGAAGTATCTGTACCGCCGTGCAGTCTTCTCTTCTACCCCACTGCACAACTGAGTAAGGTGGAGCTGTATGAGGACCTTCAGGCTTTTTTCCACCACTTAAAACCAAAGGAATATTTCCACGACAAGGAGTCATACAACAATCAACCCGCCACGTACCCATACACAAGAGGAAAGACACCTCCTGGACTCCACCTGAGGGTTGAAGTCCCACTCTGGACCTGTACATTAATGTTTTCTGCCTAGATTGCCAAAAAACAACAATGCATATGTTACAACCTCAGTCTTCTGGAACAGAGCCATACTTGGATTTAAAACAGCCCTCATATTATCATATAACAGGCTACTAAAGTACACTGTTGTCATGCACAGAACAGCAGACACAAAGAGCTGAGGTTTCCAACATGGAGGTTTGCAAACTCCTGACCAAAGACCCCACAGAACAAAACCAGAGGGAACCGAGATGGCTCTTAAAGACTAAACACAGGAGAGGATTGATACTTTCACCTCCCGGGAACCCAGACCAAGCACCTTTTACTTATTAACCCAAGATCCACACACCTGACAAGCTGTGGTCTCTGGCACTGGCACCATCACAGAGGGAGTTTCTGATTGTGTTGGTGTTACCCTATTCTCATATACCACTGGAGCTGTCTGCTACTTGAAGGATACCACCAATTTCTTATGGAAACTAGGCTTCAGTGGCAAGCTTCCAGCAAACCAAGTACTAGTTACCTTAGATGTCAAATCTCTGCACACCAACAGCCCCCAAGAGGATGGATTACAGGCCATAGGAAACATTATCCCAGATGCTGCTGCTTGTTTCTATTGTGCACTCCCGTTCCATCTTCACACACAATTTTCTGATTTGCAGAATCCCTAACACCTACAAATGAACGGTACTATCATGAGCACACGCATGGTGCTCCAATAGGCCAAACCTTGAACTTTTGTCGCCTCTGCAAGTGGCCTCTCCCTGCCGGCCATACCCGAGTTACACTGATGGCATCATCGTATGGACACATGGGAAGGAATCTCCAAAGAAATTCCACCTGGACTTTAACAGCTTCCACCCTCCACCACACTGGCTCCAGGATACTCCGTTGAGCAAACTCATTTCTTGGACACCACTATGAAAGTTTGCAAGGGCTAAATCACCATCACACTGCATCAGAAACCAAGTGACCGCTACAACTACCTCCAGACCACCAGCTTCCACCCTAAGCACACAACTAGAGCCAAGCTCTACACTACAGTTGTATCTGCTCTGATCAGGATGCATGCTGTAAAGACCTCAAGTGGGGATTCCTACACTTACAATACAATCCCCAAACTGTAGCTACTCAAATCAGAGCCAGACTTCGACCCTGCTCTGACCTGCTACAATACCAGCCCTGGGACACGGCAGTACAATCCCATGTGTTGAAACCTACAGCTCCTTGCTTGAACATCTTGGACAAACCATTCATGACCTCCAGCCTGTCCTGAAAAGTGACAACTATCTCTAAGTCAGTCTTGGGTACAAGCCTATCCTGGCTTGTAGGCAGCCCCTGCAACCTAAAAATAGCATCTCTCCAGCAATAGACTGCTTAATTTCTATTCTCACCAAGCCATAAGGCAATGCAATGCCTCCTCATCAACACAGACCACATCCATCACTAGACCAAACACCACTACAACATCTGAGATCCATTCACCTGCTCCTCTACCAACATCACACCTGCCATCACCTGCTTCCAGTGTCCCCCCGCAGTTCACCTTGGATAGACAGGCCAATCCCCATGTGAAAAAAAAAAGGAATGGACACAAATATGACTTCAATTCTAAAAAGACACAGAAGACACTTCAACCTCTCTGGACACCTCATCACTGATCTCTCTCAGAGTAGCCGCTCTTAAAACTGTCAAAACCAAACTCGAACGTGAGACTGCATAACAAGAAATTATCTATGGACTAAGGTGCATTAAGAAGGGTCTCAACAGGGACTATGGATTCTTACCCCATTACCTTATCTACGCTTTATAACCCTTCTTTGCCTCTGTGGGTTAACTGCTTTGTTTCTTCCTTTTAAAGTCTTCAACCCACCTTTGCCCCTCTCAGCACTGCCCCCTTCTTTGCTTCCCCTTTCCCTATCCACTGCATCTAAAGGACTTTATTTCTTTCTATTCACACCCTGCACTCCACAAGACCCTTCAAAGCATCTGGCTCTGCTTGGGATCAGACCAATTGTCTGATTCGGGGTCAGTAAGGAATTTTACCCCATGGTCTGACTGGTATGGACAAGGGGCGGGGGGTTCCTTCCTCTGAAGCAAGGGGTATGGACCCCTTCCTTGGATCTCTTGAGCATTTTTTCTTCATTTATTTTTAACAGCCTTGGGCGCAGAAGGAAGATCTAGGTTTCATGGTTGTGTCAGGGTTGACTGTGTAGTTTTGCCAATAGATTAGACAATGGATTTGTGCAGGATGGTCTGGACAGGGACTGACCTAGACGTGACCCGTGGAGGTCTCTTCCATCCCACTTCTCTGATTAGGGAAGCTATGCTTCTCTGCACAATTTAGCCTAAGAGGTGCCACATTGCCCTGGCTTCTCCCTACATCATGCTTTCACTTGCATTTTGCCACTTCACTGTTTTCCCAGAGCACGTATTTAATACAGGATCTCAC
The DNA here is from genome assembly GCF_001723895.1 of Crocodylus porosus. NCBI lineage: Eukaryota > Metazoa > Chordata > Crocodylia > Crocodylidae > Crocodylus > Crocodylus porosus. The sequence continues at coordinate 1,034,385 of NW_017728886.1, read as the reverse complement.
ATGTGATCCCCGCAGCACACCTTTTACCAGACCAAATATCAACTAATTTCACTCTCTGCTTTCCATCTCCAAGCTAGTTACTGGCTCTCGACAACATCCACATCTCATCCCAGAACTAACTCTTCCATAGCCTCTTGTGGGGGACCGTCTCAATGGCTTTTTGAATGCCTAAATAAATCTACCAGCTCTCCTTTATCAACTACTCTATAGACATGATCAAAAAAACCCCCACAGGACATTAGTAAGGATTTCTTTCCTTTGCAAAAGCTGCTTGTTAGACCATCACATCATTACCTTCCATGTGGTGCTACTCTGTTTTTAATCATCACTTCAGCTCATTTGGCAGGTACAAATGCAGGGCTTCCATATCTTTAATCCCGCAGATCACCCACAGCACTTTTCAAAACCCTAAGAACAATGATGCTTGCTACCCTACCGCCCTCTGGAAAAGCGGTTAGTTATAATGAGATGCTGAATCTCTTGCTAGCAGGTCAGTGACTTCATTCCTAGGCTCCACCACAACTTCTGGATGGACCAGCTGGGATGAGGAACTAACTGAACGTTAAATTACCAATATGCACCTTTTCTGATATCTCAACCTCTGAAAATGTCTTATCTTTATCCTCAGTAAAGAATCAGTCCAAAGGCAAGAATCTCCTCAGCACTGACGAACAAAGCAATGAAATCGTTCACCACCTTGGCAACATTTATCTTCATCATTTTTCCCTTTTACCCATGATGTTAATCCACTGATTCTTTCTGGCTTTCTACTTCTGATATTAGCAATCTGCCCCCCATGTTTACCTATTTGCTTTTCGAACTCCACAGTGGCACCTGAGTTGCCATCTTTCCTGTTGCCCACAGTAAATTTTTGGTGTTTACTGGTTTCCTGTGGGTTAGAGCTCTTCAGATAGAGAAATCTAACAGCCTTTCATACTTAAGACTCTGCTACCCCATCCCAAACACTATAGTATCACTGTAATGGAGCATGGTCTGGCCCATTATTGCAGAATACAGTACCACATTTTGTAAGTGAGATTCAGAAGTCTTTTTTTTTTTTTTTTTTTTTTTTGAATTGGCTGGATTTTTTTTCCATTGCAAAGTAACAGGTACATGGTACTCTCTGATTTTTCCTAATGGACATCTTACTTCTTCAGAGGATTGGGATGAAAAAGCTAGGAGAGCAGTTGGGGAGCAGCACTGGGCTCCAGACAGGGGAGGATGCTTCTGTTCTACTGCATGAAAGAAGTCATGCATCACTTGGATCATTGCAGCTGATCTCACAAAGGAGTCACTTTAACTGCTGCAAGAGAAGACCAGAAGCAGGACGGCTGCGGCAGAAGGAGTCTGATGGACTATTCTGTTACTGAAGATCAGTCTCTGCTACGGACACTGTGATGCTCCTGACATTGGCGCTAACGTGGACTCCTATCTCCTCTCCTCGTATCCAGCCTCACCGAGTCTAGTCACTTCACTCTTAAAAATGTTCCAAAATCTGCTCTTTCCTTCAGTGCTCCACTCTCATTCACACTTCATCCACTACAACTTCCATCACCGTCCATGCTCTCACCCTGTTCACTAACCCTCCCTCTATTATAACTCTTCATTCTCACATCTGAACACGGGATGCCTAACAACAGGCTCCCTTCCAGCTGTTTTGACCATATCACGGACACCCATGGCCCATAACCTCAGATTTCAAGGTCTTTGAAGGGGACCTGCAAAGGATGCAAATCCCCTAATTTGCTTGTTTATGATGTATAAAAACTGCTTGGGAATTTGCTCCTTCTATTGAGGGGTGTTCTTTTATCCCACCCTTTTTCTAGTTTTGGCGATGGATTTTTTGGGGCATCTGAGAGAAGGTGAGGGAACCAATGGAGTCTCCCAACTGCTCTTTTAGGCACTAGAGTTTAAATGGCTGACTAGAAAGTCCTCACCAAATCCTCACAAAAAACTTGCAAATCCTCAGCAGTAGCTGCCTACAAACCAGAACAACCCCCAGGAAATTCAATTGGTAGAAGCTTGCCTTAACCCCACTGCAAGGAAGCAAAGTAGCAAGAGGCACAGCTCTTGCTGCCTCGCATTTCATCCCTGCTGGCGCTCTGCCTGCCTTGTCCCATTCCTCCTGCTAGCTGTGATGCCCGCTTCGGCTTTCACGAGTTTCCTTCTGCTGCTTCCTGTCCTTAAACAGTACTCTCTTCCCGTGCATGAGGTATCCCTCCTCTGCTCTTTCCAAATCCCCTGCCCCTGGAATTTGCACTTGTGCTACCCACTCCTTTCCTCTCACTCTGCTTTGGTCTCTTGTGCATCTGAGCTGCTTATTTTAGCACCCTCTTCCCTCTGCTTCTAGTTCCCCTTCTTTCTCCCCATTCTCTTTGTGTTCTGCCTAATGCAGACTGCAGGATCTCTCCCCGCCAGGGACTCTCTTCTCCATCTTTATATAGTAGCAAAATGTTAGCTATTCATTATGAATAATCTAGGCCAGCAATACATTTGCATTTACAGCACTTACAACCCACCCACCAACATTTTGGTGGCAGGACTGAGGGATGCTACACTGAAAACAAGGGTAGAATAACGTATTCATTTTTGGAGCACTTTTCCTGGAACCTGGAAAATGTTCAGAGCTGCTATTCCCATGTTGACGTGGGCTGGCTTTGCCCTGGAGTATCTCCAGATTGGTATGGGGATGACAATGATGAAAAGTGGCCTTCCATAAGAAGAGCTGGAAAGAAGCATCGCTGAACCAGTGAGTAACAGGGATACTGGGGAGATGCCAGGTTTCACTCGCATATCCTAACATAAGCAAGAAGCAACCCAAGAAAAAGAAACAAAAATGTTTCGATTGCCTGATTCTAGGCTTGTCGACAAAGGCAGGCTGCAGCTATAGCAAGGTTGAGGAGAGTGACCAAATGAAGCTATGTAGGGGAATTGCGCGAACCATTCTGGCCTCAAACTGCCTTCCCGCTTTGTCAGCAGCACCTGTTATACTGTAAGCACCACGCTACATGAATCCACATGCAACTCTCTGTGCAACTTAACACAGCGCTACCTCTTTTCTTTCCCAGCTGAAGTCCATCACAAAGGGTGCAGACAGACCTGTCACACTGATCTCTTACCTGGCTGCGGTGGGTGAGGAGGGGGCATCTGGTGATGCATCATGGGGTACGGAGGGGGCTGCTGATGGGGCAGCAAGCCCGGATGTGTGGGCGCCCCGAGTGGGTTCATGCCCGGCCCGCTGGAGTGCTGGTGTGACTGCTGGGCGTTCTGACTGTGCTGCTGCTCCATTTGCTGGCGGGCCCGTAATTCAGCGTATTTCAGCTGCTCCATGTGGAAGTTCTGGCGCTCCGTCAGCAGTTGCTGCCTCTGCTGTTCTAGCTACAGTCAAGCCAGGGGAGACGGGGGACGAGGGAAGAAAGAGAGAACACAGCTAAGTTACAAACGAGAAGGTGCAGGAAGGTCACGTCCTCCAGAAAGTCTTATAACCAGATGGGAACACCTGTTCAGCTCAGTGCTGCTCCCTAATCAGCGATAGCACATGCTATTAACGAGGGGTGTTGCCCGGTGCTACTTGCCATAGGTAAAATTTACTGTGGTGCTTTTGGCCTCGGCAATGCCACTACAGCGGTCTACAAGAGAAACGGTATGAATGGCCGACCTGCACTCATTTCCAAACCTTCACTGGCATCCAGTCACCTTCTTGCACCATGTTCAAGAAAGTCACCGCGTCCTAACCACATACAACCTGAGGAATCCCCTGTGAAAATCCTCCACGATCAAGTTCTGCCCCCGCAACACAAACTACAGGCCCCAATTTCCAGAGTAAGAGCTGCACGTCGCCATGACCCACTCATCACTGGGTCTGGCTTGTACGCGGGGCAGTTTTAGCAGGATGATTCTCCCTTCAACTTCTTTTACCAACAGGTCACTGTGGGAGTTTAGAGGCCAAGCCTTGTAACCCACAACCAAGACACTGAATAAATCTGTTAACTGCAGAAATGGGTTCTTACTGTAAGTCCCTCAGTGATTGTTTCATCATGGTCAGCAAGCCTGGTACATTAAGCCATAACTCGCTTGAAAAATATCTGAGTTGTTTAAAATCAGCAGCATTTAACATACAAATCGTACATCCTTTGGTCTCGTGGAGGTTTACAACAACACTTTTCACCAGAACTATACAAACCTCTTCTGTTCAGGAAGCCATGAAAGAAACTAGTGAAAATGTGGAGAAACTGGATTTGTGGAGAGTTGAGTATGAACTATGCCAGCTGGCAACCTCATTTAAACAGACATCCTCTCTATGCTAACTAGGAAGCAGGTCAGAAACCAACATCAGCCTAGAAGACAGGCAGCTAATACATTCCTCTCCTAATTCCCCTGCAATCTCCATGTGGTTGAATAATGCTCTGTGGATATGAATTGCCTTTGTCTGGATTCTGGCTAAGCCATCTCTTCCTAGGGAAGGAAAGAAAAAGTGATGGTGGCTATGATTTCTTATATCAAGTTAAAAAACGCAAGGAGGCTAAAAACCCATGTTACAGAAAGTTGCATCTCTGCTCTCAAGGCTCAAAGGGGAGTGCTTTAAGCAACAAGCCGTGCTTTGGGGTTTAACACTTTGCTTGCATTCGGAGGCCTTTAATCTTCGGGAGCACCCTTTCACAACACACAAAGACCCCTCAACTCCACCCATGTAGCAGACATTCACCTCCAGCACATGTATGAGAACAGCCTTCTGCTACAGAGCAGGCATTCACAAACAGAACCAGATGGGGACACTAATGAATAATGCATAGCTCTTGTTGGGGAATGTTTTTCAGCATGTAATGACCATGACGTGTTTATTCACCCTGCTATGATTTCTGTGTCCTTGACTGATTTGACGTTACCAGGAGGAATCTGCTCAAATGAAGGGACAAATACACCAGTGATGCGATGGTGCTTGTGTGAAAGCAGAGCCAAGAGGTGGTAGGCAGTTCACAGCAGAATTACAGCAAGTGCTCCAAGAGCAAGGCTGAATAAAGGGAAGTACCACTGCAGCACGCTTTTGTGCTACCACGTCCCCGCCTCTCCATCTTTATGCCATCATCTCGTTACAGTACATCTCAAGAGGGCAATCCAATGAGATGTCATTATGAGTATTCCCACAATGCCAACACATGCCTAAAAATATGCCTGGCTGCTAAACCCTACCCCGCCAAAAACAAATTGATGGGGGAGGGGAGAGGCAGAGAGTGCCGTGGCCAGGAATGACAGAAGCTTCTCTACCACACTTACAAATGGAGCAAGGTGTAAAACGTTTTCAAAAAGAGAAGCTATCTAATCCACAGGGATATTGCAAAAAGCAACTGCTGCGTGGATGTATTCTTTACCGCTACAACAGCCGTCACCAGCCCACCCCTCTGCTTTCCCCCCTCCCTCCGCACTAAAGAATGCATTCATTCATGTGTTACCCCAAAGTCTGGGTCAACAAGGCTCCTATCTATAGAGCCTCCAGACACGCCATCTGAGCTAACGGTACTGAAATTGCTTCAGATTACAAATTAAACACAATGTGCAGTGCCTAAAACCCCGTCCCTTCCAGCCCCAAGTGGGGGATGTCTTCCAGCAGTAACAAGTAGGTGACCTTTAACATGGGGCTGTGACAACTTGAACACAGCTGGAAGGACGTGCGCAGAGAGCCCACAACACCACTCCTGAACTTCTCCTTTTGTTGAATTAATTACTCTGCTAAATATCCAGCATGTCAGGGGAATAAAGCTGCATTTTAGCCACCAGGAGCCAGGGGGCAAGTTTGTACATACATTTTAAAAAGGAAAATGTCATGTGCCTCAGAATGGAGAAAGGGATGTCATTGTAACAGACTATATCCCCCAAAGATAAGGAGATTCATAGAGAACCTTTTCAACCTAGTTACGGCCATTTCTTGAGCTGCCAATCAGCGTCAGAGGCAGATGACATGCTGGAACAGCAGAGGAAGCCGAGCAAAGAGGAAACCCTTGTTGACATTCAGTTGTGATAAGAGACCAGTTTGTCAAACCCTATCAGTCTGATTAATGCCAGGACGAGGATGTAAATTCCATTAACTCTATTAGGATGAGTAGGAAAAACCCAGAATTGCATGTCAGTATCTCATCTCGCCTACATCCACCACCATCCTCTGCACGAGAGGGACAGCAAACTGATCCACGGGGGTATGGAAAAGGCAACGAGTCCCTGATGAAACATTTTATTTTGGGCTCATTGCAGTACTTAGGATGACACAAGATCTCACCTGGAAAAACAGCCAATAAATTAAACAAAGCTTGGCTCAGCAAACACCACAGCCACCAGTGACAAATCTGCAGGCTGCACCTCCTCTGTGGTATTCCCGATTTTGAATGTGTACCAGGGCACAGCAAAGTAGTCGCTGACAGCAAAACGGAGTGACTGAAGAAACCAAGAATGGCTGATGCCCTTGTCGTTCGCTTGTTTTAGGATCACTGCATTTGTGCTGGGAAGACCCCAAGGCCCTTCCCAAGGCCAAAACAAAAGCACGGGGTCTTTTACTCAAACATGCTCTCCCTCCCCTCCACTGACCTCCTCCCCCCACATCCGTCTTCTTGGCCCCTCTCTCTTATCCCATTGCTCTTTCTTCTTCTGTCCCCTTTAATCAACTGCTTCCCCATCACATCCCAATTCTTGCTGTAGTCTCCTTTGGCTTTCCCTCCTCTTAGAGCTGCATTTTCACCCTCCAGCTCAGAGATATGTAATCTGCCCAGGGAGCTCTACAGCTTAAAGCACCTGACTATCCCCAGAGGACAGCACCTGCACTGGGAGGGAGGGCACTCCAGGTTCAGCAAACACACGAAGTGCTGAGTAGGAGACACAGGCTCCTGAGAGCTGTGGAGGCAACTTTCTCCAGGAACAGGAACAGACAAAGACTAAAGACCAACCAGGTTAAAAGTATAAAAATACAACTTTGGGCAGAAGACATCACTTGCCTTGATTTATACATGACCCTCCTGGAAATACAGCCTATGATGCTATTGTGTTTTTTTTTTTTTTTTATTTTGCAACCACAGCACACTGTTAGCTCATAATCAGCCTATGGTCACTGTAACCCCCAGGTCCTTCTCTGCGGTCCTATAACTTAGGCAGTCATTCCCCAGTATGTATTTGTTCATGCAATTATTCCATCCCAAGTGCAGGGCTTTGCACTTGTCCTTGTTGAAGCTCATCTGATTAGACTGGAAAAACATCTGCCGTCATCCAGGTCATTCTGCTTTCTAGCTCTGCCCTCCAAGTTATCTGCAACACCACCCAACTTGATGCAACTGGTGAAATGAGCAGTAACTAACTAACGATCAGTGCTAGGTGAACTAACAAAGGGTGCAGATTTGAAGGGATCTGTTAATGACCCAACTGTCCTTACAACACAGATCTCTTCAGTCAATGGCTCTGCTCTAGGATATGGGAGACAACATCTGCACTTACAGCTTCTTTCTCTCTGTCCATGATCGTTTCCAGCTCCTCAAAATGACGAAGCTTGATCTCCAGTTTCTTCATTTGTGTTTCTACCAGGAGAGCTACCAAAGATTTGATCTTTCTCTCTTCCACTGCTGCCAGGTGCTGAGGGTAAAACATACAAAGTTTAGCCACGTGCATCTGTTACAGAAGGGAGTTCAGTGAGTTACAGAATTAAATAACCATGTATGAACCGATGTCTACATTCCAACATTTGTTCACTTTTGTCAAACATCTATTTGTTATTCATTTTCAATCTTTTAAGTTCAGAAGGACGATCAACAATCATCCTACGCTTTCAGAACTTTTTAGTCAAAGCAGATAGATGCTAGGCTCTAACATGAAGAGTACTGCCCCTAGGCAGGGTCACGTTACTTCAAGCCTTTCAGCACTGTGAGTAAGCGGCACAGAGGTATTATAATGTGGGGAAAAGAAACTAGGTCTAAGGTTAGCAGGTTATAGTAGCTGAGGAGCGCATGTCATGTAAAACAGATCTCATTAATGATGTCTGCTGCATGGAACGACACATACAGGAGGCCTAAGCAGCAACTGCAGGTATGCATCAGCCATTCTAGAGATCTTTGCTCAGCTGGATTTGAAATCATACAACTAGTTAAAGACGGACCCCATTACAGCATTCTACAGCAAGCAAGTAAAGATTTAAGTTGTTCCCAATGTAGCCATTCTGCTTCAGCCTAGGAGAGAGTCTACCCAAAAAGCTTTAGGTAGCTATGCCTGACTCTCTGCCTAATATGCTTTCAAAGCATCCATAAAAGAAACCCCTGTTTTCCTTTATAACCAGTTATCACAGCAGTCCCATTTTATGAAAAGCTAAAAGCGAGGCTACATTGAAAACATAAGAGAGCAAAAAATAGACTACAGACAAAACCAACCAGCCTCAAAGATCTCCCACAAGGTTTATCTTTACTACTGCAGATAATCATGTGCATATCTGAGGAGGATTAATCATTTAAAAAAATGATATCTAAATGAGACAGTCATTAAATACAACGACACTGTCTGCTTTTTACTTGTAAAATGCTCTAGTATTTTCAGTTTCAACCATGAAGGGAAAAGGAAGAATGAGTTCTTAAATGGCAAAATGTACTAGCCACCATCACATCTCTGTTCAAAAACAAAATGCAGAATTCAGCAAAAGCCGGCTGTCTGGTTTGTAGAACTGAGCCAGGGAACCTTATTTTCTGGTGTGGTCATGATTAGGTACAATGTGGTAGCACCATGATGCTTGTACACTATAGGGGAGAAAATAGGCTGGCTTTGCTGAACACGCACTTCAGCAGACCACAACAGAGAGTAAAGCTCATACTACAAGAAAAGGGTTCAGTGACCTTAGCACAGGAATTAAGCGCTTTAATTCTGGTTCCAACACTGCTTGAGTGTGCAGTTTAGGACTATTTACTTCACTTCCCCATGCCTTAGTTTTCCAAACTGTAATGTGGGATCAAGAATTAAATCAATCATAGAACATTTTAAAAGTGCCAAACATATCGGGGAGGGGGAGCCAATGTGCGTTCATTAGGAAGGGGAATGTTAAACAGCAACAAAGTAAATTGGACACTTAAAAATAGCAGATCCAGAAAACTTGTATTCAGGAGCTTCAAAAAAAAAAGAAGTCAACCAAGAAGCTCTCTGGATCATTAATGTTGATTTTGCAAAGCCTTGGAAGACTGGGCAAAGTTCCAGAAGACGATGAAATAAAAGTAGGTCACGGTAGTATTTCAAAAGGTAAATGGGATGACCTGCCTAATTATAGGCCAAACAGCCAACCAGCCATTTGGGAGAAGGTAAGAGAATGGCTGACAAGACTCTTTATTAATAGAGCTAGGGGGCAGTAATATAATCCATGCCAATCAACACGAGCTTACAGAAAACAGTTCTTATCAAACTAGCCTGATATTTTAGGACGGTCCAAAAATTTGGTTGATGAGGGGCAGTCTATGTAAACCTGGCCTTTTGTCAAGCATTTCCCTGGCTACCACAGGGCATTTGAAAGGAAATTGGACCCATGTAGAAATCAACATGGTATACTTCAAATGGATGAAAGTGGCCAATTGGTCTCAAAATAAAACTGTAATAAGGAAACAGCACACAGCAGGCACTCTTTGAGAAGGACCCGGTTCTCGGCCTTATGTTGCATAACACCCCAACCTGCCTAGAAGGGAGGGGGAAGTGATGCATATCACTACTGACAAGGTTTGCCACTGCCAAACACTGAGAGGATGCTAAGCAAGAAGAACAGGACACCAATTCAGCGATCTGGCTTGCTTGGTGGGCTGGTACAAGACAACGATGTGTGTGTATTAATAAAGCTAAACCTAAAATGATGCACCTCGGATAAACGAATGCAAGTCACTTATAGGACAGGGGACCTAATCTTGGAAGTGGTGACTCAGAGGTGTGGGGATCATGTTCAGATGCTTATCCCTCCTGACTTCCAGCGCATGGCCATGATCAGAAGAGCTAAAGCAATTCTTAGATGTATAAACAGGAGAATCGAGGAGTAGTGCGGTTACATCTCTATTCGATGCCAGCTCAGCCACTACTGCAATACTTTTGGAGTGTACAGTTGGAAGATGTCAATAAATTGGGGAAAGTTAAGAGAAGAGACATGAGAATAATGAGAGGACTGGAAAACATCCTTTATAGTGAGTGCACAGGGAGCTCATTCTATTGAGCTTATCAGAAGAAGATTAATGGATGACTATCACGGTCTATAAATACTTTGTGCATTAGTCAATCGCAGGAGTGCGAGTGACTGAAATGATGCAGCCAAGAGAAAGGTAAATACAACCTCAGGATGCAGCGGGAGAAAGATTTCCAGGAGAGTAGTTATGCTACTGTATAAAGCACTGGTAAAAACTGCCCTGGAACGTGTACACAACTCTGGTCACCTGCGTTTAACAGATGAACTCGAACCGGAGCAGATGCAGAGGAGGGTCACTAGGGCGATTAAGCTAATGGAGCACCTCCCTTCCTAGTGGAGACCTGAAGAGCTTGGCTTTGTTTAACCTAGGAAAACAAAGGCCAACTGCGGATATATGGCTCCCCATGAACTGATCGGGAAGGTTAAATAGAGGGAGAAGAGCTGCTGAAGCTAAAAGGACAATGATGGCACAAGAAAAAGTGGGTGTGAACTGGATGTGGGTAAAAATAGGTTGGAAGTTAGATAGCTGCCTTTCAAGAGGAGCAGAGGGGCCAAGAAGCCTCGCTACAGCCTTTAAGGGAGAACTCAGTGGGGTTATGAAAGGGATCACATGAATAGCTGGGAACTAGGCTGCCAGCAAGTTCCCCAAATAGGTGCTGTAGGAACTCAGGACTGGAGGGAACAAATTTGCTGATAGAAAACTTTTGAGTCTGGGAGACAAAGGAATGACAAGATCCTATTAGGCCAAAGAAAGACAAAAATCAGACTAGAAATAAAGCACTGACTTAGGGAGTAATATACAACTTGCTACGGCACTGATTCTTAACCGAGGTGCTGTGGCACCCCCGGATGCCTTGACATCCTTTCCAGTGTGTCGTAGGGTACAAGGCTGGGTGTGCAAACATGATGCACAGGATAAACCTGGTTTTCAAATTGTTTTTAACATTATGGATTTCTTCCTGCCCTGTTGTGATCTTCTCAAGTTCTTTGCAACAGAAAAATGGGTCTCATTTTTCTGTAGCCAAAAACCAAGTGAGAACTAAGAACTGCCATTTTCCAAGGGGGCCCTTGCGCCTGTCAGGGTTGAGGACCACTGGGCAAAGGGCTGCGGTGGATTCTGCATCACTGGCAGTTTTCTATTGAAAGTCCAATTGTTTCCACCCCCTCCACCCTGTTCCAAGATCTTCTTTAGTTCAACCCTAAACAATTGGACTTTGAACAAAAATGAAACCTGATCCCCTGTGTCATGCAAGAGCATGAGCCAGATGAGTACAATAGGCCCTTCTGGCCTTATTATCCATGGATCAGCAGCCTTTCTGGAGGCTGCTTTGCTCAATCGCCTGACCCAGTAAAGGGCACTAAAACTATGTGCAGGGAAAGGGCATCCACAGAAGAAAGATGCTGAAAGGGATTCCCTAGGCCTCCCTTTAGCTGCATTTCTTTATGGCAAGGGGAAAAAAAAAAAAAGAGTGATTTAGTCATCTAGCGTGAGGAAGGAGAACGATGTAAAGGGGGAGTATCACAAGCAAGAACCACTAGTACTCTGCATTCGACAGTCTTTCCCCAAAGGACTTTAAAATACTCACAAGCTGCATGTGTGGATTATAAACCTTAGTCTACAGACAGGAAACAGTAGCAAAGATGTGAAAGGACTAGCCCAAATTCAAACAAGGCACTCACAGATGTAGGAACAGAAGTTGTGTCCCCAATGACCTGCCCCAGCAAAACAGAGATTAGCCCAAAGGGGAAAAAAATTTAAAAAATTCTCTCATTCACCAGCCTACATCCCCAAAAAGCTCCTGCAAGAATCCTTTGACACAAGGAGGTTTTCAAATGTAACATCTGCGGTTTCATACAACTTTTTATAGGAACAGCTAATAAACTGGGGTTTAACAGAGCTGAGGTTACTCCATCACACATACACAGCCTGGCTCCCTAAAGATCTTAAGTCTCCCTGGATATTTAGGGCAAATGGGAAGAGAAGTCCTCACTGGACTGCAATGCTACTTTACAGTGCAAAGACCCTAACTGCAATGTGGATTCTCTCTCACTACATATACGTGTGGGGGGGGGGGTATGTGTGCGCACATAAATATATCACGCATGTATATAAACATGTGTGTATGTATACATATAGAGACAGGCACACATATATACAAATATAAAATATGGAGTGCGTGTGTACATGCATACACAGACACATATAGATAAAATATGGAGATGTGTACACATATAACATATGGGGGGTGTATACATACATACATACATAGACACATGCATTTTATACACACAGATAGACATAAAATATGGTTGGGGTATGCGTGTGCACACACACAGACGTCATTTTGATTTTAATGTATACATTAAGCCTCTGACACGTTACAAAAGGAAGAAAAGAGGAATGAGCTTTATTTGATGCAGGAAGGCTTTCAAAAGTACGATTAGGTTTCAGGCCTATTTATGCCTCAATTGTTTGCCTGAAAGTGTCCATCAGTCTGAAGTGCAGAAGTGAAGCTGCTCCTTTAACAAAAGTGCTCACCATTCAGATAAGAGGTTTTGTTATGAGCAGGAGAGTCCCAGGGTTTCAGAAGCAGATGCAGACATAAAAGTCCTTACAAGGGGGCCAGGTGATCTGAAGGATTCACACTTCATTGAAAGAGTTTCACGTTATGGAACTAGAATTTGGCTTTAACCAAGGTCTTTCATGCTCTAATTGCTTTGTGAAGCATTTCAGAGTGCCTAGCGACTGGCTCTTCCCTGACTGTACCTGCAAGCGAGATGGCTGCTCACATGACCTTCCATTTCAGAATGCCGTCTGCAAGGCAATTCTGCTCAGTTATCCCCAAAAGTAATGGGACCACGCACAGCAACCCTACCTAATAAAAGAAAGCACTTCGTCTTGTGTGTGGCTATTCTAGTACTGTGCTACACTACCGCTCCCACCCACAGAAAATGCACAGCTCTAGAGGTTATGATGAGGTCTTCCGGACTCTTAAAGTATGCTGCAGCAACAAATCCCATCCATGCTTGAGTTCTGCCACCTGTGAAATGGATGGGGGGCTATGAGTTGAACCTTAGCATCTGTTAAGTCAGTGAGACCCTCAACTAATACAGTACTATAGAAATAGCATAAAAGTTGGGGGGGGACTCCTCCCAAAAAACAAATACAACTGAACAACAAAGAAAAAACACCAAAAAACTCAACCCATCCTCACTGTCTTTTCTTCCAATTTCTACTTTGACTATTGTACCAACACCTGAAAAAAACAACATAATCCAAATCCAAGAGGCAAAACTAAGGGGTCTCTGCATTTTCAAACAGACTGTCTGCATCTCCCACTGGAAGTGCACAAAGAGGAGTAAGGAAAAGTCATCATCACGGACAGAGATCAAGCAAACCAGAACTGTACCTTTCGAACGGCTTTGTGATCTACTTATTTTACTGAGAACCTGCACTCCTGTTTGCTTTGCAGTGCTGTCATAGGTAACATAGGTTGCTTCTGTGCCAGCTTGAGCATCAATATGCACGTTCTCACTTAATTCTCAATACTGTTGTTGCAAGAAATGGAACACAGCTAGACCTTTGCATCCAAGCTGAATGTAAGTCTGCCAGTTAGAAAAAAGTAGCATTGATATTTAAAACGTAAACTGATCTCAAAATTAAGAAAAGTGACCATGGCAACTGTGTCACTCCTCGTACCTGCAGCTCAGTGATTAGGCCACTTGCTTAGGGTGAGAGACCTGGTTTCAAATCCTTCTGCCTGTTTTGGAATAGAGACCCAAGCCCAGGTGTCCCACCTCTCAGGAAAGGGTCTCAAACCCCTGGCAAAAACCAGGCATTTTAAGGCAGGGGTCTCAAATCCTCTTGGCTCAAACTGTTCCACTTTGCACAAATGAATATTTGTTGAGGCAGAGAAAAGAGCCAGGTGAGAGGCCTAACCAGGCTATTAAGTCTCCGTCTGTCTGGTTAATGATGCTTAGAGCAGGCAAAGTTAAGACTCTGGGAAAGCAAGGCAGAGCGTTGTCTTCGCTGAATAAAGAGCTGCAGCTGGTTACTACATGGTCTCCAAAACAAACCGACTGCAGATTCTTAGCAAGTCTTTTGTTCTGGGAGGAGCTTGGCTTGTTGCGAGGTACAAAGAAATCCCTCTTTTAGGCGAGAACATGGTTGTAGCTTTCCTTTGAGCCAAGCCTGTCCACAGAACAAGAGGCTCTGCTAAAGATGCACGGACAAGTTGTTTCATAAAACTATGTGGTAACCAGCTGAAGTTTCTTTTTCAGAGAAGATAACTTTGCTTTACCAGAGTCTGCTCCATTTGTCTGTTCAACATGAGCCTGGCAAGGAACTTAGTATCACAAAAAAGGCAAAGACATTCAACCCTGGAAAATGGGGTTTGGGGGGGGACTGTCAATGAACACATGGCCTTTGGGGCATGAAACACAAGTCGCACACCATGCTACTTGAGTGAATCTAGCTGATCATGGGTTTTTTGTTTGGTTTTTTTTTAAAGGGGAGTCAGAATGATACAGTCACACGACACAGGTAGATAAATGCTACCAATGCAACCTAGACCAACAATTAATTGGAGCCCTTAATTGTACAAGCAAATTCAGTGCTGTGATCCACTCTTAAAACCCAACTGGTCCCAATCTTCTACAATGAATTACAAAACCTGCAGAGTCTGTGGTGTCAGAATACTGCTGCAGGCTCAGTACAAATAAATAGTGAACAGAGAAAGAACAGCAGTGAAAAGTATGATCTGAGAAGCAGCTGAGGCACATTAACTATGAGGAGGAAGTAGACGGTGTAGCATTCACTACGTTGCATCAAGAGGGATAGTTAAGAGGCGGCTACAATAGAAGTTATAAACCAGGAGTTGCCATGTGGAACACCGATCCCAACTACAAACTTACTAGATAAAGCCTGCAGATAAATAATTTTTGTTTTTCCTGGGTTTATCTAAGAGTATGTGAAAAAGGCAAAGTAAAAATAAGTTTTTTGATTAGCTGCAGCCAGCTTACAAGACCACTGAAAAAACAGAAAAATATGTTTTCTTAGCCAATGTACATATACAGCTTTCCACAAGGATTTCAAAGCTCTTCATAAACATGCCAACTTCCCTGTGAAACAGTGTTATAATTATTTTACAGATGAAAAAATTTTGGTAACAAGAGAAACAATTTGCCTAAACTCATCCTGGTTGGTGTCAGAATTAAGATGACAAGCCTGGCCTCTTTTTGCCCTATATCTTAATCATTATGGGACACTCCCACATGCATGCATTTAAAGATGAGATTTTATATAGTTTTTTTTTTTTATTTTTTTTACGGCGACCAC
>NW_017728886.1:1002458-1018764 GCF_001723895.1 Crocodylus porosus | reverse complement strand
TATGTAAAGAACGAGAGAGTAGAACTTCAAGTCCCTGTGACCTGGAACAATGGACCATTTTTCGAGCGCCCCCAATTAAAACTGGAAGTCAGTGGCTACGGAAATTTGTACACAACAAACCTTTGCTTTGGTGGCAGCTGAGGCAAGAGCTGCAGCTGCAGCCGTTGCTACATTTCCTTCAGAGATCTCGTGTTCCACTTTCTTCTTCCCAGTATCACTCTCCTTGTCTTTGCTTGCATCAACGTTTTCCTTGTTCTCCTCTGCTTCCTTCTCTTCTAAAGAAACGCCAAAAATAACTTGATACATATGTACTTCAGTGTTAATGACTATCACACCAGGGGTAGGGTTACATAGCATGCAGATCTGTGCTCACACAGCCTAAATCCATACATCAGCATATTACAATGTTCCCACTTGGGTGTTTCACACTCTTGCGCCTCTACTTCAAGTGTTTTCACAAAAGCTATTTTAATTCCAGAACTACGCACACCAGAGATCCCCGCCTACCCCTTCCCGGAACAGCCAAGGGTGGCACTCCGAAGTCCCTGCCTTCTCTACCCAGTTCATTTCTCTCCATCTTTGATCCAGTCTCGCAACAAACCAATCTTAAGTTGTCTTCCCAGCATCTCATCACCACCTTCATTCAGGAGAGGCAAACTGAGACTAGTGTCTTGTTCTACCTGTTCCTAAAACCCTAGACATGGCAAATCTGCCAGAAGAGATGGGTCAGACCTATGTAGTATGAGAGAATGTTCGTAAAAGAGGACTGAAGTATTTTAAAATGTGTAAGATAAAATACTCAGAAATTGGAGTATCCCCAACTGGTCAAATGACTTGCATAGCCATGTGTGGAAACTGAGCAAGCACGATAGCTATTGAGCATAAAAGCAACTCCGACTGTCTGCCCCTTTGCATGTGGAAGAGACCAGTGCCATGGCAATTGGGGGAACTCCTTTATGCTGCATGTGCCCACTTTAGTACAGCAATTTATTCACCTACTCATTTACTGACAATATGAAAAAAGGCTCCAACTGAAGTCTAAATTGCTTTCATGAAAGAATTTAGTGCTAGAGCTCTGCAGTGAAATTAAAATGGAATATTTACTGCCGAACCAAGCAGCAGGCCTGATGTGCGAGAGGAAATATTTCTGCCACAATTAAGTTTATAGTCTCTTCCTATATCTTCGGAGAAAGGCTATTAAAGGTAACATGAAGTTGAGTAACAGCCGCTATCTATTACCTGGCTTGACATCAGCAGTCACTTCACTGTCTTGCTCCTTTTCTGGATTTCTCTCATTTTCTCCTTCCTGAACTTTTTCACCTTCCTCCATTTCACCTTCTCCTTTACTTTCCACCTGGCGGGTAGAAGGGAGAGGGAGGCAGAGCAGAAGAGAAAAGATAAGAGACATGCAACATTAGTGTGGTTCACAGCTCCATTTTAAAATTGTTCCAACATCCCTAGGAAGGTAGATTAAAACTTAATTAATTTTTTGAGATGCATTTGAAAACCAAGGTCAAGGTTTTGGGGGAAACAGGGATGACCACACTGGATCAGACAGTCTATTCAGTCTGGGAACCCAGCAGGCAGAAATGGACAGCAGATATTTTGACTGACGATGCAACAAAAATTTGGCAGCAGGAAATATGCACTGACCTGTCCTGGCTCCTACCCATCATCTCATTTCAACACCTATTGGTTAGGGATGGGCTTAAAACCTGCTGCATAGAAGGTGTTGCATCCCTTGGAAAATCTGTTACGCTGCATGTAATGAACATGGATCCCCTTGATGACAATCCAGACGTATATTCCTATTGTGAATTTTGCTAAATTCATTGCCACTAGATATATCTGAGGCCATGAAGCTGCAGCCTAATTACTCACTGTGTGAAAAAGCCTTTTTGCCCTGTAGCTAGAGGGGAGCAATAAACATTTCCACTCCTTAGAACACACTTTTGTAAACAGAATAAAGAGTTTCCTTCAGGGATTCTCTCTTTTTAAAACTCGGGGGCCTGACACTGTATAAGAAAATCAGCAGTGGTTTCATGGATAAAGCTAGGGGTGACAAATACTTCTCCATTTGGAATTCAATCCGAACTCTTAAATACGTCCAATCTATTCTGTTCTACAAGATGATGAATCATTTTCCAAGAAGTCTGGATCAATGATTTTCATGCTCTTGTTTACCATGTGCTATATTTACACATCTTTCAAAAAAGCAATGTAAAAATTATGCAAGAGAAGAATACAGTAAGCAAGAAGTAACATCTAGAACGATGAACTTTGCATGCTATTATAGCCAGTAACATTTCATTTATTTGACTGAAAAAATGGGATGACAAGGAAGTATGACAGATAAGAGCAACCACAGCAATTTAAAGCTTTGTCTTCAGTAAAGCCCTAGGGCACAAGTCTGAATCCAGTCCAGGTCAGAAGTCACTGCCTTTAGCAATGGACAGCTCTGCTGTATGAAAGGAGCTACTGCCCACCAAGTCACTGTCACAAGTGTCTTCTCCTACTGATACTCTCCATGAAGATGAATAGATGGAACAGGCAGACCAGACCGCTTGGTAGAAGAGCATTTGATCTTGCACACGCTGAAACCAACAAGAATTTGCCTCTGACTGCAATTAATGTAGGAACAAGCCCTAAACCAGGGCCAAGTCACACTGCCAGAAGACCCCTATGCCATCATGACCTGCACTGGAACACTTCCATGGACAAAAGACTTCACTCCAGCTGCCCACCAGCTCCAAACGATACCCAAAATGGAAATGCAAGAATAATGTTTGTTGTTTCTGTCCTCTCAACATCCTCTATATGCCAGCTCTGAAAATGGGTTACACGGACAGTGCAACACAATGTTTTAGAAAGTTCTAAAAACAGGAAACTTTCTTGGATGGCACTCCTCTCTGCTGGTCTTGTACCCAGTGAATGGTTCTCAACCCTGAGGAGACAATTTCTCACTGAAGGAAGCTAAGTGGAGCCACAAGGCTCACATGTGATGTTTCAAATCCTGAATCAGTGTCGCTGCAACACCTTTTGTTGCTGCAGAGAACAAGATGCAGACCAGTGGCTTGAAGCTGCAGCAAAATAGGTTTAGACTGAATATCAGGAAAAATGTAATTCCCTGTTAGAGCAGTGCAGTAGTGAACAGATGCCTAGGGAAGCTGTGGACTCTCCATCATTGGGGTGCTCAAGAGAAGGTTGAACAGGTATTGCTCAGGGATGATCTAAGAGCAACAATGCCTATGCTCTCCTATGGGTATGTCTCATGCTTCTGGGTTTTGCTGGTTGCCACTGGGACTGAGACATTTTTTTCCCCCTCCTGCTGCAACATGTCAGGGGTTTTTTGGGTTTTTTTGCCTCTCTCAAAACCACTGGATGTTGGCCACAGCCAATACTGGGGATTTTGATGGGAGTGTGCCCTCTTCCTTGGATCTCTCGAGTGTATTTTAAACAACCCTTCCAGCAGCAGCACATTGGTTGCCACGGTCCCCTTGTTTTACTTGTGGCAAATTAGGGAGTTAGGCCTTGTATTGTGTCTGGGTTAACTGTGTAGTTTTGCTAAGGAGTTGATCGTGGATTTGTATAGGATGGTTTGAATAGGGATGATCCTACCACTGGAGAGGGGACTGGATTAAATTACCGCTGGAGGTCCTTTCCAACTCTTTTGTTCTATAATTCTAGTGCAGAACATATCAGGAGTTCCTAGTGCAGCTTCTCCAGGGCTCTTATCGACATTTCCACTTCTACCCCTGTACTTCTTGCAGCTCTGGGGCTGGCAGGGACTGAGATAGACTGACTCACTCCTCTCACTTTGCCCCCACAACTCCACCCTGAGCAATCTTAAAACAGCAGAGTGACCCAAACACTAAGCTGAGGCCAAATCAGGTGCTCTAAACGATTGCAAGCCATTTAGGGCAGGGTGCAAGTTTTCATTATACGTGTGTAAAGTGGCTAGCACAACGCTGCCATGATTTTTGATGTTGTTGCAGTACAAAAGTAATAATCATTGCCAACTTAATTGCAAATGGCAAACTTCAGCAAGTACCACACAAAGACTGAAGGCTCAGATACTCACCTTTTCTGACTGTTGCCCGTCTGTCTCGGTTTCCATTTTTTCTTCTTCAGCTCCATCTGTGAAGAGAAGAAACACAAGGACACGTAAGTCAGCAGTTAGAGCCATTATGACTATCATACTTGATCATTAATTGCAGAATTTACTGAGGTCTCCTGCTCTACTCTAAAGATTGGTTTGAGAAAGTTATGCAACACTGGATACCTAGATACTTAAGCCAAGTTATACTGGCCTTAGTTTAAAAGGAAGATATATCAGGTCAGATGACATTAAAGTCCATGTGCTCTTTGGAAATATACAGATCACCTGGGAAAATGGGAGGAGTCCACAGTTACAGCCCTATAAAAGGTCAGGGCTATCCTGCAATTCTGTAACATCCAAGTGATGCTATAATTTCACATAAGAACTGCCATTAACTGCATCAGACCAAGGGCCCATCTTGTCCAGGATCATGTGTGTCACAGTGGCAGAGAGCGGATGTTGAAAGGGAGAGTGAAATGGGTCTGACCAGGGTTTTTTCCTCTCTTCCTCTCTCTCACTTAGACCTTAAATGCTGGAGGCTGCAAGACACCAAAACAGGTGGACACCTTCTTACAATATCTTATACCAACTGTTTAAGTTGTGTAAACAGTCCAGTCTTAGAAGTCACAGAACAAAAAAGTAGGGCTGGAAGAGGACCTCAGGGAGGTCATTTAGTCCAATCCCTTGCTCAAGGCAGTATCATTCCTGCCTAATCCATCCTAGCTAAACTTGCACTTAAAACCTTCAAATGATGAAGATGCCACAGTCTCTAGGACAGTGACCAGCCTGTGGGCAAGCTCCAGGGGCACTGGGTGGCAGGGAGCTTCTGCAGCAGTCACAGGGGGAAAGTGGCAGTGGTGGGCGTGGGGAAAAGCAGCAGCTGCACCTGGATCCTAGCACCCACCCACCTTCAACTCAACCTGGCCCAAAGCCGGCTATAGACTGCTGCTCTAGGGCAGCGTTTCTCAACCTTTTTTGTACCAGGACCCATTTGAAACATTGGTGGCCAGTGCCCTTCACTCCCGACCCGCTATCCCCAGCCCTCAGTGCATTGGGGGGGGGGGCTGTCAAGCAGCCCCTTGAAGGCTGGAACTCTGCAAGGGAAAAGCTTCAGTTTCCCACATTTTTCTCCTTTAAAGGAAAATCCATTTTTAAAAAGTTTGTTTGCGACCCTTTCATATATTCTTGCGACCTACTTTTGGGTCATGGGTTGAGAAACAATGCTCTAAGGAATCTTGTTTCAATGCATAACCTCTAACTTACAGGGGTGTAGGCTGTAGCTGTATTCGTCTAAGGACATAGGTAGACAAGGTTATTTGGGTGAATCTGATATCTTTTATTAGACCAACTAAATAGTTGGAGAACAATTTAAGCTTGGGTTAGACCTCATCTGCATTAGTGTGTCCAGTTTTTCATTTCAAGGAAGGTGTAGAATTTCATTTAATTTCAGATCTTTTTTGCAAATTTTCTAAGTCAGCAGCACTTTGGAGGATAGGATTAGGAGTCAAACTATCCCACCTAGCTTTGTATCCATCTACAAATTTATTAAGAACACACACAATTCCATCCTCCAAGTCATTAATGGAATTGTTAAACTGGACCCCCTAGGGTCTTTGGATATGAAGATCTAATAGTTCTGCAGCCAGCTAATAGTTTCATCTAGATACTTGTAATAAAGTCAAAGTATAATGTTATGGGAGACTGTATTAAAACTGTCACTGAAGTCCATGCTTAATGATACCTACTGCTCCATCTACAACCTTCCTCCCCAACCATAGAAACCCTAAAATGCCAGAGAAGGAAATCAATTTGAGAAGCATGACTTCCTCTTGACAAACCCACCTTGGCCATTCCTTCTCACCTGGTTACTGTCTAACATTTTCCCTGATATTTTCTTCCTTCCAAGAGACAAAAAGTCTCAAGTGAAGCTCCTCATCTTTTAGTACTCCAAGAAGAGTAACCCCTGCTCAGCACAAGCTTCCTGAAGTTCTTTTCGTAAACTGTCTGCACTTCAGATTGCAGATTCCCATTTGCAGACAGGCCAACACAGACTAATGGTGTTCTGAGTTTTAGCAAGATCTCCAAATCTGACAGAGGAGTGTCACTTCTTCACTGTGAAAATACTTTGCTGTGAGGTTCCAGCAATGTTGTAAATAGTGTTAAAACCTGAAGAGTCACACCCCTTCCCCCTTCACAGCAGGCATCAGCTGTAGAGTTTAATTTAGACAGTTCTTTAACTGATGTTCTGCATAACCTCAGTGTACTTGGCTTACAGGCCCTTCAGTTTAGCTACTGCTGTTGGTCTTGTGGTATTTCCCTGCCAGTCATTTCTCTCCGTAAGCTTCACCAATAACTGGCCCCATCATAGCTCTCATATCCAAGTCTTGGAAGAAATGTGTTTTGAGGAACAAAGAGGTCCTCAAAGAAGTGTTAAAAGTGAAAGATAGAACTTGTAAAAAAAAAGAAAAAAAAGAAAAAAAAAAAAGAAAAAAAAGAAAAAATTCATAGTGTGGGATCTCCTTACATGGTTCCTTATTTTGGGGTCTGAGATGTTGTAGTCTCATGACTACATGACCCTCACATACATGGGACTGGGTTTTTCTTGACTGGTAATGTCCCCCTGGACCATGCACAAGTCCTTTGCTTCCTCTGGAAGGTGAGAAGGGGATCACAACTCTCCCTCGCAACACAAACGCTATATTGGTGAGAAATCGGGAAAGCAGGAATGGGGGAGCAGGATCTACACAGATCACATCACCTTGAAGAATTCAAGTTACTATAGGCCAAGCAACCATTCAAGGAAGTGTCAGGTGGGTCCTAGTTTAGGACGCTAGTCACAGTATGCTCTCTGGATATTAGGAGCAAGGCACTTGAGCTATGTCAGTCCAATGTGGCCATATCAGATGCCACCCATCTCGCTGCCACTGCCTACCACAGTAAGATGGACCAGGGGAAGGTCATGATTGCATTCCCCCCACTGCCTTCATAGAGGAATCTAGGGCAGGACAGGGAATGCTTCATCTAGGAAAAAGCTTGGCCTTATTTCAAGAGTCCTCAGTGGGATCCTCATTGACAAAGAATTAACCTTCATCATTCAATCGCTTGCTTCTTGTTGCTGTTGTATCTTTTGCCTGCTTGATGGCTGGTTAGAATTCAAGCGTTCCAAGCCAAGGGCTTTCCCTCCACATCTGGACATTAAATCACCTGCTATTCCTTGAGTGATCTAATGAGGGTCTCAGCCAGAGGTTCTAGTCGCTTAACATTTATAGTCTGAATTGAGTGTTGCCTACTTACTTCACTATGACATCCGATCTTGGTAATTGCAAAGGAAAGTTACGTTGCACAATAACTGAATCATGGGTAGGCTGGGGAGAAAAGGATGCAGGAGTGGGAGACATCACGTTTTGCCGAAAAACATCAGTAAAACTGTTACCCATTACAAGATGTGTGGCTATCGATAAAAAGTGTGTTTTTAACAGTAATTAGCCTCATTTCAAGCTACTTAGCATACCACTATACTCTTGTCATTACGACAGGTCTTTTCGTACCGACATCCAGTTTATTAATTAAGCTAGTCTTTTAGTGAACATTTATGCAAATGTTGCTACTAATGACAGTGCCAATAAAGACAGGGCCCTTTGGGATTAGCAGAAACACATATACCACACTGGATTGTAATGAAGCTATTTAAGCAACAGGCGAGTCATTCCAAATGTTTTGTACATGGTTTATCGAGAAGGCCAAGAAACACTAGCGTAAGCAGCATCTGGAAAAGCTGCCAATACAGAGGTGACAGGAAAAAGCTGGCATGACAAGGAGAAATGACAGCCCTCCTCAAAGCCTGAAGGGGCTGTACTTCCGGGGCACACACGTCTACAAGACACAATGCAGCACAACACACTAGAACCGGAAGTGCATTATGCAGAGGCACTGGGAATGCACAAGCATCCTTCCCATTAGATCATGGGCTCTGCCCCATGCTGACATGCCTCAAATTGCTGGCCACAGCCAGACCAACTCTGAGACTGCATGGGTAACAAACACTCAGTCCAGCTACCTAAAAAGTGTAGCGTGAAGCACTGATTGATAAAACCCCAAATCATGCTACAGGTACGGTGAGACTTTGCCAAACAAGCTTTCTGCCCTGGAGTCAGACAAGGCATTGAAGACAGAAACTTTGTCTCCAACAGAAATGCCACATACATGTACAAGAAAAGAAAACCTGGAAGCAACAAAGAATTAGACATAAAATGAAAACCGGTCCCCTTCATCTTCTCTGACACAGGCAAAATTTTCCCATCCTAAGTACCCAAACTAGAGGCACATCCTGATGAATCTGCCCTCTGAAAAGAGAAAGCCGGATTTGGAAGGGTTTGGCAATCCGGCAACAGCACAGAAATCACCCAGGTTAGACTGTCTCGGTACGGACATAACAATTGTATTGTTATTAAAAGAACACCTGCACACAGGATTAGCATGCAACTGCTGCATCGGTGCGATTCTGGAGCAAGGCAAGGGTAGCAAAACCTCTCCAACTCCAACCTGGCTTTGCCCAGGGGCAGAGTTCAGGTCCCTACAAGATCACGTGGAACAAGATGCGTCACCAGGAGCAAAGCCTCCTTCTTGGTGTCTCTCCTTAGCAGTAAGAGTTCAGGGACAAAAAAAAGAGAGAGTGGTATGTTTAAAAAGGAGGCAAGCTAGTAAGTTGAAACCAGAACATATTGGAGATCAATAGGCAAGCTATTTAAGTGCAGGCTGGCCAGAACACCAAGCTGCCTGGCAATCTGAAATACCCCAAATATCCCAATCCAGAGGAACTGAAGGAATGTGTGTAAGGCAGAAGGTTATGCAAACTGCTGATTAGAAACTGAGCCATAAAGAAACAATGAAGTTTTTGCTCACTTGGGTCTTCAAATCAGACAAAGAGCAGGGGTAGGAAGCTTTTCCCATCCCACAGAAGTCTGAAATTTTCAAAAGTTTTCCTGTTCTGTATTAAGCTCTTTCCAAATGGTTTGTGATAGCCGAATGCGAATGCTGTGGAAGGCTGCGGTTCACTTGTTTCGGTGACCAAAGGCTCTGCAGGTACTCAGCTCCCAGGCCCAACACCCTGCAAAGCACCCTAGCCATGGGCCATTGCCTGTTCAGAGAGAAGCATGTTCCCTGCTCCGCTCCTTGTTTGTACTAGACAATCCTTGTCCTAGCTGAGAAGAACAATTTAATGGAAAGCTTTGATTGGGCAAGCAACGTTTTTCTGAGGAAAAGACATTTCACTGGAAAATGCCTGACCTGCTCTGATCAGAACCAATTTGGCATTCCACAACAGACAGAAATTTCACAGGTGATGGAAGCAGTCCTTGCTATTTATATACTCTGGATTACATTTGATAAAATGTTGTAATTAAAATAATCATGGGAGCTGCCTGATGGCAGCTGCCTTAAAATTAAGAAGGGATGTGTACCACACAGGCTTCCTTCCTCTTCCCACAGTGCAACTGCTTGTTCCTGCCTCCGCATGAAAGACTACGTTTCCACCCTGTTTAAATATCGAGTTGGGTATTAAAAAAAAAAATGCAGGTTTTATTTTTTTTATTAGTAAAGTCCTTAGCCTGATGCTTCAGAAAAATGGTGGCCTTGACTCGGGTGACCATAATATATAGTAATTCAATGAATTAGATTGAAGACACCCATTGATCCCCACCTGACTGCCTGATGGGGGAGTGCAGGTCTGCTTCCTAGATCACATTCCTCAGTCCTTCCTGGTTTTACATGTCTCAAGCATGCAGATAAAGCAACATACTGCATTTTTCTGGACTGGCATCAAAAAAAAAACCTATGGACACTTTATAAACATTAAGTCAGTCTCCCAGGCTTGTGTGGCAGGATGCACTACCACCAGTGTGTACAAGGGGAAAGCAAGACAAAAGTTAACCACCTTACTCAAGGCTATCATCAGCGGCAATACAGTAGTGATATGGTGGCTCCCTCCTATTTAATGAAGCAGCTTCTTACCAGCTTGCATTTTAAGCGGGTGATGTAGCCAAATCAACAGCACATATACCCCTCTCTGACCAAGATGACTGAATCAATGAACTAAAGAGTCTGAGCTTTAGGCTTCCTGACTCCGGCATTTGTAGTATTACATGCACCAGACAAGTATGGTCAAGGCTCATTTTCCCTGCTCTCCTCCCAATCCCCAAAATCCAGAGCCCTTTTATCTGAGCCTGTTAAACTGCTGAGCTCACAGAATTCACATCCTTAACTATCTTAGTCATGTCCAAATGCCTTACTTCACCTTTGGCAGACAAGGTTCTTTGGGTGAATCTGCTATTTTTTATTAGACCAACTTAAATAGTTGGAAAACAATTTCCAGCAACCTTTCAGGTTCAAAACCCCTTCATCAGGCTGAGGAAGTTACTTCCCCTTTACAGCACTTTGTAGAAACAGATCAAATGGAGTGCCCCAGGGGCCGGTCCTGGGCCCAACTTTGTTCTTCTGTAACTTCGTCAGTGACCTGGAAGATGGGATGCAGCACACCCTCAGCAAGGATGTGGATGACACCAAGCTGGGGGAGTAGCAGATATGCTGGAGGGGAGGGGTAGGATTCAGAGAGAACTACAGAAATTGGAGGATTGAGACTCAAAAGTAATCTCATGAGGTTCAACAAGGACAAGTGCCAAGTCCTGCACTTAGGACAGAACAATCCCATGCACAGGGACAGGCTGGGGGCTGCCCGGCTGGGCAGCAGCTCTGCAGAAGAGGACCTGGGGGGGACAGGGGACAAGAAGCTGAACAGGAGCCAGCAGTGTGCCCTTGGTGCCAAGAAGGCTACCGGCATCCTGGGCTGCATTGGTAGGAGTGCTGCCCACAAATGGAGGGCAGTGATTCTTCCCCTCTATTCAGCACTGGGGAGGCCACATCTGGAGTCCTGTGTCCAGCATGGGTTTGTTGCTTGACCATCCACATTTCCTTCTATGACCAGGTGACGTATCACCTGGAGAAAAAGGAAGAGGTTGGTTATCATATATGTGAAGGTTAAAAAAGCCTTTGACTTGGTGTCCCATGATGTCCTCATGGAAAAATTGGGCAACTGTGGCCTCGACTACTCCACAGTCCCATGGCTGGGGAACCAGCTCCAAGGCCAGACTCAGTGATTCTTGCCCTCTATTCAGCACTGGGGAAGCCACATATGGAGTCCTGTGCCCAGTTGGGGAAAAAAACATTCCCAAAATTTTCAAAAAAAAGTTCCCCACTGGGATCAGACTAAACCTGCTCCCAAGAAAAATGTGGGAAGAAATTACTGAACATAGGAAAACGGGCATAATTAAAGCCCTGACATCCTTCAGAGTTGTCTGTTACTGACTGCAATAATAAAATACTGTTTTATTAAGAGTCAAGTCAGGCTGCCAAGTTGAACCAGGTAGCAGTTGATGGCTTTTGAAAACTGTCTCGTCACATCAGCTGCAGAGCCATTATATGCAGACAGTGCAGCAAGGGGAGGCCTCCCAGCTGGCAGACGCACCACTCAATACTCGTTGCTTATACTGAGAGCAGCATGCACGAATGCCAAACGAAGGAAGTGGAAAAGGAAAGAAAAATGGATCCAATGATTAGTTTCAGGGCAAGATGAATTAAATTTATCTGAGGTTATGCAGGTTTCTGCCTCTAAATTGTAAATAGCTTCACTTACACTGTAAAAAGGTGGCAGGAAGGCTATAAGAAAATTCATTTGGAGCCCAAGTGTGACAGGTATGGGGGACCTGAACAGAACATGTTAGTTGTATTGAGAGACTACAAAAACACATATTCAAGCATTCCTGCATTTCAGCAAGATAAAAACACAGCAGTCGTTGATTATTGCTACA
Source organism: Crocodylus porosus (assembly GCF_001723895.1). Lineage (NCBI taxonomy): Eukaryota > Metazoa > Chordata > Crocodylia > Crocodylidae > Crocodylus > Crocodylus porosus. The sequence continues at coordinate 1,006,803 of NW_017728886.1, read as the reverse complement.
AACATAGAAGTAAAACCTAATAAGGCAGATGAAAAAAAATATACAAAACTGGCAACGCAGATAGGAGCTCATCATTTGGAGAACATATACCCCAATCCAAACGCACTAGCCACCTTCCCCACCTGCAGGGAATGCCCTAGACATCCTCTTAAGGGCCCCTAGGTTACCTGACTCTTATCTTCAGCAGGTCCTGCAATACATCCATTTTCCCAGATGGAAAAACCATATGAAGCTGTCTTAAAAAAACCCACAAGTCACTGATGGTTTCTGAATCAAAGAGGGGTTGATGACAATCCATCCCGTGTAGCACGGCACATCCAGTCTACAATCCTGCCCACCCCCTCACAACCCAGGGACTGTTTCCTAAATCTCAACAGTGTTAAGACAGTAACAGAAACCCCAAAGAGGAGCTCTGCCTAGGTAGGCAATAGCTGCAGCTGTCCAATTCATGCAGAGTCTAGTCTCAGTTTCTTAGGAAACCCTGTTTGATCCTTCAGTTAGCTGAAATTGTCTTCAGGTAAAGAAGAGAAAATGATTAAGCATCTCAGCTGATTAATCAGCTCTCCAGCCAGTTACTTGGGGTTGACTGAGTGCAGCAAAAAAACAGATTCCCATTCTTACCAGAGGAACAGTGACAGCACCAAGTATTCCTGTGCATGAGCCCTGCCAGGAGCTTCAGTCTGGAGAGGAGACAAGTTTCCCCAAGCCAAGTTGGCTCTTTCCGAGTTTCCCGAGAAGAGGGGTCGTTTTTATAGTCCATTATAAAAAACACACTTATGTTACTACTGCAGTTGATTCTGAACAAATTGTTTTAGCAATAAAAAAGCAGCTCTGGACCCAAGTATAATATAATCATGCCAGTACTTAAGCTCCTTTTATTTTTCAGGCCCAGTGAGAAGTCCAAACTCCACAACAGTGAGCGCTTCCCACACACTGAACACAGGTCTTCTATGCATGATGCCCAGCATGATAAGACACAGGCTTTCTTTAGGGGGGTGCTGAGGGCTAGATTGAGACAGTGGCTGTAGGCAGCCCATGGAAAGCCTGTGCCACAGCTGCAAACACTATACAACTCCACTGTAAAAGGAGAGATGATTGCCCCAGTCCTCAGAAAGCCACTTCAGTACCCAAGGGGCCCCTACTAGGACATGAGTGAAGCATTTGAAGGGAAAACTTAAACTCTTCACTCTTAACAACTTTCTAGCATTATTTCCCTAGCACGTGGGAAATGTTAAATGCCAAACATGACCTCCTTTACGCATGCCCTACAGCTCCCAAAGACGCGTGTACTTGGAAGTACCCTGTACATGCTCATTCATAAACTGAAAGGACAACATGATTTCCAGCTGGAACCTGCTGACAAGCTTATGGTTAGGAAAGCGGTGCCTCTGGACCACATGCCTGGCCAGACCAGAGACTCTTGGGTTTTAACCCTAATTCTGATGTGACCGTAGGCAGATAAGTCACTAATTTATAAAATGCTGATAAAAAGACACACATTTGGCTCGACTCATGGCTGGCTAGGAGATTCCCTTCCAGTCTGGCAGACGGCGACTTGACTTTGCTCATACATATACACTGTCGTCATCTCCCTCCCCGGACTACAGCAATGCGATGTACTCGGGAATAAGACATTTAGCCCTTTGGAAACTTTTAGTAGTACATAACACCACACCATGCCCCTTCAGTAATACCACATGGACATCAAACCTGTCTTCTGTTTGCAATCAATATTGGCTTCCCAAAGAGCAGCAGTTGCTGAATTTTTGCTGGATGTGCTCCCATATAGAGACCAGTAATTCTGTGCTAGCCCATATACCTGGCAATATTTTTATACTAGTAGGGACATCATAAAAACAGCCAGCAGCAGCATCTGTTCAAGCACTTGCTCTTAGCCTGTGGTAATATCTGGTGTGAACTGCCACTGCTCAGAATGAAACGGGATGAAGTTGCGCCAGGTAACTGCAGGCACACAAACATGGGTAGCGCTCTGATGGCTGCCCCCATTTTAATGCCAATTTTCTTTCCTATTGGAACGTCAGTGTTTGGGGTCATGACCACCAATGCAGGAACCACTGCCATGGAGGCCCAAGTCAATGCCAGAGATTGCCTTTATTTTCAAGGTGCTCAACAGTCTGGGCTGACTATGAAGAAAGATCTACCCTTCCACAATGAAGACCTTGCAGACAACTCCCCTCCGGAGGAACTATGTTTATGGTGCATATTGTGGATTAAAACATTTGCAGTTTGAACAGGACAGGTAATGATAGTACCTGGACACAAACTTGGTAGCAGAAGGCACAAGGTACCTAACCAGCAGGCTAGAGATGGATGGATCACGTCCCTTCTCAGCCTTCCTGGGTTCTGATTGCAAACAATCACCCTGCACAGAACAGATGGCTTCTTCACAAGACCTAAGGCTCACAGATGCTTTTGTGGGGCAAACAGAGGTGCTGCCTGCTAAGAACAGGGCTGGTACAGCTTGATGCTAGATGGCTGGATTGGGGGGGGGGGGGGGGCTGAGTTGTGTTTTTTTCTCCCTTCTACCTGCATTTACATTAACACTCGGCTAGAGGACAGCACTGCTCAAAGCAGCTGCAGAGCCAGCTCCCAGTCTCAGGAAGGGAGCACTGTGTGGGCAGGGGAGAGAAAGGGCAGAAGCGTTATTGGATTTGGGAACAGGGACAGCTCTCTGAAGAATGCAGGCACAAACCTGATTTTTGTAGAGATTACAAAGACAGCAACAACAATATACTGAGAGAGGGTTCAGGGACCTGCTTTTGTCTGGGCATCTTGCATCGATCAAGTGGAAATGGCTGTACCTTTAAGATCTTAGCGTTGAAGGGGCTCTTTGTACAAGCAATCAAAACTCAATCATGCCCACAGTGAATTGGGGAAAACATCGGTATTGTCAGTTGTGCAGTACTGCACAAAAGAGCTGCCTTTATTGTGCATTTTAAAAACCTAATGCATTCAGGAAGATGAGGCAGATTTATTAAGGGCTTGATCCTGCCCTTAAAATAACAGTGAACCAACACACCATAGCGGAGCTCCCAGTACATTCAGAGCATCCTTGATACATGGCATCTATCATATTAATCATTTCATCTGAACCACTCTAGGCTCCTGCAGGGGGTTGGTCTCTAATAGCTCTAAATATATTGGTTTAAAAGGAGCCTGGCTGTTAGCTTATAACAAAGCTAACCACAAAGACTCCTACAGGCAAGATTTCTAGACCAAGGCAGCCGCTCCTCCAGTCTATTCCCGTCATACTTCCCTTCTCACCCATTTCCCCATGTCAGGCTGAAATACACCAATATTAAAACACAGTTTTCAAAAGAGAGACTAGGGGAACTATCATTTTATTTCTGAACTACAGCAATTAATGAACCTTAATTACACAGTGTATATCCCCAAGTACATATTTTTAGTCCTCCAGGGTGACATGTTTAAGGTCTATTACTTGAGGTCTACTCATGCAAACCCAGCTAGCTTTTCCAGTAGGTGTATGCCACACAGCTATATTTTAACATATCAAAAGCACCGACTCAGACTCTTTCCCCAGCGCCCAGCAACGCAAAGCTGCTTCAAGGTGGAAGGCGCTGCAGATTGCTGAATGACCCAGTTTGTTCTGGCTGAGCAGCTCCCCCAGGGAGAACCATCTGCTGTTGTCCTAATTTATTCCATTAGTCACAACCCAATACAAATCGCATTAGGGATAACAGGCCAGTGTTACTTATAGAACGCAGCACACATCTCATTCAGCAACAGTCATGGGGTGGCCATCTCCTTTCCACATCTCTTTATTGAGTGGTGGAGGCTTTGAAAATGTGTACCTACAACTCGTGGACAAACAGTACAAGAGATCATGATAAAGGGTGGGCTGCATCACATACTGATCTGCTAATGAACTTCAGACAGGTCCACCCCTGTAGTCTGAAATCAAACAGGTTAGGCTGAACTCTAACATGCATAATGCATTTGTATCGGACAGGAAAGATTAAGTCAGGAATTTAGTAGATACCAGTTAAAAACAGGTCTCAAGTCAATAAATATTTCCTTAATTCAAGTGTTAAGTTAATTCTAATCCAAACTGGAAAGTTCATCATTTGTTTTATCCTAGGCTCAAGCTAAGAAAAATGAAACCACCACCCCTTGACGTGCTTTCGAGAGCTTTGCCTCCTCGCATCAATTCCACACGGGAGAACAATGCAGCACAGAAGAGGAAAGGCAGATATTCCAGCTGCCACGGCGGCTCTGCTCTGGCATGCATTTGTCATGTCGACTGGGAGCCCTGTGTTTCTCCGCATCAATTCTGCCCTGCTCCACGGGGTGGATGCGACAC
>NW_017728886.1:995793-1002312 GCF_001723895.1 Crocodylus porosus | reverse complement strand
TCCTACGAGCTCGCCTCACACCACAACCTAGTTATCTTTGTTCAGATCTGGGATAAGATTTTGGCAAGGCAAGACAGGACAGAGGTGCATTGGTACAGCTCGCAGAAAACCCTGAGCTCCATGCAGAGAACACGATGCTCTGCCTCATCCATCAATAGCCCCAGTTCCCTGGCACAAATGCTAAAATTCACCCACAAATGAACAGTGGTCAAATCAAAAGCACAGCAGCCAAGCCAATGCTGCAGAGAGAACGTGAGGTATTAAACATTTACTGGCATAAAACAAACAGTGCTGCCAGGTCTTTACCGAACGTTTAAAAATTAAAATCCTTTGGAATTTCTGTAGGTATACGGCCGAGTCCCTGTGGGTGCACTGCACAATAAACCAAACGGAGGAGATGAGAACAGCTATGCTGTGGGGTTTACGGAATAAACAGAAACCTGGAGATGCACAATTCTCACTTGAAGTGGGATTTAAAGAGCCAGCTGAATTAAATAGAAAGAGGATGCAAAAGGACATGTTCCATATATGTCAGAGGCTGCAAGAGTGGGCTTTTTAGATGCGTATCTGGTACAGATTGACAATTTCAGGTAGTTGCACATAAAAAGCCTAAATGGGAGCCTGATCCACCAGAGCACCTACTGAAAGTAATTCCATACAGACGAGCCTCCGCTGCAACCGTTACCCATTACACTAGGTTTTTAAGCTGTCTAAGAACAGCACAAGCTACGCAACATGAAATTACCACCGGCCAATACACACCAATCAATCTGTAGTTCAAGTCCTATGAAACAAAGCTCTCACTGTTACTGCTGCACTCAGAACGCAGGCGGGAAGTCGAGACTGTCTAACAAAGTGTGGATGAAAAATGCTTTGCAGCATTATTTTCGGCAGGGCCACTCTATATAGTAACATTTTGAGAAAGCCATAAAAAGGTGTTGGTGTTTCACTACAACTATTGCAGACAGAAGGCCTTGGCCTCATCTGGCTCCAACTAACCTTACTACCAATGGGACCAGGGCAGTGCTGTTTCCTGCAGGGTATTTTCTATTATTTGGCTTCCTGTTCTCTCCCCCAACCAACGGGTTTCCATTTTGAGTCTCATCACAGGAAGACACAGGCCACCTGTGATCTGACCACAAGGCCATTCAGTTCAAGCGTCTCAGGGAAGAGCATAAGAACCCCATAAAGGGCAAATGCGGAATATGCTGCACCCTGAACCCGACACAGTCCTTAGGCCCAGAAACAGGCTGCTTCCAATTCTCTCCAAAGAATCCATCAGTTATGACAATCCTGCACTTTCCTGCAATGTGGATACGATGCCAACACTCGTGATATCTTCTGCAATTCTTCACCCCCTGCAACAATGAAGTCCACACTCCAAGAGGGTTGTGTTTTAAAGCCTTCCATTTGGTCATTTCCAAAATTCCCACTATTAATTTCACTGAGCACAGAGGCGGTTGGTTGTGTTTGTCTCAAGTCAGGCAACAGGGAAGACAGGGTGGTGCTGCAACCAGCTAGTCTTTAAAGGTGCTACCACGTCTTGCCCTCTGCCTTGCTGTGGTCACGTCCTCATTTTGCAAGACAGGGAACAGAAACACCCAATTTTCCTCATCTAGACTATTCATTATTTCACATATGAATATCATAGTCCTCTTCCTAATCTCTAGTTTTGTTTCTTACAGCCATGCATATCTATTATCCTCTCAGAAAAAAAAAAAGTTGTTACAGCAATTTGCCTATATTTTATATAAGTGGAGAATTTATGAACAAAAGCTGAAAGCCTTCTATATTAAACATTAGGAAAAATGGGTAGCATTTATCACATGGTCAAAGTTCCTGCACAAAAGCAATACATTTTGAAACATTTATAAAACATCCAAGAGACCCTAAAAGCTATTCAGTGCTAACCCCTACTTTGTTGCAGGTAAGTGTTTCATACCTTTTCCTTTTACATTCCTGCAACTGTTAATGTAAAACCGTTTTATGAAAAACTACAAGCAAAAAAAAAAAACACCCAAAAAACCCACACAACTTCTGTTGCTAACAGTTATTTGCTCACATTGATCCAATATGGGTTTAGCGCCTTCTGAAGTATAAAGGACAAAGGACTCTGGTGAGAACAATGGGAACAGAAACAGCATAGTACAGAACATGACAAACAGATCCAGAGTTCTGTCACTCTACAGCATCCCTATTTTGTCTTGAACAGACTCTTTGGAGTGTCCAGAGGTGGGCCACAAAAATAAAGGCGCTGGAAGGTAAGATGTACAAGGAAAGGCTGACAGAACCAGGTACATCCAGGCAGCAGTAAAGGCAATTATGATGTGGATATAATAGCAGTCTTCAAATATCTGAAGGGCTACCATAAAAGACGAGAAGGAGAACAACTTTTCTCCCATGCCACAGAGGGCAGGATAGAAAGTAATGGCTTTAAGGGTCAGAAAAGTAAATGCACATTAGGTCTCCAAGGAAACCTGGTTTGAACAGCCTGCCCAGGGAAGTTGTGGAGTCTCCTTCGCTGGTGGTTTTCAAGAGGAGGCTGGGTAAGCAGTAGACAGGGATGGCTTGGGAGTAGCATCCTGGGGGTTGTACCACACAACCCTTGAGGTCCCTTCCAACCCTGCCGTTCTTATTGGGCTAGTGCCTTTATCTGCAGGAGCTTCTTTACACCAAGATTCAACCTACCCAATTTCTCTGGCTCGTCTGGACCTGTTCCAGCAATGCAGCTGCTCTCTAATCCATAAGTTGGATCCACTTTGCCAGAGGCTCTTGCTGCTTCCTGTACTTTCTTGACATGGGCTTCAACAAGTTCCAGTGGTACCTCCTCTCGCACCCGAGAAAATTCCTCTGTTGGAGGATGAAGGGGAAATATTTCAACATCAGCAAGTAGGTTTGCACAGATCCAGTTACAAACAAATCCAGTAACAAACAGATTTTCAATAAATTCTGAATTTTCTCCTTACTTGTCATAAAGCAGACAATTTTCTTCCTCAAATGTGCTAATTAACAGTAGTCAAGTTAATCTCTCTTCCAAGCTACAAAAATGCAAGCTAGCATATTTTTTGTCCTTTATACAGGAATAGTCAGTGACTGAATAAGCAGGAACTATTTCTACAACATACCTCTAGGAAAGCCACAGTTAAAATAAGAAAAAATCCCACAGTAGCCACGATCTTTACATTCATATTTTGGCACAAGATTGTAAGTGGGTGTTTTAAACGAAAAGAGTCTACAACATGGAACCACGTACATTTAAACCAACAGTGATAAAAAAGCAGTGGGTGGCATTTATATACTGATTTGCAGACATTAACCAATTAATATTTCAACAAATGAAGGTAGCAGACTAGAGGGGAAATGAAACATCCTTCAACACCAAATATTTTTCCAAAATGTGCAAGCTTGTGCATTGCCAGCTCGTTTCAGCTTATGAGACAAATCAGCAAATATCCTTATGGATAACTCCTTGCCCATATTTTCAACATATCTGCTTTCGTTTTCAAACTACAATTAGCTGCATTTTGGGGAAACACTAGAAATAGTAGTTGACTTTGCTAGAGTTTAAAAGTCAGTCAATACCAAACACAAGTTAGACCTCATAAAGCAAAACTGAATAGCCACAACGACTTCATACCTAAAGCAGCTTTAGCTGCAGCAGACGCCACCCGGGGATCCACTACAGATGCCAGAAAAGCAACAGTGCTCATCACTGGGTTTCCAGACTGGCTGAAAGGCACAGGTTGGTAAGCCAGCGGGCCTAGAGATGCATCGGAGTTTTCCAAGTACGGGTCCTCGATGGGAAGCCTCAGAAAATGGAGAATACACTCATCCTGGGTACGGCTGCCAACATGCTCAGAGACCTTATTCCAGTCATCCTTGTACATCTCCAGAGCCTGTAAATGAAGAAGAACATGAGCATTTTGCATCGACTGTCTGGTAAAAAAAAGACTACTTATTTGCTCACCCTCTCAGCTTGGTGGTAAACAGAACACTAACTTACCTGCAACAGAAAGGGTAGATGTGAGCAATGAAGTGGCCATCTGATACTTATGCCACAAAATACCAGAACTACCAGAAATCTCACCACCTTTAGGATGAGAAGCAAGACAATGACTTGATCTTCCCCAGCATAAGAGAAAAACATGTGCAGCCTTTCATCTCGTGAGAGTAGAGGAAGGAACCAAAGGTTTCCTTATACCGATTGACCTACCTATTTCTGTAGCACACTTCAATACCATGGTAAATGGCTTGGCACATACATCTAGACCAAGCTCTTATGAGAGACTATTTGAAGGCTCAGGTGAACAAAAAAAGTTAACGAAGAGAGCAAGTTTTGACAGAGGCACCAAGAACTAATTGGACCACAAACTGAACTACTCATCTTCTGATGCAAGTCTTCCAATTTAGGACTGAGGCACAAGATGCTTTAACAATGTTGTCCTCTAGGTACAGAGGATATCTGTTTCCAGGACCATATTTAACATAGTATTTTCACCCATATCTATCTATCTATATTTTCAACCCATAATTTCTAGAATGCACGGCTTTCTAGACAGGATCCTGGCCTCTCAAGCCTGAAGGAAATCATTTTTACAGCAGTAGATAGCTCAGCGATAACATTCTCTCAGCATCAAGGTAATCTACTATAACAGGACAATTGGGGATGTCAGGGATGCTAAGAGTTAGCTGGGAAAGACAGAAGAGAAGCATGCTTCTCTTGTCAGAGATTAACAAGGAGAACAACAAGATAATCTAACAAGGAGATTAACAAAATGAGCAGCTGAGTTGAAATGTTACAGATTCACTGTGCATTGAACAGCTTGAAGGGGGGAAAGAAGGAAGATGTACCAAATGGCCTAAGATGAGGGTTGCTAACCCAAGAGGGTTTTTTTTAAAATGGTAATTTGCCTGTTTTATTTTTTACTAACAGACACACTTTTTCACCAACATGTGTTTTCACTGTTGGGGGGGGGGAAAAAAAAATATATATATATATATATATAATTATAATCTTAGCTTGGCAGCCTGTACAGCAGCAGCAGAGATTTTACACCATGCTGCCCCCACTACAGGGGTCCTCTACTCAACCTATACCCTGACATGCCCAACTGTACCCAGCACCATGCTGCTTCCCCAAGTGCATTCCCCAGCCTTACCTACACCAGCTCTGTTCCCTTCATCCCAACACAGAACCCCTCCTATCCCCTCTTCCCAGCCCTGTATTTTCTTGTGACCAGGATCGTGTTGGAGGTTCAAGTCAGTCAGAAAGCCCTGACAGTTCATTATGTTACATAGTGCTTCTACTCAGAAACAGGCAGCACTGCTCCTCTCCCTGTCGAGCATCAACACTTGCCCTGAATGTAGTTTCAGTCTAACAATGAATCTTGAAACAAGCTCAAGGCTTCTTAATTTTATGTAGGCAAAATTATTCTTTACACACTTTATGTACAGGTGATTTTACTGACAGTGAAGATGTCTTTTTGTTTTGAGTTTGTTATATGAGGTTTAGTTTGGTCTTGCCAAAATTCCTGCACCCATTTCTCTTGCAAAAGGTTAAAGCTATTGTAGCTAGACTTGGTAAAAGACTGTCTGAAGGATCTTTGTCCCCTTGTCCCCAAATGTAGGATATGTACCTGGGCAAATCTCACACAAAACCAACCTATTTAATACCACAGAGTATGTGCTCTCTGTCGCTATAGCTTTAGAAGCTGGATGGTTGGAAAGATAAATAAGGAAACTCCCCAACAAGCTGAGAAACTACCAAAACCTTTTGGGTTTTTTTTTAAAGCTCTTCTGGAAAAATGCATTGCCTCCAAGAAGTTAAAACTGGCATTATTCTACTATTTTGTCAGGCCCACACTACAGGGGTCAATGCAAGAGTTCATCTTATGATACTGTGCTCTTGTGCCTTGTCTAGTCCTGTTTCAGATCTCCAAAGCAGCAGGGCTTTTATCCCTTCCCTTGTGAAGCAATTCCAGTGCAAAATGAGTACTGGCACAAAGTAATATTTCCTAATATTCAGCCTATATTTTACTTTTCTAAATTTTATCTCATTACTGTTATTTCTATGTCATCTTCCATCCTCATCCCATTTACCCATCTTCAGACAGGGTTAAAAAGCTAGCCTGGGATGTAATTTTGCTTCACAATGCAGTGTTGTAGTCCATTCTATTTACTTTTGTTATTTTTCTGTAGTATGAATATTTAATTTCCCACAACTCTTGCCCTTCCGTATGAATATCTGAAAAATGCTCTCATAACCACATAAGACAGAGCTGCATGGAGATGCAAGTGAAAAAAAGAGAATCCTGATGCTGGGAAGGAAACAATTTCTCTCCCTCTAGTCATTTGGTCAACAGACAGGAAGATGGTAATCATCATGGATAAGACATTCTCTGTAACTTTAGTGCATAGATTTGTCCAAAGCTACCTTGACGATTTAATTGGATGAAGCTGACTTGTTATAGTTTCATAGTTTCTAGGGTCGGAAGGGACCTGAGCAGATCATCAAGTCCG
>NW_017728886.1:988090-995603 GCF_001723895.1 Crocodylus porosus | reverse complement strand
GTTTAAACTGTACATTACTTAGTAGGTTTGTTAGCAGAGAACTCATTAACTGTTTACCAAGTGTGCACTGAATTTGGGATATTCTGTTGGGGTGTTTTACTGCTACTTTCAGACATTGTACATATTGCATCTTCTGCTACAAATGTAGAGGGTCTGTCTGGATCAAATTAGCTAACAAACAGCTTTAACCAAGCTTGAAAATTTTATTTATTGCAGCCAGAATGAAATTTCTGAGGCATAGGTTTTGGTCGCTATTCATCACTTCATTATGTCTCTATCACAGAGCATGCATTCTAAGTTACTGGGGCAATTATTACTAAGGTAACTGTAAATAGGATATTGATTGTAATGTTTTCCAACCAGCAAGAAACTTTTAATTCATTTAATCTCAGAGCTCACCTGTCAGTTGAATTACAAATTAACAGAGTTCACAATAGTATGAATTGTAAATGTTAATGGCAGTTTTAATATAGAAAGACATTACACTGCATTATTAGCTCATTATATTTACACAGTGTATGCCCAAACGCCTCTGCTACTTAGCTGTTCCTGCTCTTTAAACATAGTTTATTGCTGGATAAAATAAAAACACTTACCTGAAAGTGTAGGTATGGCAATCTAACATGAGTGAACCTATTCAGGCTGTTTTACTGAGCCCCCTTGGGTCCTGGCAGACACTGATTTCATGGTCTGATGGGATCTGGTCCAGATAATTTTGCACTGTGCCATGCCATACATACATAGCAGGATGCATGATTTTTTGGGATTAGAGATAAAAATCTGTCAGATTACACTCATGTATCTGCTGACCTAGGATGTCCAGCATCAGGATCTGGTTCCCTTTCAACTCACTGGTGTGCCAGGAGCCCCGGATCACAATCCCAGGCTCTACACCCACACCAAGTTGAAAGCCACATGCAGTGTAGGGCTGTCCTGCACACAAGTTTAAACCTTCTGGGCAGGGAGGCCTATCTGACACCTGTAAACCCGCACAGTGGGCAACCCCTTGCCACATTCAATTTAAAACATCATACACACCAGCCACAAACATTCCACATCAAATATGGAACATCTTTGTAGCCAATTTGCCATGTTATGGTCTTTTAACTGGCTGAACGTGTAGCATGCTACCATTCACCAAATGATAAATGTATTGTATGCTAGGGCCCTGCACTTTTAAAGACTGAATTTACTACATAATTGGGCTTATTCACAAAGGTAAAGTGTAAATTAAAGAGCTGTAATACAAAGAACAAAGCATTATTGAAATTTGAAGTCCATGATTTTTCTAAAGATCACAGAATTTGGCAGGGGGGTTTCTGACTGATTACATGGCTAAAACACGAGAACGTAACTACCCAATAATCCTCTATTTGGATTAAATGACTCAGCAGTAGTAATGGTCTGGAAAAATTAAAAGCTGTTAGATTTGGTTATAAACAGGGGAAAACATGATAGGAAAAGTCAGATAGATATAGAACCTTTATACTACAGACACAAGGATGATAATACCACAGAAATTCAAGACTTTTGATTCCTCCAGGCCAGATCTTTGTACTAGATATTCCCTTTTCCTTCCAAACACAAGGCCTGCATTTGTACAATATCTAACACAGTGAGCTCCAGTCCAAAACTGCACTATCAGATAAGCATCTGATGACTTGAGTAATAACACAATTCAGCAGCTCCAGATCTTTAATATTTTAGGAAAACAGCTTTGGCCGATGTACCATCTTGTACCCAATTCCTTAAGCCATTACCAGCAGTTGAAAAGAGAGCGTTAAGTATAGTTTTGACGTCAAGAGGCTGAATAAATTCAAGTTATGGCTTTCCTATGCAATTACACAAATTCGTGGCTACCTCATAACTTGTACTTCTTATTAAATGGCAACGAAGGAGAAAGCTATTAAAACACCTAATAGAATCATTTATATGCCAGAAACAGATAAGCTTCAAAAGGGAATATTAGCAGCTTCTTCTAACACCCTGGAGCACAGATGGGAAGCTGTGAACATTATCAGGACCTTACAATGCTCACCTTCCTGGCAAATACCAACATCGCTCCAAAGGCACATCTTTCACAGCTTTAATACCACATTAGCAACATTTCCTCTACCTGGAGAACTCACTGCACAGCAAGATAAATTTGAGCTTATTAAGACACTCAAAAAATACCAAAGTGAAGATTTTGGGGCTCCAGACACAAAGCACATGCCAGTGAAAGCTGAAGGAATTTTATATAAAAGCTAAATTTCTTCAATTCTTGATGAGTCTAGAAAAATGAACAGCAGCAAGCAGGGGTTCTATCAACTATCTGCCTACTTTTCACAACAAAGACATTACTTTTAGCGCACAGGTCAAGGCCCAGAGAATATTCTCATTCCAGATATTACTCCTCTGTATTCCAATTATTTGCTGGGATTCCACAACATTGTCCTTACCTCTAATAGCAGTAGCGTTTCTTGTTCTGTCCATTCTCTTCCAGCACTGGCTCCTTTGCTCTACGAAAAGGAGAAGTCAAGATTGATTTATACTTATGCTTGTGGAGAACAACTTTGAGCAAGCCATTTCTTGTAAGACACGTCTATCTGTTAGTCTCTCTCTTCATAAAGATGTTCCTGTAACTGAATCTCTTTGCTAACCCTAGAGCAGTGGTTCTCAACCATTTTAGTACCAGGACCCATTTGTAAAGATCGATGGCCAGTCCTGACCAACAACCCCCTGGCACTGCTGGTGTCTGTCACTCCCGACCTGCAGCCCCTGGGCCACACTGGTGCCCCTCACTCCCAACCTACAGTCCCCTGCCTCCCCCAGCCCTCTGAAGTGACGCCCAGTAGAAGCAAAAGAAAAATCCAAGCAATCTCACCTTTGCTAAGGTCTTCTTTGAATAAATGTCTGTGCGGAGTCCAAAATTCTGTAGGTCGGTGGGCTTTTCTTTGTTTTTTTCAGGAAAACTCAACATCTGCTGAGCAGCAGGGACCTAAGAACAAGCAGTAAGGAGAGGGGGTCAAGACAACAATCATTTGTCCAACATTTTCATAGCAAACACCAGGACTGAACCAAAGAATTTCTCTTGAGCAATGTACACAGGGATGCACTGGAGGAGCATTCCCCTTGCTCTCCATTACACACACAATTGGTAGATTTGGCTTTAGAGCCTTGAAGCTCTGTGCAACATTATTGTACAGAATGAAAAAGGTAGAAGCAAGTTGGTAAAACCAGAATGTCTCAGCCTGAAATATGGATGAGAAGGATGCATTTCTTCAGCCCACACACAAATTAACTGCTTCAGTCCAGCATCGAGAAGCATGGACTAGCTAAAAATACCAGTAAGCCAGAACAAGAGAAAGCCTAACCCAATATGCAACACTGCTGCCCAAGTCTGAAGAAGTGAGCAGCCCCAAGTGTGGTGGTGTCACCTACTGAGTTTACCTGAGGAGTTCGGATATGGAGAGGCATGAGTCCAGAGGGAGTATCCGCAAGCACATTGAAATGAGGAGTAGGAGGGGGGCCCATGGCCATGGGACGGCTTTCTGGATCCACTTGGTAGTTAATGAGACCCCACTGCTCCAGAAAGGCATGGACCCTATGGGACAACAATTTCAGGAGATAATGACTCAAACACCCCTGGCCTTGCAGGGAAGGCATTTGAGTTGCACCTGTGAGGATTGTGTGAAAAATACTTGTAGGGCAGCTCAGAGCCCTGTGCAACTCCTATGACCTTTCATTATCAAACGGGGAACCTTAACGCATCACATGAATTCTCTACATAAGCCTGACAATCTCATTTCTCTTAATTCAACAACTATTTCAGTCACTGGTAGAATTAGAGAAAAAGATGGGGCTGGAAAGGATTTGGAAAGGTGCTAAACTTTAAGATAGAAATTTCTTCCTAATATATGAATACAACTTTCCCTTGTTGCAACTCAAGGCCATTATTTCCTGGCTGGTTCCCTCTGGGCACAGAAAACAATCATCATGTTTATAAATTCACCATTTTTGTACTTCAAGACTTACTGAATCCCCTTTCACTTCTCTCCTCTGGATTTAAAAAGAAAAAGCCAGTTCTTCCATCGTTTCCTCACAAAAAACCAAAACTGTGTCTTGACTATATGAAACCATTTTAGGGAAGAAAGTTTGCACACTAGGCATTTGCTGGCATTAACTATTAAACCTACAGGTTACTAAGCTTCACCGATGCTGCATGTACGAAGTCTAAAGTGTTTTAAGATCTTTGGTACAGAAATTACCATTAAAAAAAGGTCACTGCAAGATGAGGTCACTTAAAACAGACACCAAGTAAAAGTGGAATGGAGAAACTGAACATCACTGTACCAATGAACACCTCACTGGACAGCAGAAGGCTGCATGTTTCAATAGTGTCTACTGTAAAAAATAAAAAGTTATACTAGAAAATGTATACGACTCGATGATCCAATAGGTCCCTTCCGACCCTAAAATATGAAATCGATGCAGTAGTCACCAGAAAAGGAAAAAACAGTAAGCCAGTGAAAAAAACAGTGGTTGTCACCCAGGCCTCAAATCTCTTAACTCAGTCCCAAAAGAGCTCCTGACATGCAACCTGTACCCGAGTAGCTCTGCTGACAGAAGCAGGGATACAGTCCAAGATGAGCAGATGCAAGATTTGCAGGTCTTACCTCATTACAGCACATACGTCTCCGGTCAGGTTCCGTCGGCAAGCGGTGCTGGTCAAGTACTCCTGAGGGTTCAAGCGATACGTATCAATCATGAAGTTTCGGTAAGCCAGGTATCTGGAAGAAAGGACAGAGAAGGTATTTGAAAGTGTATACAGACCTCTACTACGCTCTGCTTCAATTGTGGATACTACGAAAGCACCTTCAGGTCACCTGCCTCTTTAGCTTCCCTTCTTCAATACACATAGCACATCATAGAGGCCTCACATTCAGTTCAAGGCTGATGAAGTCCTAAAAACACATGCCACAATCATCCTGCCATGTAATGGCAGAGTGAGAGCAAAGCTGATGAATTGCAAGGTTTTATTTTTACAGCCAGCGAACTCTGCCAACAAGCTTTAACACAAAAGCAAAAGGCAGCTGAATATATTTTTAGAGCAAATGCTTTATTTGCCAGCATCTTAACCAATGCCTCTGCAAGTTGTTTATTTAAATGTATTATGTCCATTTAGATTGTATAGAGGGGCCATATGTTTAGCAATAAATAGAAAGTGACAACTTCAGTTTATTTGGTTAGCAAAAAATATGCTAAATAAATTTAATTCTCATATTGCCAATTTAATTTCCATTGTTCTGTGTTATAAACAGACAGAAAGTTCACCCAGTGAAAAATCCAATTCTAAAAGTAAGAACCAAGTCTGACATTTAGAATGGCTAGAAATATTAACAGCCCATGAAGCTTTTATTTTTCAGTACAGGACTGAAGAGCACACCAAAAGGGAAAGCAGACATCTCTTCCTTTGCCTCTGTTCAGGCTACGATAACCAAGGTGCTGCTCCAGTGTATGCTGGAGTGCACACTTGCTTCCTCCTATCCCAACAATTTCCTGTGAATTAAGTATGAAACATTTTAGCCATGAAAGAGCTCCAGAAGAAAAATAACTAGAACAACAGCTTCCTTCCCTTTGCATTCTTTCTATGTATAACAATGAGAGAGAAAAAACCCACATACAAAACACGAAAACTAAAAATAGCAAAGGAAGACAAGTGAAGAATGGAAGAGAGGACAAAAAACACCATGGAGATGGAGGGAAAGACTGCTATTAACTCTAAGTCTGACATGCCTCCATTCACCCTGAAGCACAGAACTGCCAAGTTTGGAGACAAAAGAATTTCCCTGATTTCTTTTGTCTGAAGCCATCTCCCTGCAAGCTGGTGCTTACCAGTGCAAGACAGGACAGAAAACCCTAGGAGCAAAATATCCGAGCTTCTGATGCATGGTAGCTCATATCTGACCAAGTGCCATCACCCACTACCCTCTTCTCATCTTTGAGCTGCACAAGGCAGGCTTCTCTATGAAGGCCATTTAAAAATAAAAGAAGTCATATTTATTTTATGAAATTTTAACATGTAATCTTGGGATGTGAACAAACCTTAGAATATGGTACCTCAAAAACAGCCCCACATTAGGAGGTACATGAATCTCCTGCATACAAATACCTTGCAAGCAGTGTGCTACAGGCAAATGCCCTTCTATTAAAAAGTAAGCAACATAATTTGCATAAAACAGGTGCAAGGACAAGCTCAGGTAGTTCACTGAATAGGTCAAGGCCTAATAAATACCAAGAACAGATGTACAAGAAAAAAGGAGGGATGAGAGGTCCCTTTCAGAAGCCTGCTGAGCGGACAGGAGACCCTAGAGGAATATTTCAGACCCCTTTTGCATGACATGTCACGAGGAAAGTGCAGCTACGCTGCTGAACTCCAAGATGAAGATCCCAGAGGCTCGTCCTGGCACCACATGGTCCTGAACAGTGCGAGAAGCGGTGTGACTTGCTAGCTGTACTGCCAGCAGCAAGAGGTGCAGTCAGGCAGCTGCTGAAATCTACTCTGCGACACAACCAGCTTAAGAGCAGGTATCAGAAGAAAGAACCTGGATGAACTTCCCTGGGTCTTTGCTTACTCTGAGCAAAATCAGCATAGCCAGATTTTAGGTCAGAGCAATTGCATCTCCAAAATAATCTGGGGTTATGGGGATGGGCCTCCATAGTTTACTCCAGTATGTAGCTGTACCTGGCTACCACTACTAGCAATGCTGATCAACATCCCAGTCTTCTGCAGACATTCTGGATTTTGGTCTGAACCGTAAGGGATCCTGAGCTCCTTCTCATGCGGCTACAGCCCAAGAGCAGAGGTACTGGGTAATCCAGCCCTCAACCTGGAAGCTGGCATCAGAGCAGAAGTCCTCCCTCATCAGGAGGCAGCTCAGGAACAAAGATGCTAATAAAGCAGCATGGGAGGGGACCCGTATCTTTCTCACTACTTGGCAATGGGGCCAAAATGCTTTTGCCTATGCACAGCAGCTCAGATTTTTATTCATCCTACTGGAACCCCAGCTGTCTGCAAGCAATAATAACCCAAGGTAGAACCTCTCTCCAAATTATCTACTATAAAAGGCAATCACTAATATCTATCCAGAACACCTCTTCAGATGCAGCTTGCATAACATTTGTTAGAGGGAGTTTACCTACTGAGCAGAAAACTCCGCTTCCAAATGATTCTTGGTGTCAATGTTAAAGGTTCTGGGCTCAGACTCACAGGCATGGACAATTTTCTCTAGCTCTTGAATTAGAGCAAGCAACAGTAACTGATGTATGTCTCTTGCCTCAGCCTCACAAAGATAAAACATCTTAAGATGGGGAACAAGCAGGAGGAGCTTGCTTTCCTGCTTGCAAGTAGTAAAATCGACCTGGTTGGCCTAGTGGAGACATGGTGGGATGAAACTTTTGACTGGGCAGTAGACAGAGGGCTATAGGTTGTTTAGAAGAGAGATAGGAAGGGGAAAAAAGGTGGGGGGGG
>NW_017728886.1:960910-987892 GCF_001723895.1 Crocodylus porosus | reverse complement strand
TGCTCGAAGCTAGTTGGAGTTCAGTTGCAGCCTTGGCTTTCCTGGTTTGCTCCCTGCAGGACCGGACCAGTGCAGAATAATCCTCCTTGGAGACACATTCCCCATGTGCCACTTGAATCTTCTTCCCTTGCTCAATTTGCTGCTCCACTTTCTGCTCCCTGCTCTGGTGCCAGGCACCACACACAGGCTGTCCACACCACTTGTGCACACATGCTGCCAGATGGCCACCCTTCATCTATGCCAACACACCTGCCACACGCAATAAAGGCAAATACTGAAAGGTAAATGCTGTTCTTGATCTAAACTGCTAACAACAACCTGCTCATCTTTAGAACAACATTTATTTTGAGTCTCCATTGTATGTTCAAGGTAAGGTAGTTCTGTGTGACTAGTTGATAGCTCATATGATCAAAGTAATTCATTTTACTCTGAACAGGAATATTCTCTTAAACAGATGACAAGGAAAGAGGTACTCCCTGCTAAAGGATATTCTAGGACTTGATCAGGAGATTCTTGAAAGACTAATGATCTACTATCATAAGATGTCTTGTTATATCTTGAACTGAGTGTAAACGTTAAGCTGATGTACACAGCAGCTTGATACATTTCAAGAGGGTACTATAGCAAAAAGTGTTGGCCCGTCTTTCTGAAACCTCATTTATTTCTGGCTTTAGCATAAGCTGAACACGACTATAAGAGGTCTTAATCTTTTCCTCCCCCTGCTTCTCCCTTCTACCTCCTCTCTCAAGGACCATAGTTACCATTGTCAAGACCTTCCTTCTGTTCTGTTTGTACATCTATTAAAATGAGATTTGGATCCAGCACTTGTACAAACCTTACTGTAAAATCAACACAGTTAGATCTGAGTCCTTATTATGTTTAAACCAAAGTGGTTAATACCTGTAAGAAAAGACCTATTAGCTAGTCATGTTCATGTGTCACAAGGCATGTTTTAACTCAAGAAAACACCTTTAGAAACCCTTATACTTTGTATAAAATGTATACTGAACCAGATCTGCAATAAAATCAGTTGCATTTTTCCTGACACCTACTGCTTCCTATCGCTAGTTAAGTACAGCTTTTCCAGCACCTATAGTATCATCAAGGTACTTATACAAACAGACATGCTTCATGTAGAACCTGGACAATAGTCAGGACAGGAATACCTCTTAACGCCCTACTGGGCGTTGAGCAAAATGGCAGATGCTGCTGGTAGTCGGACTCCAGCTCCTGCCTGTGTGGCTGGGGCCAGTTTCCATGGAGACCCTGGCAGCAGCTGCACTGTGATAGTGCAGGGGCGGGGTTTCTGTGGAGACCAGCCCCAGCAGTGCTGGCAGGGTGGGGAGCTGCTCTGGGGCTGGGTTGGGATCTTGCAGCAGTATCAGCATGGTCCGGAGCTGGGGCCGAGCTACAACCCACTGCCTGCACACCCCTGCCCAGAGCATGCAGGCTGCACATCACAGTTCTGCCCTGGCTCTGTCACCACTGCAAGATCCTAACCTGGCCCTGGAGCAGCTCCCTGCCCTCTCCACAGAAACCCTGGCCCCATGCTATCACAGTGCAGCTTTTGCTGGGGTCTCCATGGAAACTGGCTCCAGCCACATGGGCAGAGGCTACTGGGAAATGGAGTACACTGCCAGCCAGATCTGGCCCATGGGCCAGACTCTGCCTGCCCCTGCCCTAATGCATCAGCAAACAGTATCTCTTTCAACCCTGCAATTGTGTCAAGACAAACAGACAATGGCGCCTCTCGAATTAAAGGTTTTAGCTTTCCTAGGAAGCAGGTGCACACCTCAACATACATTATACTTACATTTCTGGAGTCTTGGATTTGTTTTTCCCATTGAAGAACTCTGGAAGAGCACGGCGCTCGATTACATGAATGCTGGAAGAAATGTGAAGAGGAACAAAGTTATTGATAAGCACATACAAAATTCAACTGTGCAACACCTGAATTAACCTTCCCCTGCCCACAAAATGTGCACATGCAGTGCTACCACTTAAGTTAGTGTAGCTGTTTAAACCCATAACCAGGGTAGTCTTGAGGTGCTACAAAGATTTGGTCACTTGACATGAGCAAGAAAATACCTGCTCGATGCTCCTTTAACTGGATTTTCAGCAAAGGAAGAAAGAGGGTATTTAACCTCTGAACACTAAAGTAAAAGTAAGAGCATTTACTTGAGCAGTTAGTGTGAACATTGAGCAGAAGTCCAATGGCCACAAGAGAAATGAGTTTTTACAGTTCACATGCAAAGATTTATTAATCATTGCTTCAACAACTTCGCAACTCTTCAATGGATCAATAAGACCTACTAGGTGCTTGACACTTTGAGAGTCAAGTAGATGCTTAAAATTTACATTCCTTACTCAAACATCTCTGCCTCAATCGATTTAAACAAATGAATGAAAAACCTTTGGCCTTTTGAGGGAATATTAAGATCTCATTTCTTTCAAATGTTTTCTTCTGCTGCTGTGTGACAGGAACACGAGCTAAAGATAAAGAAGTAACCGACTACAATGGAAACAGCAAATTTGACTATTAATAAAATGCTCTCAAACACACATAGCAAACTAGCTTAAAAAAATCCAGATTTCAGTCACAGCTATCTCGTATTTACTTGTAACAAGTATGGGAGAAAAAATCCAATTGAAAGCCTGATTTTTAAAATCATTTGTTTTTTGGGGGGTTTTTAAGTGAAGAATGAAGACTGCAATATTCTCCATCTATGCAGCTACAAGTGAAAAAAACAGTAGTAACTAAAGACATTTCTGAGATTTATTTGAAGGAGAAGGGGAACAAAACAGCTGAAAGAGTCTCTACCTTTCCTATTTATTTTATTTGACGAGATACAAAGAAATTTGATCACAAAAGTAGTATTATTTTAGGGCAGTTTCATCTACAAAGTTCTCACAAGAAAAAGCAGGACAAGTCTTTTGTACAGCCCTTATGTCATAAGATAGAATGTGAAAAATGATCATCTGCTAGGGTCTGAAATGCAAAGCGAAACAAGAAAAATCTTCTTACATAAAAGAAAAAAGTCAGCCACAATTTCTATGGAGCTCTACTCAACTCATTTTCCTTTGCTTCAATATACAACTCCATTTCTGGGGTATGTGCAATAAGCAGCAAAGAACATACAGCATTTTAGACAGACACCTTTACCAACAATTGATCTATAAAATAGCATTTCAGTTTCAGACAATAATGAAAAATAAAAAAAAGTCACCCCCATTTTGCAAAACATTAGTTTGGAATAATGTGAGGGTCCCTCCATAAACTGAAAAGCTTAAAGAAAGGCAAATCTTTTCTGGAGTTCAAAAACTAGGGACAGTTATGAGGGTCCTCTGACTATAGGAAGAAAAATATCTAGGTTTTCTTTGTTGCAACAAAACTATCCCTTTTAAAGAAAGAGAATTCATCTCACCTGTCTGAAGTCAAAATTCGTACAATTTATATTAAAGCAGGATCACAGGAAAGTAGGGCTGGGAGGGAGCTTCAGAGATCTAGTTCAACCCCCTATTTGAGGCTGGAATCATCCCCTATATCCAAGCTATCCCATGCTAGTCCTTATCTAATCTATTCTTAAAACTACAAAAAAATCAAGCCTGTTGCGCAACTACAAGGCGTACTGCTCAAAACACTGGAGCACCCGAACCTGCCACATGTAAAGCCAAAGGACACGAGAGATCAGTGTCCAGCTGTTGCAAGACCTTTTAAAATGCACTTGAGTGATCCAAGGAAGAGGGCCGCACCCCAATGCAAGAGAAAGGCAACCTTCCCCCCAGTCCATAATACCAATCTGAGCATGGGGTAAAATTCCTTCCTGATCCCAAATGTGGCAATCAGTCTGACCCTGAGTGGAGGGGGAAACCTCCAGGTGTTAGTCCAGGCACAACCCAGTCACAGTTCCCAGCCTGCACTGCAGCCAACATGATGCATCTGAGAAAGAAAGAAAAACCCAGACACCGGCAGCAAGAGGAAAGGAAAAAAAAATCCTTCCCAGCCTCACATGGCAAAAAGCAAAGCCCAGAAGACTGGGAAAAACCAAGCAACATTCGCCCTGCCCTACAACCTGGGGACAGAAAGCTTAACTCCCCACACTGGACCCTCTGAGTAGGCAGCCAGTCCTCCTTCTGCATCCTTTACATAAACCTATCCCAGCTCCTTTAATCTTCTTTCATAGCCATGCCAGTTGGGGAGCACCAGTTCATCCTCCTGCTGCTGAGCAGCGTTCTGCGTTTGGTGACAGACCTTTTCACATTATGTCCCAGCAAGCCGACTGCTGCTCTTTACAGAGCACACTCCAGGCACAGCAGCGTCCACATCATCCACCACCAATTCTTGCTTGCCTGACTCTTCCTTGGACAGCACCAGTGAAGGAGATTCCCTGGACATCTAGTCCACTGCTGTGCTGGTTTAATAGTGAAGTTTTTCCTGAGATCCAATCTAAACCTACTTGTTGGCAACTTCAAGCCACAGGTCCATTTCCAGCAAGACAAAAAAGGTGTTTTCCCCTCTTCTTTATGGAACCTTCAAGTATTTGAAGACTGCTATCAAATTGCCTCTTAACCATCTTTTCCACAAGCTGAACATGCCCATTTCCTTCAACCGACCCTCATATGAGCTGCCTTCCACACTGCTGATCATCTGTCACCTGCCTCTTGACTCTCTCTGCCTTCTCCAGGTCCCTTTTAAAAGGTGAAGCTCAAAACTGCACACCATACTCTTGATGAGGCCCAACCAGGGCTAAATAAAGAGGCACTATTACCACCCATGTCTTGTACCCAATGCTTCAATTGATACAACCCAGGGCTCGGTCCTTGGGCCTGCACTGTTCAATCTCTTTATCAGCAATTTGGACAACGGGGTGAAAAGCAACCTGTTTAAAATTTGCTGATGATACCAAATTTGAGATCAGCACACTAGTAGGGAGGGAAAAACTGCAGCAAGACCTGGATAGGTTGCAGGGGTAGGCTAGCAAAAACAGGATGCGCTTCAATACTGACAAGTGCAGGGTGCTGCACGTGGGCAGTAGTAACCAGCAGCACACTTATAAGATGGGAAACTCCCTTCTTGAGTGCGCAGAGACAGAAAGGGATCTTGGGAGTCATTACTGACTCCAAGATGAACATGGGCCAACCATGCGAGGTCACGGTTGGCAGGGCTAACCGCACCTTGTCTTGCATCCACAGGTGCATCTCAAGTAGGGCCAAGGAGGTGATTCTCCCCCTCTGTGCAACACTGGTCAGGCTGCAGCTGGAGGACTGAGTCCAGTTCTGGGCGCCACGCTTCAGGAGGGATGTGGACAACATTGAAAGGGTCCAGAGGAGGCCACCCGTATGATCCGGGGGCTACAGGGCAGACCCTACAATGAGAGACTGCGGGACCTGAACCTGTTCAGCCTTCACAAGAGAAGGCTGAGGGGGGACCTGGTGACTGTCTGTAAACTCACTAGCAGGGACCAGAAGGGTGTGGGGGAGACACTGTTTCCCCTACCGCCTCCTGGCATAACAAGGAATAACGGCCACAAGTTGCTGGAGAGGAGGTTTAGATTAGACATCCACAAGAACGACTTCACTGTCAGGGCAGCTAGGAGCTGGAACCAACTTCCAAGGGAAGTGGTGCTGGCTCTTACCCCTGGGGGGCTTTAAGAAGAGGCTTGATGCCTACCTGGCTGGGATCATTTGAGCCCAGTTTTTTCTCCTGCTCAGGCAGGAGGTCAGACTTGAAGATCTATAAGATTCCTTCAACCCTACTTCTATGATTCTATGAACCCAAAACTGCATTCTTCCTTTCTGCGCAGCTGTGTCACACTGCAGACTCGTATCGAGTCTGAAGTCCCAAGACTCCTACAGCCTTTGCACAGCACTGCCATGCAGCCAGTTGTCACCCACCTAATTTGTGTTTTTAATTATTCTTCCCAAGGTGCTGCATCTTGCATTTGTCGGTATTAAACTTTATCCTGTTTGGCTCTATATTATATAGCTCAGCTTTCCAATTTGTCGAGGTCCTTCTGAATTGCCCTTCTGTCCTCCAGTGTGTCTGCAATCCTTCCCAGTTTCCTATCGCCTGCAAGTCTGCCCACGTAACTCTCCATTCCAGGACAGCACAGTATCCGGACAGAAGCCTGTGGGACTCCACTCAAAACCTCCAGCCATGGATACATTTCTAGTTACCCTTGCCTTGCGGCTACTGAGCCAGTTGTCTGTCCACCTTGTAATACTTTCATCTAGCCCAAGTTTCCAATTTGTTGATAAGAAGGTCATGTGGGACTTTGACAGAGGCATACAACAGTCCAATTCAGGATAGGGTTTGTTTTTTTATCACTGGGGTGCTGTACAAAGAAGGCTGCTCTTGCTATGAAGATCTTATACCCTATTTTGAAACAAGATATACAGCAAACAACAAGCGAAAGGGAATCTGAAAGAACAAATAGCACTGTCCACCTTATGCATCAAACATGCACAAATGTGATAAAAATCAAATCCTACTTTGAAGTGAACATCAAGAACAAAGAGTAAAAACCGCTGAAATAAATTATCAGCAAAATTTTAGCCCCTGAAAAGGTCATTTCTAGAATACAATGCACTCCAGAACTGCATCTGGTCAAGACTCGAGGTTCAGAGCACAGAATTCTTTGCAATACACCTATTAGGTCAGGTTTCAGTGTCAAAAAGCACAATTCACTTAGGTAAAGTTGTATCAATCACTTCATTCCCAACTTTCAATAAACCAAGGCAGTGCCTCAGTAGTACACCAGCAGTGGCACTACTGAGTATTTATTTAGCATGCTGTTTCAGCCATTTTAAGATGTCATCACCAGTGTGAAGAGGCTGAAGACCACCAGGTAGCATTGTAAATGGGCATGATTCAACAATGTGGGACATAGTTTAACTTGTCCAAACAGGTATTTGTTGTCATTGCGAAGGCCCCATTGGTAGAAGTCAGCGGCACAGTGTCCAGTTCGAAAACACGTACCTCTCCATTCCAGGACAGTTACGTTGAGAAGTGCCTTACAATCCTGTGGCCAGTTAAATCCTGGTCGACTGACTGTAGGGTCAGAGATGATGTGCCGACTGATTGACTGCGTTGACCATTCTTCATGTCATTGAGTTGGTAAGAAAGAGTCAAAGGATTTTGAAAGGGTGGGCCATACTGGGCATCTTGAGGGGAGCAAATCTATTAGTTGGTGGAATATGTCCCAGTGCACTGGCAGCGTAGGATTATCATGGAGTGATACTACTGAGTGAAATCTGGCCAAGGGATAGTTTCACATGTGTGGCAGCCAATATAACTAAGAGACTGCATTCTTCCTTGTGCCCCATGTCGATCCCCAAGGTTGACCAAGGGCAACTTCATGGAAGGACCATTAATGCACCAAGTGCATGAGGTGAAAATGCACAGAGATCGGTCTCAGCCATCACTCCTCAGCTCTGGAGGCCACCAGAGACCCGGCTTGGACATCTTTCAGAAGTGCTGCAAGCCCTTCTTATTTGGGCAGTCATTCTGCAAACAAAGCTGGGCTGGGGTATTGGTGAGAAGGCTTTTTTTATGCTAATACTCCAGTTCCCTTTTAAGTTGTTTGGTTCTCTTCTTCATTCTCTTGTTTTAAGTTATTCTGTCCCCTTACTGTAAGCTGCCCAGAGCCTCGGCTGGAAAGAGCAGCATACAAAAACCCAAATCAAACGAACATTGGCTTGTTACCTTACAGATACCAGACCTCCCTTGCCATGGATGTGCTAAAGCTCGTTTGTTAAATGCCGTGGTAGACTCAAGTGATCTAGTGAGCTATGGGCATGCATCTTTGGAAATGGCATATAGCTTCTAAAAACCATAGTTTCATAGTTGGTCGGGTCGGAAGGGACCTGAGCAGATCATCAAGTCCGACCCCCTGCCATGGCAGGAAAGAGTACTGGGGTCACACGACCCCGGCGAGGTGTACATCCAGCCTCCTCTTAAAGCCCCCCAGGGTAGGAGCCAGCACCACTTTGCCTGGAAGTTGGTTCCAGATCCTAGCCGCCCTGACCGTGAAGTAGTGCCTCTTGATATCTAGTCTGAATCTCCCCTCTGCCAGCTTGTGACCGTTATTTCTAGTCACTCCTGGTTGGGCTTGGGGGAACAGGGACTCCCCCAATGCTTGCTGGTCCCCTTGGACTAGTTTGTATCATGCCACTAGATCCCCTCTCAGCCTTCTCTTGTGGAGGCTCCTCTCCTTGTAGGGCCTGCCCTGCTGCCCCCTGATCATGCCAGTGGCCTCCTCTGGACCCTCTCCACGTTGTCCACATCCTTCCTGAAGTGCGGCACCCAGAACTGGACACAGTACTCCAGCTGCGGCCTGACCAGTGTATCACCTCCTTGGACCTGCTCGAGATGCATCTGTGGATGCACGACAAGGTGCGCTTGGCCTTCCTGACCGTGTACCCACACTGCCGGGCCATGTTCATCTTGGCATCAATGACGACTCCAAGATCCTTTTCTGCCTCTGCACTGATGAGAAGGGAGTTCCCCAGCCTGTAGGTATGATGCTGGTTCTTCCTCCCCAGGTGCAGCACCCTGCACTTGTTGGTGTTGAATCCCATCCTGTTCTCATCCGCCTACCCCTGTAACCTGTCTAGGTCTGATTGCAGCCTATTTCTTCCTTCTAACGTGCCCACTTCCCCTCACATCTTAGTGTCGTCTGCGATTTTGAACAAGGTGCTTTTTAACCCCTCGTCCAAATCGCTGATGACGATGATGAACAGTGTGGGCCCAACTGCACAAAAAAAAAAAACAAAACCACAGATTGGACAAACTGATTTAGTGCCCTACAAAACACCATTAGGATTATTACTCTTGCTACTATAAACAGACTGATCTGGAATCCTCTTACCAGGGAGCAACCTGCCTGAATTAGCAGGGTTTGCTGAGGAGCCTCAGTCTACCGGGCCTCTGTTCCCAAAGGAGGCCTCTGGGTGGTACTGTTATACAAAATGTCTCACGGGTTCTTAATACAGTAAAAGCCCTGTCATCCAGCATTTTACTAACTGGCCAGAAATCCCTGTGCCTCAGGTAATCAGCATTCTTAGATTATCAGCACCCCCCACCATTCCTCACTCATGCCAGAAAACAGGGCTTTTACGTATGCAGCTATTTCTCCTCAATCCCCCTCTGAAATCGGACAGTACTAATTTATCCTCATTTTACAAACAGGAAACTGAGACACACAAAAAATTAAGAATATGTTTGCACAAACAAACAAAAAACAACAACAACCTTGAGGTAATCCTCTACCAGCCTAAGTCGTGGGA
The DNA here is from genome assembly GCF_001723895.1 of Crocodylus porosus. Classification (NCBI taxonomy): domain Eukaryota; kingdom Metazoa; phylum Chordata; order Crocodylia; family Crocodylidae; genus Crocodylus; species Crocodylus porosus. Next base: position 978,604 of record NW_017728886.1, on the reverse strand, counting down.
GTTGCCCATTCCTCGTCTACACTGTCCCCCGTAACCAACATTCATGAAACCATCCAATACTGCACTTCTTATTTCTCGAGCACATCCTATGGAAAGAGTAGATTAGGGGGCAATGGCAGTGGAGATTCATAATTGGAAGCTCAGCAAAGCTTCAAGGCTCATGGTGAATGCTGCCAGGGGTGAAGTACAGGAATGTATAGCCTGGACAAATGGGTAGACACGGGCTTGAGGACAACCTGCTCACTGCAGACCTACTCAAAGGAACCTGCTTGGTCACACAGTTTGACAGAGTGGGTTCAATGCCCCAACGATGAAATCATCCATCCATCCATCCTTCAAAAAACCTAAAATATGACCTATAAGGAAAACAAAGCTACCTGCTAAATAAGGTCACTTTTTCCATAATCTGAACAAGTATTAGACATTACAGCTGTGCAAAGCTTTGGTTTCCGATTCGATTAGCAAGAGATTTGGCCCGATTCGTTGGCCAAATCTTTGAATCCGAATTGAATCAGGAGATCCTTTAATCTCTCCGAATCGAATCTGAACTCTCCAAATTGATACGGACAGATTTGGAAAAATTTGGACAGAAACAGCTTTAAATATTTCTTCTACATACCTCTAGGTAGCAGGCAGCTCATGAATGCTGCGATGCTGGGGAGCATGGAGTGTCCCACAGGAGAGTGGAGGGTGCTCCCTAGTGCACTTGGCAGTGGACCTGGAAGCGGACCAGAAGCACTTCCAGTCCACTTCTGGGTTCACCGGGGAGCACATGGGGGACCCCTCCGCAACCTTTCTGGCTTGGTGACTGGTACCTCCTGGGTCGGGGGGGCACCCAGGGTCCCCCCATGGCTGATTGCCAAGTTGGGGAAATAGAGGGGGGACCCCTGCAGACCCAGAAGCAGACCAGAAGTGCTTCTGGTCCACTTCCAGGTCTGCTGCTGAGCATGTGTGGGCCCCCCTCCCACTCCTGTTGGGACACTATATCCACCCCAGCATCTCAGTGATCACAAGCCATGCTGGTACCTCAAGGTATGTAGAAAAAATGTTTAAAGCTGTGTCTATGTCCAAATACTGATTCTCTGAATCAGCATTGAATCTTCAGATACAGATCTGGCCAATCGAATCAGGGACAGTGATCCAAATCAACAAATCAAATCACTGTCCCTAATTGAGTCTGAATCCATATCTGAATTGAACACGGCCTGCTTCGCACACCCCTATTAGACATCTGGAAACAAAATGTCAAGAGTGGGTAATGAAAATAGAGAGTCAAGCTGCTTGTGCCTACAACTACAGGCACAATATGAGCATCTTACCCCGAGGCAGTGAACAGGGGCAAGCAATGACCTTTTTAGGCAAATGTCTCTGGGTTTCAAAAAGGATGCTTTTTGGGAAAGTGATTATGTTAAAGACTGGGTCTTCAGAGAACAGTGACAATCTACTGCAGATCAAGCCACTCGTTTCCTTTCTTCTAGTGATAACATATAAGCACTTCCTAAACACACAAGTGTCCCAGTTTGGTTCTCAGAGTTATTCAGTGATAATAAACTAATAATAAACTTGATAGCCTATGAAGGTCCCTTCCAGCCCTACTTTTCCACGATTCTACACTCAGAGCCAGTATTAGGAATTCATGATGGTAAACCATCTAAACTTCCAAAATATAAAAGCAGCCAAGACAGAGGTGAAGGCAGGGGGAAGTGAGGTGAGGTTGGGGCAAGAGGAAGAACTGTGAAAAAAACAGTTTGTGACAATGAATCCAAGGTTACAGTTGCAGAAACAAATTTGCCAAAGGGTAAAAGGGACCTGGGCTTTACCCTGAATCAGCTGCTCTGCAGTAACTGCTTGGATGCACATGGCAGTTAATTTACTGTCACTTGGCTCTGTGGATGAGCTTCCCCTTACTGCAGGGCAGGGAACCTGCACATGACTGCTGAAGAGCAGGTGACAAGCAGTAAAGCCCCTCTTCCATTGTCCTGTGGGATGCTGTTTGTATGTCCATATCCTAAGCCAGAATTCCTGAGACCTGGCATGTGGAAGAGACCATTGTGCAAGCTGGTTCCTCGCAATCCTAAACTACAACCACTGTTGAAAGCCTCCTTCAACACAAAGAGCATCTAATTGTATTAAGAAGTGCTTTGAAATTATGTCCAATATGGCTAGACCCAAGCAGAAATCAAATTAGTTTGCAATGTGAGCAGAACTGCAATCCAGATCCTATAAGAGAAGGCAAACAAACGAGCACTGTATTTCTGGATCCCCTCCCAGCCCTTAAGTTCCCATCTTACCAATTGTAGTCAAACCAGGATGCATAGCTTGGAATAATGATGTGATTTGTCTGCTCGGTGACATTGTCTTCACCTGGATCAATCGATCGGCTCTGATCACCTTTATTAGGATCTTCATCTTCCTGCATCACAGGAAAGAGAAACAGTAAAAATATATCAATTAAAAGTGGGAAGCAAGCAAGTAAAGTGATACTGAACTACCACATGGTTATGTTAGTCTAAAACAATGGTTTTGCCATTATCAGAAGAATAACTTAACTGATTGTTTCCTTGATCAACTGGAAAAGCCTTAATGAACAAGTTGATCTAAATTCACAGCAGCACTTTCCATACTGTTCATGGTCCCTTAGTTTTCACAGGATCAGTTCTCCCTGGACCTGACGATGTAGGAAGCATAATCTAACATCACTAGAAAGTAGGCTTTGCAGCTGATATTTACGGTACTATCCTGACATGTGTAGTGAACACACAGGTTGGTTGGGGGAAAATGTTCACAGAAAAAGAAGAACGAGAGACTGAGGCTACAGAGTAAACCTGCTGTGCTGTCAGTGGTACCTGAAGGCAGGTAGCAGGGTCAGCATGCATCAGGGCACTAGTGCCTGGCAGTGAGTTTACTTTCCAGTTCTGGCTGAACTGCTCATGCATTCAACTAAACACTGATGGAGACGCAACGTGTCTGAACAGCAACAAGTGAGCAAGCCACAATCGCACTGTTGCGTTCCCTGCCAACAAGCCTTTTACCTTAACAAGGAGGTAAGATAGGCTGCGGCTGTCCCATGCCCTCCTTAAACTTCAAAATGGTCAGACAACCCTCCAACAGCCCAGGAAGCTCTGCCAAGTCCCCATAATTCCACTACCTTAACCAACACAGTGGGACTCTGAAAAAGCAGGTTATTTGTGGAAAGAGCTGCTAAGGGCACTTTAATACATCCAAAAAGAGAGAACTTCTCTCAAGCACAGGCAGATGGGTCCAGGATGGCTGGAATTAAAAGAGAATGGCAGTAGGAGGTAGTAGGCTGCCCTGAGACCAGGAAACGAGACTGTTTTGCAAGTGAGCATCCTACACCCTGATGAGGACATCCATCTCCAGACAGGCCATCTAGCCAGCATCCAGAATGTCAAGTGAACAAAGTCAGGTTCCAGTGCAATGTGTGACACTGGTCTGGGGACATGTCAGAGAAAGATGCACTAGCGTGGTCAGTTGAGAGGCTCATCAGCTCAGAGTACCAAAACTACTGCACCCAAGCTGGAGCTACCATGATATGGCTCAAATCCTGTCTGAACTCTCTGAGGAGTCTGGAGATGGTGGGCAGAAGAGAGAAGGGGCAGAACAGCCCCAGGAAGAGAAATGCATCCAAAGAACATGAATTAGCACCTACCCAGAAGCAAAATAATTCACTCTTATTTTAGCACACACTGGGCGCATCTACACGTTCATTAATGTGCCATAATTACAGTGCATTAAGTTTAGTATACCGGTAATAACAAGTACTAACTTAATGCACCATAATCCATGCTACTGCGCATTAGTGCAGGTGAACTGGTTTTTTGTGTGATGCTTAGTCTACTGTGCCTTAGCACACTTTTTGCATGATGGGCTAATGTGAAGTACAATTAGTCTAATGAGCATTTAGCATCTCGTGTAGATGCACCCACCAATCCTGTCAAAAATTCAGAGTGCTCTTCTACATATTCCCGCTCTGGCTCCCACTGTGATACCTAGGCTGGACACTAGGGGTGAGAAAAAGAGAACTTTTCTATACCCAGGATGAGAACTGGAGACCTTGTTTGATGCAGATACAGTTGTAACGAGGGTACTAAGTCAGCACAGTTCACAGGAGAGGCAAGACTGGAAGTAATGGTGCTTGGAAGAATATTACATGTACTTCAAGAGAGGCCCAGATATTGACCTACAAATAGCTTAGCCAGTACCCTGAACAGCTTCTGTCCCACAGCGTCTCACGCTAAGGGACAAGTTGACAGTAGAGGAAATGAAGGGTCCCAGTGCCGAGAACAGCTCTAAATGGTACAATGCCAGGGACAGTGCAGGCATCATAAGATGCACGAATGGCCTGTGCCTGCCTCCTCTTCCATGCTGGGTCATCAGAAAGATGCCTGAAGCAGACCTGGAGGACTGCTCAGAGAGGGTACAAGCTTAGAGATACAGATGACAATCTGTGCTTGAACTCCCAGCAGCATTGATTTCTCCCTCATGCTGATGGTGTTAAAGTGCAAGGGGGGCTGAGAAGGGAAACCACTAGCAAGGCAGCAGAGCTGAAGTTTGCTGATGCCAAGGCAGGGTAAGGCTGATTTTTTTCCAGGTTTCACTTGATGATAAGGAGAGGCAAAAGCCAATGGCTGCACAAGACTTTTCCAGTTAAAATAAAACCTACAATCTTCAGCCGCATTTCCATCTTTAAAGAGTTGTCTTGGAAAATACTACACTCTATGATGTGGTCTTCTTGCAGACGATAAGGCATCAACAACCCATGTAAAGGCAAACCAAAATGATCAGGGGCTTGGAGCTGTTTCCAGACCAGGACAGACTAAAAAAAGCTAACACTCTTTGGCTTGGGTGTAGACTACGTGAATAGGGAACTGTTGAATAGGGGATAGATCACTCTAGAGATACCTAGCTCAATGCTCTCTTTCTGTCTATAGCATCCATTTCTGCCACTGTCAGAGACAGAATACTGGGCTAGAAGGACTGCTGGTCTGACCCAGCATGGCACTTCTCATGTTCTTATGCAAACAAGTATACTTGAGTGACTGGTCACAAAAAAACCCAAACAAACCACCAATCAACAAGGGCTCCAAGGGTCTGAATCTACTGTGAAAGCAGATGTCCCAGACTCTAGGGAAGAATGTTACAGAAAAGTCCAATTCTTCAGAATATATATTTTTTAATTCTAGCTAGGAATTAGGAGCACTGAACAATGGGGCCCTTCATGTCTGACCTAAACCAAGACATACAATTGGCATTTGTGCAACACTGGTACTTCATGCTTTCTCGCCCAGCCCTTTGCTGCACTACAACCCATGGGTCCTGTGGGCTGCCCTACTCTATCCTCAAGGAGTGGGGCAGGAAGCAGATGCTGGATGGGGGGGGAAAAGCCTGGTGGGCAGCAGCAAGAGAGAAATGGCACTTGGACAAAAGTCCCTCCTGGGACACACGCAACCCACAGACCACCAGTTGGACAGCCCTGATAAAGTGTGGTCCTCTCCTCTCTCAGACTTCCTGGATGAGGGTTTTGGAAGTGGAAACAGTCATCCATAAACCTCCAGGTCTGGACAGAGGGGAAAGAACATGAGCTGCTTCAGGGTTTCATCTTTATTTGGATTTGCAAGTCACTGGATCAAGGTGGAACAATTTGTTCATCAGTTGTGTCAGGGAGCACTTAAGTCTGGCAAGGAAACACAGATGCATTTCCTCTGGCTACAAAAAGCTGTCATAGTAGTATACTCTCAACTGCTGACTCTATGCCATGTGCTGGCGTAAAAGAATCAAGGATACCAGAAGACATATCGTGCTGAGGGACTGTTGGGGAAAATACTGGCAGTAATATGCTTAAGAAAAATTGATGGTTATTGGTTGAAAAAAAGGTGACTGCTGGAGGAAACCTCTCCTGTTGTAAAAATAGAATAGGATTAAAGAATATTGTATTTAGGAACCCATATTGCGACGTGGAAGGTAGGAATGGCAGTTATTCAACATTTTTAAAGCTTTAATTGATTGATTTTTTCCCTATATAATCCAAGTAAAGAAAGACTGATCACATATGGAGAATGGGTGTTAAACAGATATGTGCCTGAACCAGCTACAAGCAGAAAAAACACTGTCGTCCAGCCGGATTTCACAGGCAAATTAATTCATGGATTAAGACAGAATAGAAACTAAGCCTAACTCTTAGCACCCATGCAACCCTATCTGGGAGAGGCAGTCCTGCCCTTCCTCATCCAGTTCTGACTACTCAATGCTTCCCTGCCTTCATCTCCTAACAGCTCATGGTGTCTGTACTCCAGGCTGCATAATGCATTAACATGTGTTAAAGTGATCAAACACTGGCCTTTAAAAACCAAAACTATTCCTTCTTCCTCCAACACAGAGAAGTACATTTGCCCAGGAAAAAAAAAACTGCTCTGGCAATAGCTTAGTATAAAAAAAAAAAAAAGTATAAGTGTTGCACAAAACACACTGTTCCTGATCTCCAGGATGTTGCTCACTTAAAGGGTAGACACCCACACTCGCAGAACATGAGGGCACTGCTGCTTTTCTGGCATGCATTTTACCTTGTGTACATACATGGTGTCTGTTCATCAGAAGTCTGCTCCAGCTTGGATTATGAGTTTAGTACTGGCATTTAGTTTGGAACTAAATCCGGCTGTTTCAGTTCATGTCTTTCTGCCTAGGTGTTTAATTATCTGATCATTACAGGGATAATCAAGTTCCTAGCAAAGGTGATTACTGAAGAGAGGAGCAAGCTGCAACTGTACTGAGATTTTCTTTTCTCTCCCCATTTCAAATGGGACAACAGGTTTCAGTGCTTCCAACAACTGAGTACACACCTGATCTGATGTAAATAAAATATGCACCTGAAATTCAGTAAAGCTGAAATCACATAAGGACAGAGGTCACAGGTCATATTTCCCAGAGTTAGGTGTGCAACTGCAAACATCCCTTAGCAGCATGCAGAGATCTACATGGAATCTGTGTCTAACAAGCACCCCTTCAAGCACACACATGAAACTTGGAGAATCTGGCCCTGTGCTTGTTTTCAAAGTCAGTGACCAGTCAGTGCTCCTTCAGAGAAGGGATATTTACTGCCAAGATGTAAGTCACCATGTTTCTGAATAGGAGTCCTACAGGACACAGGGCATGCCTGCCCTGCTTTTTAAGCCTGACCCTCATGGTTGCCTTCAGTTACCCAGAGCCACATGAGTTATTCCAAGCCACTGCTTCCTATCTGTATTACCTTGTGGCAGCTATGTGCAATGCACAGGAGAGAAGCAGGTTGCAGACTGATTCCTGAAAGGGCACTGCTCAAGAGGGGCTTGTCTCTCTCTCTGTGCTTGGCTCTAATTACAGGAAGGCTGACACAAGAAATTGTAGTATTGCAGCTGACAGACAGACAGCTTCCTACCTGGGGCGCCCATGTGAATTGTGGACAAATTGTGAGGAAGGCTAGGTTAGGAAGGCACGGCCTCTGCTCTGATACCTATGAAAATGTCTAGAGGTGGGCTAATGTGTATTAAGACAGGCAGGTCTGGGCCAGAAGGTGGCCCTAAGTAGGAACGCAGAGAAGCTGCGTCTAAACAACAAAAGGAACAGCCCAGGTTCTGTGCTCCCTCCTGAAACTCTGCTGAGGCTGTCTGCCTCCTCAGATCCCATTTGCTGACCACACATTTTATAAACACATAGTAACCTTTCTATACCAATTCAATTTTCTTTTCCTAGATAAGGAATTATTTCATGTTGACAGAAGAAAGTCCCTCACCAGGAATGGTTTTATTCTTATGCCGGAAACAAATGAGAGCAAATTAAAAGGGGTGGGGACTTACTGCTTTGTCAGCTACTTCAAGGTTAACTGTCCTATGCCTACTCTTACGCTGTGGAAAGTGAAAGGTGCACTGTGGTGGCTTAGCTCTTTCACAGAGGGGACAGTATTGCAGTTCAGCTTTTGCTTACTAAGGGGGACAGTGAGGGAGGGGAGGTGTGCATGTGGGCAATCACTTTGGAACAGTGAGTGCACAGCAAGTCTGTGTCTCTAATCAATTTGCTGAAATTATGCTTTCATCCATTCCCTTCAGAACAATTGCTATTTGAATTCTTGAAGGTCAGATGAAGGTTATTCCCTACCCAATTTCTGACAGAACAGTTGTTACCTTTCCTCCTGCAGCCACTGTCTCTTCATCTTGTTCATCTGCAAGGTAAGAGGCACAGCATGAATCACACTGCCAGGAAATGCATCTGGATTACTACGCTTCTCTGATACAATTAATTAACTGGGCAGGATTGTGTTTATTTGGGGCACAGGAGGTGAGAAGGGAGAAAGGAGCATGGACTGTACATCAAAAACTAATCTCGTCGTTATGGACATAATGAGTCACACAAAAGAAAGAAGGGGATAGGAACAAAAATACAGGGCAAGGATAATTACAGTCTCTCAATGCTTGGGGATTCATAATTAATTACTGGTTAGCCTACTGCCCTGGATGCACCCTTTCATAATAGGCTGTAGGCAGCTTGTTCAGGTCTCTAAAATCTAGTGCCTAGCCAGCCATGTTCCACAATGATTTTCTCTGGTTCCCAGTAGAGAGAAAGAAAGGGTTTGCCTGAGAAAGGCTGACACACTTAAGAGCACACAGGATGTCTGCAAGAAAACAGCCTCAAGGGAGGCAAAAGAATTTTTTTTTTTCCTGTTGCTGATTTGAGTGATAGGAGTTAAATATGAAGCTGAGACTCAACAGATGGAAACAAAACAGGCAGAGTAAAAAAATGTAGTGCTACAATGATCTTAACTGTAAGCATCTTTTCTGGCACCTTGTAAATACTGGTCTATTACAGAAGTAATGTAAAATAAGTTCTTTTTTTTTTTTACCTAGGTCTGCTACTGTTCCTCCTTTCACCGGGGTGTTTTCACTGTCTTTCTTTGGGTTCACTATAAAAGGTAAACCAGACTGAGAATCCAGTGTGCCCCCAAGTCAAGATACATTATAAGCCCACCAGTCTCTCCCATAATCCTAGAATATCCCCTGGAGTTACCACACTGATACACTGGGTTCCCCAAGTTGTCACTAAAGCATATAGCTGACAAACAGGGGTAGTGTTTTCAAACTGAAGCCAAGAAAACTATTCCATGGCCCAGTATGTTCCATGCCTCATACTGCAAAAACAAGCGAGTTACTACACTTCAGATTTAAACCATTAAAATACATCCATTTTAAACAGCCACAGGAAACATAACTGCAAACAGACCAATGGTTTCTCTAGTCCAGTATCATACCAATAACAGTAATGTACAGTTGTCTACTCAGAGAAAAAAAACAAGGAAGTGCCTGTAATTCTTTCTTGTCCTTCAGTGTTCACTATTCTTCTGTCTTAAATCACCCATGCCAGCAGTTCTCAACCTTTTGTACCTTATGTCCCACCAACCATTTTGTCAAAAAACTTTGGTCCCACCACTATAAAAACAAAACTCCACTTTTTCCAAGAAGTTTATTTTTATGTTCAGCTGGAAATTTTGAAGGACATTAAAGTCCCACCTACACGACCTTTGCATCCCACTGGTTGAGAAACAGTGACCTATGCTACATAATAGACTACAACCCATTTTTACAATCAACCATATTCACTGCTAGTCTACACTTACATTTATAACAAGAGAGATTCAGATTTGACTAGAATTTATTAAGAAAAATATTACAATAACAACTTATGGTGGTTGAGGAAAGGAGAACGGTGGCAGGAATTGAAGGAAAAGCCCAGAATTGTGCAAAAGAAAAGCCTCCTCTCTGACTGTAGCTTTAGCTTGCTCTGAGATCCAGTTCTGGAAGTAGAACCAGCAGAATGCAGAATAAACTAGAGCGTGTGTGAAGGAGAAGCAGCTTCCTCTGCTTTACACAGTTCCCAAAAAGAGTTGTCCCCAGAGCTTCTCAATGCTGGACAGCATAAACAAACTGACATCCCTTAGCATGGCAGTTAGATTCATGACGCTGGATCCTGCACATCTATCAAACCAGAATGACAGTTTGCTTTGCTGGCCATATGCTCACAGTTCGTGAGAGGTCAGATCTGCACAGTTTCAAAGGACAAAAGATCTATTAGTCTAGAGGAAGACTCGGCTTCGAAGAACTGCCACAGATTTCATTCTTATACGTGCTCGGGTTAGGCTTTGTTTTGAGCGGGGAGAATTACACAACTACCTACTCCCCGCAAAATCACCAAGTACTGAATTCTTATCTGCAACTTGCCATAAAATGTCCCAGATGCTTTGCTCCCAAGGATAGTTATCAGAGCGTAGACTTCATAGACATTAGGGCTGGAAAGGACCTTGAAAGATCATCGAGTCCAGCCCCCTGCCCAAGGGGCAGGAAGTCAGCTGGGGTCATAGGATCCCAGCAAGATAAGCATCCAAATTTCTCTTGACAGTGTTCAACATAGGTGCATGAACCACCTCTGGTGGGAGACTATTCCAGACCTTGGGGGCTCGGACAGTGAAGAAATTCTTCACTGTCCAGCCTGGAACGTGTACTGAGCTTATTTTGTTCTTCACCAAGTGTTTACTGTATTAAGAAGCACTGGTCTCAAGTGTTACACCAAAAGATTAGGAAACTGAACACACTGGGTTTATCTCTAGCTCATTAACTGAGGCCATGTACAAGCATTACATTCCTATCAGGAGAATCATGCTTGTTGCTTCTCTCTGTAGAAGCAACAAGCATTCATTCAATCCCCCCTGGAGGAGACCTGCCCCACCCAGAAGGAAGATCCTGCAGGTGTCAGCATACTCCCCTCCTGATCTGGTCTGGGAGGAGCGGGGAGCAGCAAGGCAGTGTTCCCCACCTCTTCCCCAGACCAGGGACTGCCCAATTTGGGGAAGACAGGGGCTTGGCCCTGTTGCTGGACTAGTCTGGGAGGGGACTGGAACAGCAGAGCAAAGCCCCTACACACCCCCCAGACCAGGATCCCCAGTCTGAGGATTGAGGGCTGCATTTGCGAGGCTGCTACCACCAAGAGAAGGAAGGAGCAAAAGAGAAACTGATCCTTGCTCCCTCTGAAAAATCTATACCATATATAATTTTCCTTAGTTATAATGGGACATGCAAGGTCTTAGATATTCAATCTACCATGCTCTCATCTTCACTGGAGTTTCCATAAAACTTATTTCAGAGAAAGAAGGAGTTAAAGGTCAGTTTCATCACTTCCACCTTTCAAAACCCTGTTGAAACAGTAGCAGATGTGCACATAGCCCACAAGAGTGGGCTACTGCAGAAGTAGCTTCTCAAACAGTGAAAACACTGTATACAGTGTTCAGTAAATGTCTGACTATTCAAAAACCCAGTGTCACTAGTAGCATGCAAACACTATACCATTTTTGGGAAGTACCACTTCTTCTATGTTGGGTACAGGTGTTGGGTCTTCCATGTCCTTGGTAAGATCTTCTTGCTCATCCTCTTCTTTCTGACCTCTCCTTTTCCCATACAGACCTGCTTGTCTAAAACAGAATGAACACAAATAAATAGCTGGAAGGGGTACCTACCATGCATTTCAATCCCACCAGCTCTCAGGTTAACAGGGTTGGGTCAGGATGGTATGTTCAAGGTAACAGATGTGGTAGGGGTGGTCTTGATGATTTGTAGAAAGCAATATAAATTTGAAGAGAAGTAACAGTCTCGTGCTATACTATGGCGCAATTCCTGCATCCTGGTCAAACTGCAACTCAAACTGTTGCACACTATACAATTTAAATATCTCCTGCATAGTCAAAGAGGTAGTTTTCATCAAGTCCTTTCTTGAGCAGGGCTTCTTTTTACTACTGAAACAGCACCTACATTTCAACCTGGAGATGACTACATTTTAGATACGAAGTGTTAAAACACCAATGTTGATGTCCTTAATATTGGTGAGATTAGACAAGTTAGTAGCCCATTTTTCCCTGCTATTCTCAATTCCAATTAAGGCCCCAAGTTTTGCAGCATATGTTATTGCTCAATTGTGCAATTAGTAACCTGCTGAGCCAAATCCAAAAAATAGTTTATAAAAATGTCTAGAGGCAACCAACAAAGGATTTTTTAAAAATCGGTCTTAGGATATCAATCTAGTTTCTCCATAAGAACATGCTGGGGGCTTCCAAGCTTTGAACTGATCCATTTTTGTACAAAATGTTCATTTGTCATTGAAATGAAAACAGGTCTACCAAAAAGCCACAACCAAAGTTTAAACACAAATATCAACTAAAAATCACTTCTTTTCTTTACTGCTCAAACCCTTGGTTCTTATTTCCTTAAATCACCAGTGCCATGAGACTTTTGCTTAAAAAAGGCCCACCTGTCTAATAAAATTTAGGAAGCCCTCACAAATCTGAAACATGAATCATATAATAGCAAAGCTTCTCCTTGGAGGAAAAGTGATTTTCAGGACTTATTTATAGCTCAAGGCAGAACAGAGGGCAAGTCATTTACAGGTCAGCAAGTGCTAGCCTGTGTTAAAAATCTGCATTAAAATGTAAATGGATTTAAGCCTCCAATTAGTTACAAACTCCTCAAACTATTAAATAGTTTTAAATCCCATTTCAATTGGTTCAGCTCAAATACATTTACAAATGAAATGCAAAACAATGTAAGCCAGGTTCAGATCTTCATAGGTTTGTAGGATTGTAACCAAATCAATGAGGAACAGTGGTCCTTATTAGAAAAAGTTGCACAAATCGTAAGTTTGACTGCTAATGATACCAGCATTGCAATGATGGAGCTCATTAGGCTCAGTAATGATTGCACTGGGCTTGCCTTTATTCACCAAGGAGAAAGCCAAGCCTGCAAATGAGGGTATTCAATGTGCAGCATTAAAAATTCATGTAAACCTATTGCAAAAAGAGAGTTATGTTAACACAGCAGCTGAAAGTTGGGGAGAAGAAGAGGAAGGTGCTTGCTGAGCAAAGTTAGTCCCCAGCTGTGGACCCCAGACACTTACCCTTTTTTTCCAGTCTTTTTTCTTGATTCCACTGGAGTGGGAGGAGGGGAAGGCGAATGTTTTCTTTTCCTGGTGCTTGCTGCTGCTTTTCTGTCTCTCCTCTCAGGACTACGCACTGGCTGGTAGAGAAGCCAAGTTGTCAGTCAGTACCAATTACTGCAGTACTGAAATTGAGCAGCCTGTCACCCTCTCCTCATATGTCCTCCAAAGAGCTAAAAGCATTTCACTTTTAAACAGCATTACACCAACCATTAGGTTATGCTTCAGAGTACCTGCAGTTCTCAGCATGAGAAGTGCCTGACCGTTCCTATTCTCCTGTAACTGCTGGCATGGTTATGTGACAGACAAATGGACCTTTGCGAGGTTTGAATGCCAACTTTCGACTCATCTGATGCACTATGCCCATTCACAAGGTTAGATTTAACCTAAGCATCTGACACAGTAGGCTGTTGCTATGAAAGCTCATGCCTCTCTAAATCAGTTAATCTCCAAGTCCCATCTTCTGCCAGATTTAACCCGGAAATCTTAATTCTGAAAATAGCATTTTCATGGTCTTCCTCGCAACACTGGACAGAGGTAACATTTACAACAGTTTAATCATGATCACACCAAGTTTGAAGGAATAGCATGATCACACCAGGTTTGAAGGAATAGCAGACAGAAGAAACTTAAACTGGTGTGACTTGTACCAGTTTAGGCCTGATTTTTTTTTTTTTGTGGGGGAGGAGTGGGGGGAGGGGAAGGGAATTGTTTTCCATTGGATCGGGTGAAGTTACCACAGTTAAAAGGTTTGCAGCATCTACTTGCATCCAACCCAGGGTAGCTGTTTATTTAAAGGTAAATGGGCTTTTCCTTGCTCTCCTCTCCCATTGCTTAGTGAATGAGGCACAGACTTGCCCTAAGGTAACTGCACATCTGTCCAGTCCTGATGCCAGCATGATTTCAGCCCAGGTTATGTGTAGGTCTGCCCACATCCAGAGGGACAAATGAAGGTTAGTAAGCTCAGCACACGCAGGCACAGAGAAATTTCAATATTAAGTACCTGGACTGATTCTGAATCAGTTTAACCCCAATTTAAACTGTGTATGGAAGCAAAGAAAGTCTCTACCCAATATCTTCTGAATAGAAGAGACCTGCAATGACAAAGGAAGCCACCAAACCTATCCAAGATCTAGAAGTGTGTCAAGTGTACATGAGATCTGGTCGCTGGTTCCTGAAAGACTAGAAGCTAAATTTTTGAGAATTCTCATTTGTACAGCAGCAAGGAACATAATTAACACCGCTAAATCAACAAGTTACCCGCCAGCAAGGACACCCCATACCTCTTCATTCTTCATAGAGATTCGCTGCCGAAAACTCACTGGCTTCCTATTCTCATCCACTTCATAATCCTCTTCATTCATCCACTCATTAAATACATCCGTGTCCAAAATCCATTTCGTATGAACCTAAAAGGTAAATCCAACAGATCTCAATCCAGAAGAAGAATCCTACTCATGCTAGTATTTCTGCACCAGCTGTGAACTTGAACAGACCTCTATGACTAATTTCAGAAAGAAGAAAGGGAGTAAATGCAATGCAATGAGAAAACAGAGTACATGCAATGCAGTTACTGAAGCCTGATGCTGCAGTGGTTTTCAAACTGTGGTCCACGGACCCTTGGGGGTCCACAGACTATGTCCAAGGGGTTTGCAAAAGATGACTATGATCAATCAAAAGTATGTGAATACCTACACTTACAATTCAAAGGGTTTGCACCTCCATTTTAAATTTTCAAAGGGATCCGCAAATGAAAAAAGACTGAAAATCACAGTTCTAAACTGTGTGCATCAGTATGTCCCATGGTCTTGTTGTTGGAACTGTACTGCCATATGAATGAGTCACTCTGGAACCCAGATGACAGTCATCACACCTTACTGGGATACTCTGGTTACAAATCAAAATTTGAAAATAAAGAGACTAGGGCTAACGGTTCAAATTTCTTAGGAGAAAAAGCTAGAAAGGGAAAAGATGGACCAACCTTTGCAATGTTAGCATTTTGGGCAGACAACTGCAGTTATGTAGATTCACTTATTGCCTAATTCTGAACTATGGCAGCAGCCAGCCCTCTGACATGCACGTGAAAGTCTGGGGAGTTAAACAACAAAAACAAAACATCTCCAGCTGAGATGTTTTTGAGTGCCCATTTTTGTCAACTAAGGCTTTTTAAGCAAAACAAATGGCTTTAATTAGCAAACAAAATCCCCGATACACTATCCTTGCTTTCATCTTACTTCAAAGAAGTACTACTTTCACCCTGGTCTAGGCTTCCAGAAGTGTGAAAGATGACCAAGAGATCCTCTGCCACAAGCAGGAAGGAAGGCAGCAGAATAAACTCATACAAA
The DNA here is from genome assembly GCF_001723895.1 of Crocodylus porosus. Lineage (NCBI taxonomy): Eukaryota > Metazoa > Chordata > Crocodylia > Crocodylidae > Crocodylus > Crocodylus porosus. The sequence goes on along the minus strand of NW_017728886.1, from coordinate 963,239 downwards.
TTTTTAAACTAAGTATGGAAGATCCTCTAGAAATCCTTGAACAAATACTGATTCATAAGAGAGACATCTCTAAATAGGCTTTTAATAGTCAAGATGGGCTCTTGAACTTAGCTTTTTATATTGAAAAAATGTGAAGTGTTCAAAAGTTATTATAAAATTAATTCCTCCTCCAATCTATCAAAGAAAAAATTAAAAAGCTCTCTTCAACCTGATCTGCCTACTTATGGTCCTCAGCCAATGGATAACAAAAACAGAAAGCATTTCATTTTACTACTCATAAATTGATGAGTTGTTCAATAACTGAACAAAGCAACCTTTATTATGTTTGTTAGAATCATTTCCTCATATTATTCTCTTTCAGTGAAATAAATCAGAAAACACTGTTCCACAATCAGACCTCCAGCCACATAAAAGACCTAAACAAGGCTGCCATTGTTGTTTCAGACCCTTACAAATTCAACTGACCAAGCAGTGTTGACTTGATTTTCATAGCTAACAGCATCAGTTATGGTCAGAGTTCCAGTTTAAGTGAGACTACTAAACAAAAAGATACTGACGCATGGAGCAATTCGTAAACGGTAATTGCTTTTCGTACACATGTTCAAGGGTAGTACAGCCTCAATATTATATTCGCAGAGCTGCCACAATTTCCTAAGGCTTTTGGCAGCCTGGTCCCTCCAAGAAACAGAAGCTCTGCATTGCGTGCTCAGTGGAGCTTGCAGAAATTGGCATCTACATCAGAACAGAGTCAATTCCTTCCTCCCCCCCTACCAATCCAACACCTTCACACGCTACAGTGAGCACAGGAAATTGGGAGAGGGAAGAAACAAGGGCAGCCCTCACTTGATTTTGCCGACTTAAGCCCAAAATGACAAACAGGTTATTTCAATCAAAGTCAGGCTATGCCTCCACCTACACTTAATGCCCTTGGAACTACAGAAACTGGTGTTTGTGACTCTAGAGGCATCACATTCTTCCCCTCTCAGTACTAAATAAATGCCCCAAGAGGCTGCTAAAGAAGTTACGCTGCTGGATTTTCAGACATTTTATACCGGGGGTGCTCAAATCTGTCCAGTGGAGCTGTGGCATCCAGCTCACAGGAATGCCCCTGGGCTAAGAAATAAGGGTGTGTGGGTGGGTGTGTGTGGGGGGGGGGAAGTTCTGCAGTCAGATCCAGCTGGACCGGACTACTGCTGTACAAGCAGTTCAGGCCCAGGCCCACCCTTGCACAGCTAGATACGGTTGCTCTTCCCACCCCTACCCCTCCGCCAGCACATCCGGATCCGGGCCAAGCTACTTCCTGCAACTAGACTGGGTGCCTACCACACTATCCCTGCATACCAGATTGAACCCACCAGCTGGATTTGTCCCATGGACAAACCTGGCATTGCTAATGTGGCCCACCAGGCAAAAAAAGGTTGGGCACTACTGTCCTATACCACAAGCTGAAACAAGACAGGAACAGGTTAATGGCTGCCTGCCATTAGCACAGCACTGAGCAGGGGCTGACAGAAGATGCATGCCTTATATCCAGGGCAAAGAAGAACAAGAAGAAAGGCCTGTGGTCTGCTCTGGTCACAGGAGCAGTGTTTTTTTGTCTTACTGTGTGTTTAACCAAGTTACGCATGGAGGCAAGGGCCTGAAAAAGAGCCTGGCATAGATATAGATAGATGGTGGGACAGCCAATCAGCTTATACACAGACAAGGTATTCATCAGTAAGAGCAGCAAAGAAACCCAGGAACTTTTGGCAGGAGTGCTATTAGTGGACATTTACATGACAGTAGGGCCTAGAGACGAATCGCACCAGGGCCCAATTGAAAGTGCATTAGCCCTACTGTTCTAAGAAGACCACACTGTGATACAGCCCGTCTCAATTCCTCCTGAAATTTCATCACATTATTGCACTTTTCATGTCTGCCCCAAAGCTCAACATAATATAGCTTTGCCCAAATAACCAGCTGCCAAGCTGTAGCTCAGAGGAGGCTGAAGTTCACTTGTGAGAAATGAAATTCCTGTAGCATCAGGGACTTGAAAGGAAGCCTAAACAAATGCAGGAGCTGTATTTTGGATAAGGGTTGCATTGTGTGCTCCTGTAAAAATCACCACATAATATATTTCACACTGCTGCTTACTTTCAGCCCCAAAGTTTTCAGATGTGCAAACTATGATCCTAGAACTACTGCTTTTGACTTTTGCCATATTTTTACTCATAGCCGCAGGGAGCATTCCCCTCAGTCTTTCCCACTTCCAATACCACCTGATGATGTCACTTACTATGAAGTCTGAAATGTCTTTTCCCCTCCACATCCTACAAAAAACACAAAACAA
>NW_017728886.1:939207-960810 GCF_001723895.1 Crocodylus porosus | reverse complement strand
CCCCTCCTGCCCCCCCCAAAAAAACCACCTTCTCACCTTCCATGGTTTTTCTGGAATTGGAGGATCTTCAATTTCAGCATCTATATCACTAGCATGCACCCAAGTGTCATAGCTAAAAGAGAAATCAGAAAAGAAAAATGAATTGCTTCTGTGGGTTATTCATCCAGAAGAAAAAAGAGAGAGAGAGTTATACACAAGAGCATTTACTGAGCAATCAGAACATGTTCAAAGCAGACCACCAGGACTGAAGCATCACAAATGAATATCACGTTAACAACAGAAACATTTGCTCACTTCCCTTAGAAGAATAATCCAAGGAAATGCAATAGGTAAAGACAACAAGCAGCCCCATGCAGTCTGCCAATGTATCATTTACTTTCAGAGATGTACACAAGCTCACTGCAGTGAGGTGGCATACATTTCCTAGCAGCTTCAGACTTCAGTGGTCTACAGGGAATTTCTGAGTAGCTACCTCCTATGCTGATATACAAGTTTATTAAAGTGCTTCCTTCTCTCATTAGTTTGCATTCAGGCCGCCGAACTCCTACTGCTTCTCCTGCTGTGGAACCCATCTGACCATTATTTATCTGTTTCACCTACCAGTAAGACATCCCACAAAACCTGAAAATGATGATAAGGCTATAAATAAACAGGCCACTTGCTCTTTGCTCTGTTGCTGCATCTTGCGCTTTCTTCTAGACTTGATAATTAGCAGGCTGTAGTATTTTTATAGAATCATAGAAAACGAGGGCTGGAAGGGACCTCAGGAGGTCACATCTAGTGCAACCCCCTGCTCCAAGCAGGACCAGCCCCAACTACATCATCCCAGCCAAGGCTTTTCCTTGCTTTCATCTGGCCTGCCTAAGTCTTGCTTGGTATATGAATGCAGTCAGTTCATAAACCTGACTGCAAGTGATCTCAGAGTGCATTTGGACTCTAAACAGTGCCTTTAAACACCTATGCTGGAAGGTTCCATATTTATTCTCAATAACTTTCAGATCCAATTGGTTTGGTTTATAGAAGTGGGGGGTGGAGGGTTGGGGGTATTTTCATACACAACAAACACCAAAAATGACTTGAAAACATAGTTGTGTTCTGCTTCTTACACACCCCAGCAGAGTATTAAGGATCATAACGTTGGAACTCCATTATCAGCTGTGCTTTTCAATGAGTAATTAGCCATAAGAACAAAAAGGCAGTAGACTCTCCCCATTTCCCAATGTCTTCAAATGAAGACTGAATGCCTTTCAGGAAGATCAGACCCTTCTGGCCTTAAGTATAAGAATTTACAAAAAGACAATGAGGCTCAGGAGATTTAGGTTCAATTCTCAGCTCTACTAAACTTGTCATGACCTCTCTGTATTGACATAAGTAGCTATGTCACTGCAGATTTGTGTCTTAAAGGCATTTTTAGTTGAAATACACAAAGTTTCTGGATACAGTAAGAATGGTAGTATCATTTCTTTGGTATTAGGCAGCAGTAAGACCAATACTGAGCTTGTTTCTAATTCTAGTCTGCTGCAGAAGCCATAAAAAAAAATAAAACCCAATCATTTAGACAGATGGAGCATAAAAGGCCTGGAGAGAAAAGAAAAAAAAGAAGAGGGCTCCAATTTTTTACATGGAACAAACAGGCCTGAAGCGATGGCAATATTCTGTGAGGGTAGAAAACAGCAGTATGGCTATCAGCCAGACTTGGGTATCACACGTTTGTTCTGGAAATCGTGATGTTGAAGTTCAATGAACTTCATCACAGCTGCAAAGCAGAAGGTGGACCGATACCAGGAGAAATAAGACTTGATAATCTAGAGGAATAGTAACTCTGTAGTAGATGATAAATTAAATCATCTGCAATTTCAAACCGAGACTTAGCACATTTCTCCCCTTTGACCCCTTTTCATTACCTGTCTGGGTAAAAGCCCCAGTGTACCAGCACTTGCTTATCCTTTTTCATCACAGGTCTCAACCATTCATCTGAAACAAGGGGAGGGAAAATGTCAGTTTTAGGTTGCGAGCAGACTCACACAGTAAATTCCTCTTCCATAATCAGACAGAACAGGGTTTATTTCAGTTGCCTCTGCCAAATGTCAGATAAGGTAGGGAAGCTGCAGCTCTCTGAAGATTCATTTCCTTAATTCATCCAGCTATGGCATGCTACGGGAAAGTAGCAAGACAGCAGCAGCCATTTCCCTTCAGATTCTGCATCTCACCAGACCAGGCTAAATAAGATCCATATGCCCAACCAAAAAAAATAGGAAAGCAAAACCAGACCATTTATAAAAGTATTTTGCTATAATCCAATTTCTGAAGAGCCCAGGATTTATTTGTTTTTAACAAGAAGTCTACTACAGTCCTTCCAGGTCCATAGAGTCTCATGTAAACTCACTGCTGATCTGTTCCCCAGAATAAGTGGTTTTGCAAAATGTATTTTATAGACTTCTGTTTCACTAGCATGCTACATCAGTATTACACTGGTAAAAGCACTCCCTACACTTGGAGGAAGTGGCAATTAAGAGGGGCATGATAATAGTCTTCAAAAGATCTGAAAAGCTGCCATAAGGAAAAGGGACAACAATCTCTTCCCCTTTACTGCAGAGGACAAGACAAAGTGGCAGCATCTAATTGCAATAAAGCAGATTAAGATTAGCTCTCAGGAAGAACTTCCTTGCTCTTAGGACAGGGAGGCAGTGGAATACGATCCAGGGATGTTGTGAAATCTCTCTCCTTCCTTAGAGGTTCTGAAGAGGTTCAATAAGGTTGGGCAGTGATGAACTAGAACGGTGGATCAACGCAACCTTTTTAGACTCAAGGCATCTCTTGTTAGGCTTAAGACACCCACTGGAAAGCGCTAGCTCTGAGTTTTCACTCATTTTTGACTATGAAAAAGATAATATAGTAAATGTTCTATTGCAAAGAACCTAGAAAGACCACAACAGGTCAATGGGCTCTTATTTGAAATGATTGGGTTTATCTTGTGAATCACATCTGCACACCTAACAGTGCTAACACTGCATGGCATCCTGCAGCACCCTTAAAAGGATCTTAAAGCAGCACACTGGTTGAGAAATACTGATCTAGAAGCAGCATTCCCGCATCTGTTCAAGGGGATGGACCAGACTACCCATGAGGTCCACTCCAATCCTATGATTCTCTGATCCTAGGGTAGCCACAGGCTAAATCTCCATCAACAGCTATACCTATACATACACACTTCAACTCTGCAGACATAAAATGAATCCTTATCAGATTAGCACTCTAGGGACTGGTCACTATTTGAGGGCTTGTGAGCAGCCACGTGAGGGCACTGTGTCCAAAAAGGAATGGTTTTAAGATGATGGGAAGTGCAACGAAAATGAGTTAACACTCTGGCCTGTCTACGGTCTCTCTCAGCCCACCTCCTAATGTGGCTGGCCATCCCTCTTTGCCTGCTGCCAGTCTGATCCTTCCTTCAGCTGGGAACCTGAAATCCCATAGAAAAGATCTCTTGCCATACAACAGCAGCATTGCAGTATGCCAAGGAGACAGATGCTCTGGTCCATGAGGATAAACAGATGTTGTAGCTACTGTTAAACTGAGAAGCCCAACCCTTTCCCATTTTTTCCTTGTCAACTGGCAGATATCTACCGCCTCTCTGCGTGTCCTCAGTGTTGACTATCCAGTCACTAATTATTTCCTCTTACTACAATTTACATCCAGCTACCTTCCACAGGCACCACCCTTTCAAGACTGCTACTGAATACTAATCTGAAGGCTACTCTTTCAGTCAGATGAAGGATGATTGTTTAGAGAGAAAGGCAGGCTGACTTGCAGAATTTCCAAGACAATGCTAGCCTAGTGAAACTAGGAATCCAGTGCGTTTCCCTCCTGGCTGCTCACAGAGCTAGGACTTGAACACCTGCAATAGCAAGTGGCAGCGAGATGCTGGCCATACCAGTAAGAACACAACACGACTTTGCTTGGGTCGCAACAAGGGTGTCAGTGCAGCTTCTACAAGCTGATAGACAATTAGTGCTAAAAAACACTGGGGGGGGCCTTGAGTAGTATCAGTAGTAAAGGGGTCTAAACACAATTTTTCTCTGTGCCAATGGGAAAGGAGGAGTAGGAGAGAGCATTTGAAAATGTTGTACAGAGTCTGGAGAACTCTGTCCAAAATGTAACAACATAGGGCAGATCTGCAGCGTGAACTACATCATAACTTCATTTGGGTTCATGGCTGCATTTTAGTCGAGCTCTCTTTAACTCTCAGTCTAATGCAAGTTCACTAGCCAGAGAGGTAGCCTGGACCAAACTTACTAGACTAGAAAGAAACTCTTAAATACAGAGACAGGGAAGTCATATATAGCCACTGGAATAGTGATTCTCAAGTCAGGGGGCTGAGGCACTGTGGGTGGCTTGAGATCCTTTCAAGGGTGCCAGGCAACTTTAGCACTGTTAAGTGTGGAAACACGATTCACAAGATAAGCACAAAGATTTCAAATAGGAATCCAGAGGGTCAAAAATAGTTCTGCCATGTTGAAGTCTTCCTGAGTTCTTTGCAACAGAAGAAGTGTTCTATTATTTTTCTGTAGTCAGAAAAAATGAGAACTAAGGGCTGGCATTTTTCAAGGAGTGCCTCGAGTCTATTGAGGGTGAGAACCACTGCATTAGAGATGAAGGCATTTTGTACTTCTCACAAGAGACACCGGGGGATAAATACAAGCATGCTGCAGCCTACGTGGAAGTAAATGCTGCCATCTAGCGCCATTGAATTGTCAGAGCTTAATCCAGCTTGCACTGCAGCTTGCTGCATCCCAAATTCAAGCTCTGAACAACAAATTAAAACCAGACAGTAAATGTCACTGAAGCTATTTTTGTACAGTCTTTATTTAATAGGCTGAGCATCTTTAATAATTCACTGTTGTACAACAAGCATGGTAAATTGCAATATAACCTATACTGACTTCACTGACTTTTACTGCTTTCATTGCTAACCATTTCAGCAATGCAGACACACACACTCAGCAGCAAGGATGCTACTGCTCTTCTAGCATAGAAGGGGATTTTAATTCTCACTCGTGTCATCTGTGCCCTTTACCTCATCTAGTTCTCTCTCATGGTGGGGGGGATGGACTTTCATGCCTAATCATATATTATTGGTTCAGTCACAAGTTGGCTTTTAAATGAAACTTTTGTACACAGAAGGGAATTTTCAGTGTGGAGCTATTTTAGCCCCAGTCCCCTAGTTCACAGCTCGAAATCCACAACTTCTCAAGAGCTGGGTCTGCTACTTTGACTCAGGGCAATGTCACTGGAAGACAATGAACTTGATGCACTCAGTTCTAAGCCCTGCTTCCACAATCCACCCATCTTTCTATCCAAGAGAACTTCTAGTTATTCCCACATCTCGATTTGTTTCACATTTTCTCCAGATTACAAATTCTTTGGGGCAGGGAATGTGGGCTGCCTTGTACACAACCACATGCTCCACACTTACTACTATCACTAAAACTTTCATCAAACCCCTGAAGGGTTATTAAATCAATGCATGCATTTTGAAGGCTTTCCAAAAACACATTACCAGCTCTAATGCATTGGATATACCCATTACATTCTGATGGAGGCAGAACCATCCAAGATTACATAACGTTTCAAATCCAGTTTTAAAAAGGTATTGCTTTTCAGTGCATGTCAATATTAAGCTGAGCATACCTAACAGTTCTGCACAGCATCCATCACATTAGTTACACAATCCTTTATTTACAAAAGAAGAAAAATAAACTCTTAAATAGGATTTACCATCATCCAGTGAGGTAGGACTAGGATAAACATGGTGGGTTGCCTTTGACTTCTCCTCAGTTACTGTTCCCTAGATGGGGCGGGGGGGAAAAAGTGAAATATTCCATTAGAATCCTCAGCTCTATGGATATAAATGACCTCCGAAAGAACAACTTGCCATTCAGTAATAATACTTAAATATGATCTTGGTTATCTAGAATAATGCAGAAAGATCCAGTACATAAGTATTCAACCCAATTACTTGGTTCCAGAAGTGCCAGAAGAATTGCACCTTGATGATAATCTAATCCAGAGGTTCTCAAACTGTGGTCCGCGCGCTCCATTCAGGTGGTCCGCAGAAACTCGGGTGCGGAACAACTGAGAATATCAGTACATGGCCCTGCATTTAATCTCTGTTGTCAGAAAAAATAAATTAAGTGGGCTGCCAAGACCCTCAGCAATTTTCAAGTGGTCTATGAAAAAAAAAAAAAGTTTGAGAACCACTGATGATCTTCTGCATTATACAAGACTATTTCACCTAGCATTTCTTGTACCCTTTGTGAGACACCAAGTAACAGAGAATCTACCACACCTTTGGGGAAGTGGTGGCAATGTTTAGTTACCCTTATAGTTAAAAGTCTGTGTGCGACTTCCACTGCAAGTTGGTATCTAACATCAGCTTCTAGCCATTAGATCTAGTTATGGTTGGTCTCCTAAAATAAAAAGAGCCCCGATATCAAATATCCTTTCAGTGTAAAATACTTACAGGCCATGACCTCTTAGCATTTTGATAGGTTAAACAAATCTCTAGCTACCAATTTCCAAGCCTCCAAGCATTGTTCTTGCAGCTATTCTTTGAGCCATGTCTAATTTTTCTTTCTTTTTAAGTAAGGGCATCAGGACTAGAAACAGCATTCCAGCTGTATGCTCAACGGCAGTGAACACAGGAAGAACAAACTCCTGACTTGTATACTGTGCAGTATGATACTAATTGGTTTTATACAGCTAGAGATTACATACACCCTTTGGGCCACAGCCCTGGGATAATGGTCATGATTATTCATTATATGCAAACAGTTGCATTCTGCACATGCTGTAATCAGGAGGGCTGGGAAATAGTATAACCACAGAGCAGGGAGCTACAGGAGTCATGGCAAAAGGAGATGAAATAAGGGTGAAATCAAGATAATGACATAGCACCAGAAGTAACATTAGTACAATATAAGATTTATCAATTTGGCAAGGAATGAGACGGAAAAAAATATGGCTACGGACTATTTTTATTATTACTATTATTTTCAATTCTGCTTGGCCATATTTCTATTCCAAATCTATCCATTAGGGTTAGAAAAAAGTACCTTTTTAAATATGAATACAAAATGCCTTGAGTTATTGCTGAAGGCGCGCAGAATTTATTATGCTGCACTACATGTGCATCATGAACGCTACCTCTACTCAAATATATAAGAGCAATAGCAAACATTTTAGACTAAAGTGAATAATTAAAAGAACATACAATTAAAAATTGAGTCATTTGTAAATTCAAAATCATTTCTAGGCACCAGAATATAGCTCAGGACATGGACAAAAAACACATTCCAGTAAGCTACAGAGGGCAGGCACACACTGCATTTCAGCTGCTCTTCAGTGACGGTCTGTGCGCTCACCATTTCCCTGCAATAGGTGAAAGCTAAACTAGGCTCACTTTGCCCTTTTTCACTTAAAGTAAGGTGTGCCAGACTAGCTTTCCCTTACTGTGGGGTAAGCGTGGGCCCCAAACAGTCAGCACACACACCAGCTTCCCCAATGGTAAGTCTAGTCCCCTATTCTTCTTTGCAGCTGCGTCTCCAATCCAACCTTTCTGTATGATCTGTTCCCAATATCCTGAACAGGGCACTGCTTCTGGTGTTGGTGTTGCCAGATCTTGTGGGGTACATTGCAGTGCTACAGGGCATCTCGGGAGATGATCCATGGTTTGCTTCTCCTGACAAACACAATGGTTGGTTGCATAGAAACCCCATGATTTCATGAGAAATCACAGCCCCCCATGTTAGCTCACTGTAATTTGCTCATTTGTCCCCAACTCAGTACATCTAAACTGGAGGAGCCTTAGCTTGTTTCTAATGTGCCCAGTGAGACAGTTATTGCCATAACTTGAACAGTGATAATTATGCATCCTATAACTCATGACAGTAGGGTAGCGCATGACCTCCTCAGGTCACCGGCCTGACAAGTAACTTACACGACGAAGAAAAGAGCTGTAGCTGTCCAAGCAGCGTACAAGGAGCATTATGTACTATGGATCTGAGGAAAATTATATTAATTTTTTCTCTGACACTATAACTAGATCACCAGATGGTATCTGCATGAGGACTAATTGACCCAGGACTTATTACAGCTAGTTCAAGCACACAGACACAGAGAACACAGAAACCTTTCTATTTTACCTTTGGAGGTGTTTGGTTCAATAATATCCCCTGGCAACAAGTTCTAGAGGCAGTTATAGGCTATTAAAAACAATCCCTTTTATTTCAGTCAGTCACACTGCAAGTCGTTGATGAACAGTGTCCTTAACTTGCTGGATCACCCTGTCAAAGACTTCAAACTTCCTTTTTATGTCACTTATAAATGGCATTATTTAAATTACTCTTTTAAAACTCAGCCAACATAAGCAATAAAGTGTAAGACTGAGAGCTTAACAGAGCAGATTTAAAGAAAGCTTCTTCCAAAACACCAGTGAAAAGTGAAAGGAGCTTTTATTGCAGAACAGGGAAAAAGCTATTAGTCTGATCCAGGCTATTATTTAAACATTACAAAAAGAGCCCATGCTAAATTTTCCTGCGAATCTGCTGGTGTGCTGAATAGGTGATTCTTGACTTTTCAGACAAAGACTGAGAACAAGTGCCCAAAGCCAGACTACGTCCACACATACCTGGCCTGGCAATAAAAAGTTTCACCATGGGCCACTACTACCAGACCTACGTGCTCCTGGCAGCTCTGCAAGGCTTCGCTACAACAGCTAGGCCCCCGAGGAACAAGCCCACCAGGACAGCAGCACCTGGCTGACAGCCTGGGAGTATCTCTAGGGACCATCAGCCAGGTGTCAACAGAAGCTATTCCAGTCAACAAGACAATATAGCAACTCCACAGCATAGCAGAGATCTCTGCCCTGCCACCAGAGAGAGGCTTTGATTAGGGTGGGTTTGATTTGAATCACTGGTCAGAAAGCCTCAATTTTATCACTGTTTTCTACAAAAAGTGCACTCTTGTTGTTTGATATAACCTTAACATATATTATTCATAACTCAGAAACAGGTGTAGGTTTCATTTTTAGAAAGCACACACTATACATTTTAAAGCAGTAATTTTGATACGTTTTCAGATTAATTTTGCAACTACATCAGAAAATTGAATTATGATATGGTTATTTTATTTAACAAAGCTAACTGAAGGAGATACTTGTGAAGTCACTGGGAGGTGAACTCTCTCCAATTCACTAGATTAATCATGGATATTTGAGGGATGTTTTTGCCATGCTGTATTAGAAGGACATCAAATGAGCAGTGCAGCCATATGTTATTTGCTTGGAGCTTTCTTCACTTTCTTCTAGATTTCTTTTCATCTTTGATTACTTCTCTTTTTTACAGCGTGGCAAGCCTGCTGCCATGACAGGTTTTCCTGTCTAGATCTCAAATCTATGGAGAGGCTACACTCAAACGTAGCCCTACAAGAGGGTTGACAGGTGGGTAATCAGGTCTGATGGCTTTCACCTCCATATACTGTTGGTTAACAAGGATGTTCTCTCTCAAGACACACATCCACAGTCTGAGAACCAAAACAAAGCATCACAGAGATACTTAATGAGATCTTTTAGACTGAGCACTGAGTCTCATTGGGTAGAGTGGTTTTCTTTACTAATCTAGAGAGGAGCTTCTGGGAACCCCATATGATTGCGCCCTTACCATAGTCCGTGGCCTCTTGTGACCTTTTTATAATACTTTTCTAAAAAGGTTACATGAATATATTGTCTCAAATAGTATACAACTAGAAGTTATAATGCCTATTCCATGATGATATATTTGAGCTTTAATACATCTTAAATTAAAACCATCTTTATAGGGGGGTTTTAAAAAAGAATCTTTAAAATAATAAAAAATATGATTAAATTGAAAAAAATCTGATCTAAATTAATAAATAAATAAAAATCACTGATTTTTACCCACCCTGGCTTTGAGTATGAATGCACTGAAGTTCTGCAAGCAGTGCTTTGCCATGTATGCTGGGCCCAAGCAAGGCTTCAGTTAACTTAATATTTCTTTTACATTAACAGGTAAGGGACTATTTAGAAAAGTGGGACGTGTCCAAGTACACGGGGAGACGCACAATGCACCCAAGGGTGTTAACGGAGTTGGCCAATGGAACCGCAGAGCCGCCGGCCATTATCTTTGGAAACTCATGGTGATGAGGACAGGTGCCAGACGATTGTAAAAGGGTAAATATAATGCCCATCTTTAAGAAAGGGAAGGAGGAAGATCTGGAGAACAACAGACAGGTCTACCACACCTCAGTACCTGGAAAAATTATGGAGCAAGTCCCCAAGGAATCTAGTTCTAAACACTTGAAGAAGTAGGAATAGTCAACATGATTCACCAATGGCAAGTCATGCCTGACCAACCTGACTGCCTTCTATGATGAGATAAGCTCTATGGATGCAGGGAGTGGATGTGATATACCTTGACTTCACCAGTTGTTTTTTTTATATGGTCTCCCACAACATACACATAAGCAAGCTAAGGAAGTATGGATTGGATGAATGGATTGAAAGGTGAACAGAAAACTGGCTGGGTTGTCACGCTCAAAGGGTAGCAAAGCTATGGCTCAATGTCTAGTTTCTAGCCAGTATCATGTGGACTGTACCAGGAGGTGGTCCTGGAGCCACTTTTGTTCAATATCTTCATCAGTGACCTGGAAGATGGGGTGCACTGCACCCTCAGCAAGTTTGCAGTTGACACCAAACTGGGCAGAATACAAGATACACTGGAAGGTAGGGCTAGGATTCAGAGACACCTAAAGGAATTGGAGGATTGGGCCAAAAGAAATCTCATGAGGTTCAATAAAAACAAGTGCAAAGTCCTGTATTTAGGATGGAATAATCCCATGCACCAGTACAGGCTGGGGGATGACTGGCTAAGCAACAGCTCTGCAGAAAATGACCTGGGGGGGTGACAGTGGACAAGAAGCTCAGTAGCAGCCAGCAGTGTGTCCTTGTTGCCGAGAAGGCTAACAGCATCCTGGGCTGCATTAGGAGTGTTGCCAACAGATTGAGGGAAGCGGTTCTTCCCCTCTATTCAGCAGTGGAGAGGCAACATCTGGAGTCCTGTATCCAGTTTTGGGCCCCCCCACTACAGAAAGGATGTGGACACATTGGATACAGTCTAGTGGAGGGAAATGAAAATGGTTCAGGGGCTGGGGTACATGACTTGTGAGGAGAGGCTGAGGGAACTGGGCTGATTTAGTCTGGAGAAAAGACCAAGGGGGGATTTAATAGTAGCCTTCAACTCCCTGCAGGAGGGGTGCAAAGATGATGGAGCTGGACTGTTCTCAGTGGGGGCAGATGACAGAACAAGGAGCAATGGGCTCAAGCTGCAGCAAGGGAAGCTGAGGTTGGATATTAGGAAACTCTCACAAGGAGGGTAGTAAAGCACTGGAACAGGTTACCCAGAGAGGTGGTGAGATCTCCATCCTTGGAGGTTTTTAAGAGCCAGCTATGTGATGATGTAGTTCGGGCTGACCCTGCTTTGAGCAGGGGGTTGGACCAGATGATCACCTGAGGTCCTTTCCAACCCTTGTTTTCTATGATTCTATTTTAACTGTATGGGCAGGGTTCTCTTAAAACCAGAGCACCTCTGGCTTAAAGGTTTAGCTTCTCTGACTTTAAGTCTAAAATTTGGATAGATTGTCAGCTCCTGCCTCAGGCAGCATCTATTTGGCTGGAAAAAACTGCTGCAGGCAATGCAAGTACTATAGGGGACACTCCAAAGGGCTTAAATGTAATATGAACAAGTGAAGTGGTCAGCCTCCCTACGCATGAGGTATTACTGCAATTTGACAGACAGGGAAACAAAGCACCTTTGTGACATGCATAAGGATCCCCAGAACTCCAAGACAACCAGAGACAGAATCCAGGCCTCCTGACACCCACATGTACTCCTTTCCCCAAGACACTCCCATCTCTATCCTGCTTTATTCTTAGGTGCACAGTTCTAGGATGACACCTACAGGCCCCCCTTACAACAATGGCTGCAAACACACAAAATGTAAAAACACCACCACAAAGACTTGCGTGAGCTTTATATCCATTACCTGGTGACGTTTGACAATATCCTTTAGCTTGTTAGCCAACTTCAGCTCTATATCTGGAATGAGGTAGATGATTGGTCTGCTCAAACAATTATTCTAGAGGAGAAACAGAGAGAACTTTAAATCCAGCATTTGTAGGCTACGCAAAGGAATCCATCAGGAATTCTTCTACTAAACTCTGCTGCTTAACTTCATCGCGAGTCTCTTGTCACGTGAACTGGCTTGTTCTTGCATTTAACAGCTCAATTCAAAGCCTAGTAAAGTTCCAAGCATCTTTTTGTTAGCTTCAGTGTGTTTTGGATCTGGTCCTAACTTTCCACTTACAGCAGTACTGTTAAGCATCTTTAATAAAGCCCTGATTAGGGTCTAGCCCTGCTGTACTAACGTGTACTTGTTCCTATACTGCTGAGGACAGCGATAACAGCCATATTAAATAAGCATTTACTTAAAGGGAATGTTAAATAAGCATTTACTTAAAGGGAATGTTTACTTATCTCTGTAGAATCACAGCGAAACAAAAGATATAAAGATATAAATAAAACATCAGTAAAAACTAAAGAATACTATGACATCTTGGATTCCTTTCCTCCCATTCTTGATTTTACTAAAATACTTAAAAAGTATGCCTACAAGATTATCATGGTATTATCCTCAGTGGTACTAATAAACTAACATTTTAATTTGTCTTCCTCAAGTGGTGGGGAAGGCATCTATCTGCTGCACAGCACAAAGGATTAGTGGTAGAATACTGTGTATTCCACCTCTAGGATAATAGTCAAAAATTGACTACCCACCTAGCCTCTAGTTTAACAGCTACTTTCTAGTAGCTATTCAGTGGCTCAGACAAAGCAAGTTGCAAGTCTCAGTTTGATCATAGTAGAGAAAAATCAGAAACTGGACCCTTTGGGGCAGTTTCAAGAGGAGCCAATGATTGAATGGACAAGCAAACTATCTGCTCAATCCAAGAGTTGGAATGAGCTGGGTTGCTGATGTTTACAGTGCTACTCTTCCATTTCCTCTCCTGATAATCCAGCACTTCTCATCAGTAAAATTTACCTAAATAACATTTTCCTTTCACATAAGTAGTCTACCTTTTGCAAGACCGGACCCATTTAACAGATTTTGACCACATTATTTCTTAAATCCTCATACTCTGGCACTTGAGTCTAGAAAAAGGATTGCACAGATCCTCAACTTTATCTTAAAGAAAAGTTAGTCCCCAATTTAAAATGGATTTTGAGCAGTTCCCCTGCAGTTAAGTGTTTCCTCTAGCTCTACCTCACTAATTAGTGAGAATTTCTAAATGAGATCATAGGAAGAGATTAAGAATTGGAGAGAAACTTTTCTGAAAAGATGCATCTTGGTATTCTCATGAGTGTCAAAGGTCACCTGAGGCATCCAAAAGACACTGAACCACTTCCCCAGGGAGGATGAACTATACTGAGAAACTAAACAAAATGTTTGTAGCAATAAGTTTCTTGCCTGCACTAGCATCTTCTCAATGTTAATGAACATTTCCACATTACGATCCATTCGGGATGGGTTCTGAAGGTCAAACCTCCGCCTGTAATTGAAGAATATAGTTTACAGAATGAGACAAAAAATGATGCTTTACGTTAATACAGCACTAATACAAGACAGTTTTGTACAGTTGCTGGACATGAATGTAGAATTATGAACACATATGTTCAATATTTCAGCCCCAATATTGTACTTCTGCTTCCCTTAAAAAAAAGTCCTCATATAAGAGAAAAAAATTGCAGCGATCATGTGACCTGAAGACAGCCAACATGATCAGCAAGAGCAGGTAGCCAAGTAACTATACTACTTTGGCCTCCACTGGGATCAGACAGAATAGCAATTAAATAGAAGCAACTCAGCTGCTGGAGACATGGCTCATGTTTGCATCAGCGACTGATAAGAGGGGAACAGTGGGAGCACAGGCAAACAGACAGTCATGTCTCTAAACATTTCCCATTGTGTTCACTAGCCTGTCAGATGGAAGTTCAAGTGGTACAGCTCAAATCCACTACTGTACTTTTCTAAAGTAGGTACATATGGCAGAGAAGGTTGAGAAAGGGAGATTTACTACCCTGCACATAGTGCACTCAAAACATTCACCTTTGCATTTAACTGGGGTCTACGGTCAATTTTCAAGTGGGAATGTCACAGTAAATACAAAAATCACTGTCCTTGATTTAAACAATTTCTTGCCACTAAATCTGAGCAACATGTTTTAGAAAGCAACTTGAATTACAAAGATATATAAAACATGTCCATTTGCACAATTTAAGTGCATTTTCCTGCCATTTCTGGGCTAGCAAAACCAAGAAAGGTAGTTCACCAAGCCAGATCATTCAAAAACAGAAAGACAAGTACCAGTAAAAACCTCAAAGAATCACATCTGAGATAAAACTGCACACAATACCATTGAGTTAAGTCAGTGAGGGAACATCCCAGGCTCAAAAAGTCTGAGCCTCAAAGCTGATTTTTCCAGTGCTGTTTTCCTACCCGTTTCACATGGACAAGCATAACACCACACACTAGTTTATGAGGAAGCAGCAGGAAAAGAGATGGGCAAGTGCCAGAGCTTTGCTTTCACTAAAATTTCAGCAACTGGAAAGTAAATTTGTTGGAAGAAGAAAAAATAAAAGAATAGTTACTGTGTGAAAGTTACTTGAGCTGCTTTACCATTAAAAGCTCAGGAGGTAGCAGGAAAAAAAGAAAAGTATCATTCCACAGATCCCAGCCAGATACCCCATACCAGGTTTTAGCAATGCTGGAAGAGAGGAAGGTTTTTAAAGCAGTTCAATTCATGGCAGCTTCTTGTCATTTCATGTTCTACTAACAAATTTAAGAGACATGGTAAAATCCACACTAAAACAATGTTTTGGTACAGTTATTTTTGTAATACAGCCTTTTGATTTACTCGAGGCTGGTTGGAAGGTTTCCTACCCCAGTAATAATTCAAGGCCTACCTAAAAGATGGAGAGAAACTAAAACTAAATGGAAAAAGCCCTCTGCCATCATTCTGAGTTGGTACCCCTTTTATATTTACTATACTTTCATCCTCAATGGGAGATTTTGCATTTTTCTTAAACACAGCAGCTTACCATCCTTGTTCATTCTTATACTTGTAAGCAGCACCAAGAACGTGACATAATGTGCCTCCAGCTTTGAAATCCAGGAAGCACTTTGCCTAGAAACAAACAAAAATGAGAAAGATGCAACACTAAAACACTCACTTTCATGCAACATAATTTTACATACACTACTCTCATACAGGACAGAAATAAAGTTCTTAATTATCATTATATTTTTAGCTAGACCTTGCTTTATAAAGGCTTTACTATTCACTCCTTCTAAATTAACGTCATTTCAAAAATAAAGTTTGAGTCTACACACCAAGATCAGTTGCATCCTAAGCTTTACCCCAACACACTCTATCATACTGCCATAACACCACCAGCCTGGTGCAAGATTCCTCCAATACTATAAAAAACCCAGAGTTTTGGCCTTCTTCCTCCTTGACTGGGAGACAGGGAAGCTCAGCATTCACTTAAAACATTCCAGCTGTTTTCCTAAAGCAGGGTCCTTAGAAATGCAAGCAGATGTAAGCTGACTGCCAGAGTGAAAAGAATTAAGCTGATGTGCTTCACTTCAGAAGCAGGATTGTGGACAGCAGGCTGCTTTTTTTTTTTTTTTTGGAAAAAAAAGTTTAGTTTGCAAAGATCAGGAAAAAGTTCTCTTACAGGCTCACTCAAAAGTACTAAATCCAACTCCTTTTAGACCACAAATGAAAGCACCATTCCACCAACTAGCTGAACACACTTTACACAATACACTGTGCAAAATGACATTTTAGACAGAAATACAGAATTGAGGCTAGAACTGCAGCAATGAAGAGACCAAAAGGGTCTGTTAGACCCCCTTTTAATCCACTCTCTCCATTTCATGTAAGATAATTGTCTACAGCTGACTTTCCAGAGTTTTGGTCAGTCTTATTTGAAATTGGAAAGCATACTTCAGAGTGTAACCTTATTTATGAGGATTACTAGACAGCTTAACATCCATATCTGGGAGAAGCAAACATCTCTGTCTGGAAAGGCAAGAAATGGCAGACATTCAGAAAGTTCAATTACAGGCCAAGACTTCAAACAGTCAGACTTACACTCACAGAAAATACCATTCCATTTAACTGTGTTTTTAAAAACAATGAAGACAATTATAGCTAAAATGTTGGCACAGGTGTTATTATTTGGAACAACACACAGTGACAGCTTTTAGGAGCTAACTGTTAAAAAAGCTAATTACAGGATATAAGGAGGCAGTTTGGGTAGCCTGAAGCAATCTATATACAGCAGCCCTAGATGACGGAGGGAAGTTTGCATTCTGTAAATCCTGACTGTGTGAAAGGCAATCTTCAGATCTTACCTGTAACTTTATTTGTCATAAACTTCAAATTAATCTCATTCAAGTAATAAAAGACTGTTTATACATGTTTATAACAGGTGGGTCTACCTTTATTAACTATGATGCACAATTTCTCATTTCTAACCCAAATAACAGAGCTTAGCAACTGCTCTGATAATTTAAAAAGCGGCAAACAACATAGGCTGCCTTTTAGTAATTTTCCAAAGGTGAGTTTCACCTGCAAAGAAACCTGGTTATATACCAGAAGGTTTGGTTTTAAAAAGCATCTCCTCTCTTAAGTAAGCTTCAGACACAAAAACAAAACTCTCTCCAAATATAGGGATGATAAAATGAGATAAATCAATCATCTAGATTTGCTTCCACAAGAATCTATACTCCCTTGATGCTCATCTCTGACTAACGTTAGAGAAATACTGCAAAAGAAGGAGAACTCATGTTATATTATTTACTTGCTTAAGAGCGCAAGGAAGAGACTGGCTGTAATTCAAGCCATATCTGCCTCCCTTCCATGTATAAGCTTACAGAATACACACTGCATTTCAGTATTAAAAGCACCCCCACACAGGAAATAAACATTTTCAGATTCCTGAGCAGTTCAGCATGTCGGTCCTGTGTCAACAATGTTAAGTTATCCTTTAAGTACACCATGATATTTTGCTTTCTGCCAGGCCACAGAGCCACATGCAGGGAGACTTGTCTCCTGTACTCCCAGTGTTTCCACTACTGGCACCTAAACATAAGAGAAGGAACAAAGAGGATGGAAGGTAGGAGACAGGGCTGTGGTCTGGGGGATTTATCAGAGAGGACGCGGGGAAAGAAATGGGTATAGAAGAGGACGACAGGGAAAGAAAACTGAGCTGCTAAAGCACCTCCTCCCCTAAATGCTGGAAGAGAAGCCAGGAGACTCCAAGTCGTAGTAGACCCCCTGCATCAGCAACTCCCAACATGCCCACTACAAAGCATGCGCCTCCTCACCCTCCAGAGCCAGGCGATACATGCAGAGAGCTCACACCTAGCAAACTCTTTACACAGGCTTGTGTGAATATGCTATTTGGAGCCAAACTGGGAAAAAGAAAAGAAAAAAAGTTCAGATCAAACTGACACAAGTATTTTGGTTGTCTTTCACTACAACAGTGACATCCCAGTCTGGGCATCGTGGCTAAGGATAGAAATGACACAAACAGATCAGAAACCACTTCTAATCTATAACAGAACAGAAGTTCAGTGCACATAAACAGCTTTCAAAATGCCTGAAACCAGTTAAAGATAGACCTGAATGGATGCAGCACTGACTTAACTGATTTAGGTTAAATCGGTTTATTGAACTACTTCTGTCCCAGATCCCCTCCAGAGTAAAGATAACTCACAATACCCCAGCATCCCAGGATGCTTTGCACCTTCCCTGCAAACATTCCCTCAGGGTGGGCAGGCTAGCCTTGGCCCAAACAGTCTCCTCCAGCAAACAGAGTGACGTGCTCTAGCGCCCCCTGGCATCTGGCCTGGGTCACTGCAGGCATGTGGCTGCATTTCTGTAATCAAAAGTGAATGTCTGTTCCCCTGCTTTATCGGTTCAACCCATGCATCTTAGACTAACCTACAGAGATTAAACTGATTCGGCCTCAGGCTTTCTGACTGTCTGTACTTAGCCCTTAAATCAACAACCATTCACTCAACAACCTAGTTGTTAGGGCACTCGCCCAAGAGCGAGAGATTCATTAACCTGAAGATCTCATTTATCCACAGAACATGCTCGCCCCCTGCCATGGGACACTGTGGAGGAGGTGCTCTCAATCTCTCTTGCTCATGTTACTCTTCCTCTATAAAAAAAAAGGAATATTCTTTGAAGCAAGAACTGGCCCCAAGCACAGTACCCAAGCTGCTTAATCTTTTCCTTGTTTTACTGCAGAAAATTCAAAGCTTCACATTTTCATGAAACAATTATCCTATGACCAGGCTTTCTTAGACTGGCGTTTTATAAGCAGCTGACTTCTGGGGGCCAAGTTGAAAAGGCCATAGTGGTAGGACAGCTATCAGATCATGGTTTGTGTTGGGAGCATTTCAGACCTCATTTCTACCCAACTGTTTAGAGCAAAGGGGGTCATGTTCCTTTACAAAGGGCTGTGTGACACTCCGGGAGCATCTGGCAAAGCAGAGCTGATGCCAAGCTAGAAAGAGAACGTTTCTTCACTTTACTGACAAACTTTCTATATCACATGAGTTTGTATGGGAACTTAAATGAAGTGCTTTGTATATTAGGACTAAAATTGCTAATGGATTTTAGAGGAATTTGGAGAGAGACTGAATTATCCTGGCCTGAGAACAACGTAAACAAGACTTCTGCAAGCACTTAATTAGGGATAAGGATGGGGGGGAAGGGCTGCTCTTAGTCTACCATCTGTTTGGTATTGCAGAGGAAACAAAAAAGGTAGAGAAAGGTTTCAAAGCTGCTGCACACACCTGCCAACTCATTTGCCCACAGTAGTCCAATCCTACTCTTATTTAGAAAAAAGATAAAGGAGTCTTTGTTGTCTCGGAGCAGGACAAAAGGAGTCAAGACAGCTGGGTTTTCTTTCTGCCTCTGCCACTGGCTGAAGGCCTGACATTGGACTCACTATATCAATGTATCCATTAACAGCATGGGGCCGATATCCCCTGTCCCCCAACACCTGGGGTACAGGTACTAGTTGTAACCCAAAAATAATTTGTCCCAGAACTGTGACTGGTCCCAATGTAGGGCAAGAGAATTCCTCGAGGCCAGATGTGAGGTACCCTGGAGGTACATCTGACCCTCGAAGCCAGATGTGAGATTTGGCTAGGTGATCACATAGAGTGGCAGCCAGAATCAGCGTCCCCATCTCCGGCAGGAAGCAGGACTCTGTAGCTCAACTGCTCCAACACTAGTACCAGATGCCTCCTCCCTTGACATGCTCTGCAAAGGCTCTTCTTCACCGAATAAGCTGTACATTTGAGTACTACTGACCACAAGCATCAAGTGGAGCCCGATACAGAGCAAATGGCTGTCAAACACATTCAAAGGTGAGACGGAGGCAAGGCTGCTCCTTTGGGTTTATCAAACAGAAGCAGAGATCATATCAGAGCCACTCAAGTCAGCAGCAGAGCCCTGCAGACTGAATTACTATAGGACAGCCTCAAGCCAGACACAACATAACCTGGGGCAGACAAACCACCAAGCAGCCTTGCTTCCTACTCAGTTGTGAAGCGGGTGGGTAGTGTGTAGAAGAAACCAAGCAAGAAGGAATACAGACACACACACAGGATGACATGCACTACCAAGCAAACTGAATTTTTGGTTGTAGCCGTAATGGTCTAAGGACAGAGGCAGGCAAGGTTCGTTGGGTAGATGCGATACTTTTATTAGACCAACTGAATAGCTGGAAAAAAGATCTTCGCAAGCTTTTGAGCGCAGACACCCTTCTTCGGGTATAGGGAGCCTATACTGATGCACTGAAACACCACAGACAGAGTCTCCACATGCACAAGTACTGGAGCACATACCAAGGTATTACACAGCTAGCACAAAGACAGTGAAGCAGCTGCCAGCCACTGCAACTCCAATGGTTATATGAGGATAGCCACATGCCAATGTATTATCAAATCCTGTGACCAGAGCACATGAGTGCCAACATGCTGACCCACGCTCAGGAAGGAGACTTTCCCTCACAAACGTCATCAAGAGGAAAGGACCTACCTGGAAAACCAGAGCATTACAACAGCTCTGAAACCATGCAAAACAGCTAAACCAGTAAAGGTGCAAGTTCTGCTGGCAATGAAGCAACTGACTCAAAAAAAAGGTTCCGGGTCAGCAGCTACCTTTAGGAGGAGGTGCACAGCAGTGGACGGGGTACGTGGCACATGCTCCATCCTGCTTGGACCCTTCATGTCTCAGTAAGAAGAAGAAACCTGGAAGCAAGGGCTCTGGCTAATTCAATCTTAACAGTAAAGCTCTTGAATTAGATTTACCAGTCAGGATCAGGTTTTCAAAATCAGAATCCAAAACCAGCAGCATAATCATGTGCTACAAAACTAAATGTACACATACAAAACCAGCTACCTTTTTAGTCTATACCAGTTTCTCCCTCATATTCCAAATTCATGATTACTAAGGTATAAACTATGTCCCACTGACACTAAGACTTACACCTCACCTCAGGTACCCAGCTGGAGGGAGAGGTCTTGCTCAGGATAAAACCAGGTGCCAGAATTGGGATCAAAAATGAATTTTTCCAGCAGGTCAGAATGGCAAGGAACGAATGAGTTTTTGCCTCCCTCTGCAGCATGTAGCCTCTTCCTCATATCCTCCAAATACATTAACCAAAATATTTCCCTGCATTTCAGTGACAGGACACTGATAGGACCCTTGTCACAATCACTTTTTGTGCAAGTCATGCTCTGAGGCATTTTTGGTTTTCTTTTCATAAGGGGATTTGTAGCTGTGGTCTTTGAAAGGAGCTAGACTGGACAATGGCATGACTTTAGTAGGATAAAAGGTCACCTGGGTACACCAGGGACTTGATCTAATAGCCATTAGGTCCTTCCCAGTATTAAATTTGAAGCAGTCTCTCCCGTGTGTGCAAGTCTAACAAAGAAACCCAAACATTTCCACAGCTAGGACAAGCCAGTGGTTTGAACACAGGCCTGAGAAATGGGACTCTCAGGTTGCCTTACTGATGGGAAATGGCGTTGTGGACAAAGTGCAACTTATCTGCCCAAGTTTCCCCTAGGATAGAAACTCTGGGATACCTCCTACTAGCTTCATACATTAATGAATCCTTTGTGCATGTAGCACTAAGAAGAGGAAAAGGTGCATAGGGAAAACAGCCTGTCATTTGAGAAAAATGACAAGACATTATTACCAAAATAATATTCCCCTTTTGTGTCGATCCATAGTTATAAACCCATTAAAGGAATAAACTAGGTTTGTGACAAAACCAGTCCATTTTGTACCAATGAGATAAAAATCAGTTCTATACCAGGCACGCAGCAGCAAGTCACCTTCACATGAGGCAGCAACATATTCCAATGTTTAAAACAGCT
>NW_017728886.1:937016-939196 GCF_001723895.1 Crocodylus porosus | reverse complement strand
TTGTGGACAAAGTGCAACTTATCTGCCCAAGTTTCCCCTAGGATAGAAACTCTGGGATACCTCCTACTAGCTTCATACATTAATGAATCCTTTGTGCATGTAGCACTAAGAAGAGGAAAAGGTGCATAGGGAAAACAGCCTGTCATTTGAGAAAAATGACAAGACATTATTACCAAAATAATATTCCCCTTTTGTGTCGATCCATAGTTATAAACCCATTAAAGGAATAAACTAGGTTTGTGACAAAACCAGTCCATTTTGTACCAATGAGATAAAAATCAGTTCTATACCAGGCACGCAGCAGCAAGTCACCTTCACATGAGGCAGCAACATATTCCAATGTTTAAAACAGCTCTTTTTTTAGCATATTTACCCATCAATTTAAAGCCACGCTCTGTTCTCAAACTTATACAAGATGTGGAACCAAGAAGAGCAGAATCTGCATAATTTTATCTTTCATCTTAGCCAAGTGAGAAGTCATTTCCTCTGCCTCCCCTAGGAGGGTTTTCTAGCTTAGCAGGAAGTAACATTTTAGCTTAGATGCAGTGTTCCACAACTGGGAGAGGTCTCATTCAATATTTAAATTTCATTTCTTTTAGATGCTGCAACATCCCCAAAAGTATGCAGCTTCAATACTACACTGGTTAGAGACTGTGTGGTCCTTCCTCGTGGTCATATAAGAAATCTGAATATATTAAGATGTTCTAGGGTTTCCAAGATCATTTATTCTATTAATTTATTTTTCATTAACAAACCAATTGTCTTGACCCCACGACCAAGTCACAGACCCCCCTTTTTTTTGAAGAAAGCATGCATTTCCAACCTAGCATAAGTCTATGTTTTACCAAAATGTACAGTTAAAGTTATATGGGCAAAACAAATTTTAATTATACAACTGCAAAGCAGGTGAAGAGTATAGCACATATATTGCATTTCACAACCCAAAAAGGGTCTCAGTACTTTCATATTGCAGTACAAGCTTATTATAACAAAATCCCCATGAGACAGAGAAGAAAAGTGCACTAAAAGAGGATGTTTGCTATAAGGTTAGTTAATTTGCTCCATTATCATAATGAAAAAATGGCTTCCTGCTTTTGGGATTGCTAAAGGAGGAAGAGATTATAAACAGAGTTTCTTATAATTAGGTTGTGATTTCTTTATTGAACATTAGGAAATAATAGTGAGACTCATAGTGTTCAAAATGGAAGTCTTCTATGCATGGTTTTATCTATAGCAATCTGGATTCTTGCTAAGAGTTTTGTGGTAAGTTTCCATTATATAATTTGACGTGAAAAGAACAATTTATTTAGGACAGAGATTTTATTGCAGTAGGAGGCATGAAGAATTGCCCAAATCCTGTTACAGGGTTAATTTAATGCCCTGTAGTGTTATACATTTAATATATTTTAATAGTTAGAAGAACAACAAATGTGTGATGACTGTCATTTTGTCGTTCTTATCAATTAGTTCAACAACAGGCTAGTGTACTTGTGCTTACTCAAACAGCTAAAATTCTTAACAGATCTCTCACTGAGGGATGCGAGACATTACAGCTCCATACAGTAAGCCATCCCGGGCCCCGAGGAGATTAGTTTAAATCTCTGGACTGGATGCCCAAGGCAGTGGGGGTGCTATTCACTGCTGCCTTCACAAACAATCCTCTATTACCATGTCCTTCCCATGTAACATGCCCACCTGTCATCTCTCATCACATTTGACCATAAGCTTTTTGAGACTGGAACTCTTCCACTGTTCCATGTGTACAGAGCACCTCTCCCAGCGAGACCCTAATCTCCAGTTGGACTATCCAGATACATTTTACCAAGCTGGCAATAAGACCAAACAACATTAATTGTTCTTGACAGCTCTCAAAATATTATTCCAGATCATTTTTGTGACGATTGTAACAGTAGCAGAGGAAACAATTCCTGAATAGAAAAGTCATTTTTAGATTGGTGGCATCCATATAAATAAACAGCAAACTGTCCACTTAAAGCTCAGTGGAAATTTTAAAGAACAAACTATGGAATCTGATGAAAAGTTTTGACTGAAATTCAAAGTACTCCTGGGTGTGGGCATCCCTGCATCAAGCACCTACATTGAACACCTTCAAGAGTAAATTGGATGCTTATCTTGCTGGGATCCTATGACCCCAGCTGACTTCCTGCCCTTTGGGCAGG
>NW_017728886.1:923147-937005 GCF_001723895.1 Crocodylus porosus | reverse complement strand
TATGACCCCAGCTGACTTCCTGCCCTTTGGGCAGGGGGCTGGACTCGATGATCTCCTGAGGTCCCTTCCAGCCCTAATGTCTATGAAATCTATAATGAAATAAAACCCTGGCAAATTTGAGCTGCATCCTCAAATTTGATTTTTTACAAGCACTGCTCTGCCAGCTGAAATTCAAAGTCCACCTATATTTCTAAAGTGAACTGCTGAACACTACAGAAACCGAAGGACATTTTAGGCTTAAAACCGATATAACAGGAGGAGCACCACATCTTATCACGCTACCTATGTTAGAGATAGTAAGGACTCTTAAAGCAGACAGGTCTACTATTCAGTAGAAACACGCTATTTGACAGCAAAAAGTACTGAACGAACAAGAACAGAAACAGCTACCTGTCAACACAGCACACTCATGACACTCTGATACTTACAGGAAGTTTGGTGAAGGCAGGATTGGTGACATGTTTTCCAAAGGCATCTTCCTGGAACTGTAGCAGCTGCACCACCAGCCCAGCCAATGTTTTATTGGTAGGAGCATCTGCTTGGACATACTGAAAGACACAAACACATACTAAATGGGTGAGAGGAAGAAGACGCACTGATTTGTCAATTCATTGACCAATCCCAACCAATTCCAGAGCATCATTTATTATCCAGTTTCTCCATTAAGTGTGTGTGTGGTCTTTGGTTTATTATTGGTTTTCATATTCACTGAAAAAAGGGACTGTTAAAGAACCTACCTTTCTATAATAGGTGAAAAGCAGCTAACTTTATGGTTTCTATCTTAAAAATATAGTCACTACCAAAATCTATATTTCTGCTTATTTGCTTTATTCCTTTAAAAACATGAAGCATAAATGGTTATTTTAAGACACATTCTAAGATCTTGCCTTGAGCACAATTAGCTAAATGAACTCAATAATTTGTTACAGATAAGGTTTAAATACTTAAAGACAGAGATCAGATTAAAGTTGCAAAACTAATTCTAGCCTACACATATATACCGCCCATTAATGCAACCTATGGGCTCCTTCTTTCTTAAATGAATTGCACGATGAACTGCGTGTTAATCCCACTAGTGTCTATTCATTAACATTCAGGGTGTTTGTGCACAAACAGGAAAACCAGACCGAAGAGTAGATTTCTAAATTCTGTAGTAATCTACAATCAGATGCTTTTCCCAAGCAACATATTTCAGCATGTGGCTCTCACACACATATATACACGCATGTGTGCATATACATAGAATAGGTAGGGTTGGGAGTGTTGCAGCCAGGATGCTCCAGGAAATGTCTGAGAGGCAAGGATTTTCTGTGATATCTTTTATCAGACCATCTGCATAGTTGGGAAAGCTGTAGGATGCTCTCCCAACTATACATTTGGTCCAATAAAAGGTAGCACAGAAAACAACAGCTGTCCATGGGACCACAATAAAAGGCTTTCTTACTGGCAGCAGCCTGATCCCCAGGGCAAACAACTTCCGAGGTAAAATGAGGTTATTGGCATTACTTCCTCATGCAGAATTTGAGGAGTTAATAACATTAGCTGTTCAATAAGGAGAAGTCACTCAGGTTTTTTCTAGTGAGTAACAACTTGGTATCAAAAATGCCTCCTTCCCCCTGCCTCCTCCACATCCATTTAGCCCAATTTCTACAGTGCCTTGAAAAATTCATGAAGCCAAGACTATTGCATTGCACTCAAAACTTCAACATTTGCTGTTCTTTCTAAAAATGCTGAACATCTAGACATAGGAGGGAGATGGCTTTAAGTTATTTGTTAAGTTAGGAAATTAATCCCTAGTCTAAACTCTAAAACAAAGTACCGTGTAGGCTGCAAAGGATGCTATAAAAGGCATGGATTTCTTCGTAAGTTTACAGTAAAGAACACTCAGAGAAATTAAGTTATTTTAGTACTTCTTGTGGGAGCCAGGTTGACATATCCAGACATTAAAGTCTTAATCAAAAAAATAAACAGGTGGCAGTGTAATGCTCCCCAGGCTGTCTCACCACATATGCCAAAAAGGGCCTGGAAATACATTCAGGAATGAAGAGGTAAGTGCTTCCTACCCTGTTCATCTCTTGCCTCTTTTTTTTTTTTTTTTGGCAGAGGTGTTAACTGTGGCATTTTTATGTTGACAGCTTCCCAATACAAACTGAACAAGTCAATCATTTCACACATGACACAAATTCATTTATCACCATAAACTGTATACAAAGGCGTGTTATTTTATGTGCATATGGTTGTAAGAGGGTGAAGGTAACAGACAAATTGCTGCTTTGGGAATTTACACTCATAAGATTTACGGCTGAACTCCTTTACTTCACCATTTGTTGGATGTGATAAATCAGAAAGAACAACCCTACTTGCATCTCCCAGGAAAGGGAGCCAACTTTGCAGAGCAAAGAAAGGTGCTCTATTTTGGCTGACTTTGCAAAGTTTTCTGAACTGTCAAATGTAAGATATGTTCATCATCATGATGAACAAAGTCATCCTCGAATTAATGTGCATATTACCTTTCTATACATTTAGTTAGTAGTAATAGTAATGGGAATATTTAGATTAATATTAATGTAATGGAAGTGTATGAACCTGGAGTGTAAAATGTCACATGAAAATATAAATCAAAAAACAGAATTATGTTTATCAAGAAAGCTTTACTGTTGAACATTCAAGCAGCACAACTTGGCCATACATACCCATAAAACAAAAGCTGGCACATCTGATTACAGACCAACCAGTTTCTACAGCAGCTTGCATGCATCCATCAGCACACACCCCTTTCCTCTCGAACTGAACGTGGAAAATAGCAAGCAGCCAGTTTGTGCATGCTCTCCATCCCTCCCAAGGTATGTAGAGTGCATTCATTTATCTACAACAGGAGCTCTCAGCCTCATTAGGCTCAAGGAACCCCCTGGAAAATATCAGCTCTTCATGTCACTCATTTTTGGATTATGAAAACAGCAAGTCTCATGTTGCAAAGGCTCAGGAAGCCCACACAATTTCAGAATCAGTTTGACACCCTGGATTTCTTTTTGAAATCTCTGGGTTTATCTTGTGAATCAAGCATAAGTGTTTGCACACCCAACAATGCTAACATGGTGCGACACCCTTAAAAGGATCTTGTGGCCCTCAATGGTTGAGAATCACCCCTCTAGAAGCCTTGCTGAATAACACAACAGGCTCTGTAATCATGAAAACCCATTTCACAAAGATCCATTCTGCCACCATTGCTTTTGCCTGCTTATAGTTTTATCCCTTTGTGAAACCTTTTATACATTTATTCATCTGACAAATTGTGTCTATATTAGCTATTTTCTTCATTTGATAAAACACTTTGATTTTAAAGCACTGAGCATGTGACCAAATCCTCAAAGTCCTCTACAGGTGTGGAAATAGGAGCATAGAGCATGAGTGACCAAACTAAGACCTGACTTGACAATATCTGTGCCCCAGTCCATATTTCTTTCTTCAAATGACACTGCTTACTTACAGCACTTGCAACAAAGTGTATATTGGCGCTTTCCAAAGTGCACACAAACATTTGAAAACATAAGAGAAATTTTTCCTAGTTTATCACTTTTTAAAAAACAACAACACACCTCCTACCCCTTCAGAAAAATGCCCACATGAGAATGTACCTAAATGTTTGCATATGCTTTGAGGAGTGAAATTTGTCATAGGAGGGTAGAGTATCCCAGCCAAGTGTCTGTCCAACCTGCTCTTGAAAACTTCCAAGGATGGAGATTCCACAACTTCTCTGGAGTACAATGTCCGGTTTTGGGCCCCCCCACTTCAAGAAGGATGTGGACAGATTAGAAAGTGTCCAGCGGAGAGCAGTGCATATGAAACAAGACTTATGGGGAAAAGTTGAAAGAATTAGGGTTATTTGGTCTGGAGAAGAGAGAGACTGAGTGGGGATTTGATAAGTGTTCAAATAACTAAAGGAAGTTCTCCCCAGTGCTGAACAGAAAAGCATCACTTCCCTTGATTTGCAAGCGACACTCCTGTTAATACAACCCAGGGTGCTGCTGGCTATTTTTACAAGACCAGGCTGTTGGTTCATATTAAACTTATGGTCCACTGTTGAATATGAGCCAAGATCTGGGGAACCCTACTTGATCTACCCTCTCTAGACATTGAGCCAATGGCTCCAAAATCACTTCCTTCAGTACCCTCAAGGGCATCCCATTCAGCCCTAATAACTTGAGAGCACCTAGCTTCTCTAAGCAATCCCTAACCTATTCAGTCATCACTGTAGGCTGTCTGCCTCCTTCCCTACCTTTGCTGCCATTTGCACTCATCACCGGCTAATTACCCCTATTGGTGAAGACTGAAGTAAAAAAGGGCATTAAATATAGGAGGGAATATGCTGCCTTCTGTGCTAACTGCAACACCATTAAAGCAGTGCAAAAGGGCATTTAAGCCACTTTAAAGGCCATTTTTGTGGTGTGTACAAAGGCCCTTATTCCCTCCTGTATTCCCTAAGGGACCTCTGGTTCCTCTGGTCTTCCTCTTACTTGGAAAATCCTTGTTTTGCCTGACATCCCTGGCCAGCTGCATCTCAAACTGTGCCTTAGCCTTCTAATAGTCCTTGCACACCCGTATGATGCTCGTCCTCTTTCTTAGTACTACAACCGAGTTTCCCTTTTTGTAGGGATTCCTTTCTGAGGTTGGACTCACTGAACAGACTGCTCTCTATCCAGACTGGTCTCCTGTCGCACTTCCCACTCTTCAACCACACCAGGACAGCTTGCTCTTGCACCTTTAAAAGAGTCTCCTTGATGTGCAGCCAACCCTCCTGGGTTCCTTCCCCAGCTCAGACTTGCCTCCCAGGGGATCCTGCCCACCAGTTTCCCAAGTCCAGTGACCTTTCCTGGTGCTCTCCTTCCTTTCTGCCCTTGGGATTTTGAACTCTTTCATTTTGTCATCACTATCACCCAGGTGGATTTGATTTAAATCAAATCAATTTAAAAAACTGGTCAGAAAGCCTCAATTGAATCACTGTTTTCCATAAAAAAAAAAAATGCATTCTTGTTGTTCAATATCCTTTATTCATTTATGTTCTTGAAACTCTGCACTTTTAGAGAGAGGCAAGGGCTTGACTGTGTACACAAACTTACAGACTAGAGGGCTGATCAGGTCTGTTATCTCTCATCTCCACATACTGCTGTTAACAAGGATGTGATCTCTGGAAACACAAATGTGCAGTTTGAGAACTGAAACTCAGCATCACAGAGATGCTTAATGGGATCTTCTAGACTGAGCACCGAGTCCCACTGGGTAGAGTGGTTTGCTTTAATCTTTACTAATCTATAGAGGAGCCTGTGGGAACCCCATAAGATTGGGCCCCTAATATAGTCCACGGCTTTTTGTGACCCATTTATAAAACTTTTCTAAAAAGGCTGCATAAATATATTGTCTCAAATAGTATACAATTAAAAGTTATAATTGCTATTCCATGAGCACATCTTTGAACTTTAACATATCTTAAGCTATAAGTCTTTATATAGTTTTCTTTTTAAAAGCATCTTAAAAAATAAACAATTAGATAAAAAAAATCTGATTTTAAATAAAAACCAATTTTTAATTTAAAAAAATTCTTGATTTTTATTCACCCTGCTGTCACCCAAGTTACCGTCCAACTTCTCATTTTCAACCAACTCCTCCCTGTTACATTTATTCCTTAGTAGTAACTAAGGAATCACACTCTTTGAGATAACTAGCATCAACACTCCCAGATATTATTTTGGGCTATCACTGTCTTGCTGTTTTATTTTGAGCACAGCCACACTTCA
This sequence comes from Crocodylus porosus, assembly GCF_001723895.1. Taxonomy (NCBI): domain Eukaryota; kingdom Metazoa; phylum Chordata; order Crocodylia; family Crocodylidae; genus Crocodylus; species Crocodylus porosus. The sequence continues at coordinate 931,213 of NW_017728886.1, read as the reverse complement.
GCACCCCCCCCCGCCTTTGATAAGGATAAGACACTTCAATAAACCAAAGGGAAGACTTTAAGGGCCTTTGTACACACCACAAAAATGGCCTTTAAAGTGGCTTAAATGCCCTTTTGCACTGCTTTAATGGCGTTGCAGTTAGCACAGAAGGCAGCATACTCCCCTTTAAGTGACTTTTGTACTTAGCAAGATAAAACACCTCCAAGGTGTTTTAGTTTGCTACCCAACAACATGCAACAGTGCACAGGGCGCTGGTGTAGCAAAACCCCCAGTTTTTCTTTTTTTTTTTTCTTTTAAAATGCATTCCCTCCCCTTCCCTAACCATTTCTGACTTTTTCTTTCCCTCTCTATTTCCTATAGATAAGTATAAGTGAGCTAAGACAGAATAAGCTTCACCATTTTATTTTGGTAGCAAGTTGTGTTTGTTTTGTTTTTTCTCCTCCTTTATATTTTATAATAATTACGTTTATATTGATTTTTACTGTTCTATATTACTGTTGCTATATGATTTAGGCCTACATATGTAAGTTAGCATAAGTCGTATCAAGTTTCCATTTTGTCAAGTCTCCATCCTGTCCCCAGGCCCGGTTGTGTAACCCATGACTCGTACCTACCCCTCCTATGTAACTTGGTTCCTGAATGAATGGGGATGAATGAGGGTGCTTGAAAGACAATGGCAGTAGGTCTAAAAATAGCTGCTTCTGAATTACGAAACCATCAACACCAATACCTGGACCAACGACCCAGCCCTTGGAACCACCCTCAGCATTCAAGAAACGAAAGATGAGGCAACCCACCATTGCACCAGGGCTGAACATGCTCAGTAAGAACACCTGGAGCCCTGGGAACAGGACTGACCTTGCCTGGACAGGCCCTCCCCATAGGATCAGAGGTAGTCTGCCCCATAAAAGGGGTAGTAAAGACTAACTCCTTGGGACACCCTCTCCATCTGAACCAACACCATGCCACACCATCTATCCACCCAGAGGCCCTGCTGGCAACCCCCCTCTGGACAACACCTACTGGACAAGGACCCCTTTCCAGCCTGGATAAGTAGCTATCACTCCCTACCCCCTCTTCAACCAAGGACTTGGACTCTGCTTCTCTTCCCCACCTAGACTCCAACCCTCCCACTGAGTCTCTTTCTCCTGCTGCCATTGTGCCATTGTGCGTACACCAATAACTTCATGGGGCCGTGTAGTGTGTTGTCTAATAATCCTGTTATTCTGAAACCCCGAGTCGGGTTTTTGTCTGTTTCTGGACTGTTTCCTCCTTGACACCACCTATCTGCCCCCCCAGTCTCTAAGATGTCAGCCTGTTTCCAGCCCACAAGCTCCCAGGTTTCTGCCTCTCTCTCTTTCCTGGCTGTCTCCTCCTTGCCACCACTTATCTGCACCCCTCACCCCCCAATAACTCAGCTGTCTGCCTCAGTTTCCAGCCCCAATCTACCTTAAGTAACCCTAAGCCTCAATTCCTCAGCCAGCTTCTCTAGTCCACCAGTTCTAATCTCAGTTCTGGCAACTTTCACTCCCTACACTTTAACTCTCTCTCTCTCAACTTAACCTTCCCCCAAGTATCCCAGGTACCCCAAGCACACACATACACACCTTGCCATCCAAGTTAGGAACTTACCTATGTGTAGGTGGGCTGTATGTGTGTGAACTGGTGAATTAGTGTGTGTATATATGAATTAGTGATCTGTATATGTGTACTGAGTGTGTGGGTATGGACAATTGACTTTTGTCTAACTTTTGGGGTGTATAGTGTATGTGCTTGAATTGGTGATAGGTATGCATGTGCCTAGGCTGGTTTGGATGTGTATGTGCCTGAGCTGGTGGGGGTGTGTGTGTGTGTGGGTGTGTACCTAATTGATTTGTGTGTTTGTATATGTGCAATTGTGTCACACCCTCCTGTCTAACAGCGTAATATTCAGCTCCTGAGGGTTGGCCTGACCCCACAGGGCAACACTGGAAACCAACATGCGGGTCCCACGCAGCTCAGGGACCCAGCGGCAGCCCACGCAGGCAGGCTCCACTGAAGGAAAAAAAAAAAAAAGCAGCAAGCCTGATTTTTTTTTTCTCCCCAGAGCCTGCCTGAGCTGTGTGGAGGCCCAGTGCTTCCCTCCACAGCTGCCGGGGCGGCAGTGCTTCCCTCCATGACTGTGGCACCCACCAGGACTGCCCAGGCCAGCCAGGTGCTGCCTGGGTGGCTCTCACACAGCTCAGGGACCACTCGGCCTGCTGGCAGCTCGCCCCCCACAAGGACAGGTAAGGATCAGGCTCCCACCCTTGTGTACACCCCACGGGGGTTTTGTACTGGAAGGCAGTACCAAAGGGGCATTAACCTGCACTATTAATCCAAACAGATTCTTATAACCCAGTTTAATCTGTTTTGGGGACATCAACAATAAAGCTGACAAGGCTCCCACTCTCTAAAACAGGTAGACAGCCACAATGAACCTATGGAGAAGAAAATACAATAGAGGAAGTTTTAGAATAAGATTCTCAAGCTGGGACAGAGTGCATGTGCCAAGCTGTTGGCACAACAGGAAAAACTAACGTGCAAAAATGAAGGCTAGGGGTGCATTGGTAAAGACTTTTTTGGCCGATACCAATGGCCAATTATTAACCAGCCACATCAGCTGATACTGATCCGATAGCTGATATGTAGCAGAGCAGCTTGGAGAGCAGCGTCCAGCAGGTAAGTCTGTGGAGGGGGAAGGGGTGTGGGAAAGGGAAGAGTCATGGGGGGGCATAATAGGGTCCCCACACTGAGGGAAGATGTGGGGCTGGGGCAGGCACTGCCCAGCCAGGATGAGGTGCAGGACGGAGCTGCGGGTGGCTCATCTAGGGGACGCAGTGGAAGAGGAAAGGGGGGGCAGCTCCTGCCACTGCGCATACCCCCGGGGGAAGCATGTACCCCTTGGATTTGCATGCAGAGCAAGGGCAGGCTGCCCGCTGTGGGCTTGGGGGCTGTGCCAGCCTCTTCCCAGCTGGGGGGGGAACTGGGCCGGGACTGTACTTAGGGCAGGCAGACCATGCAGTGATGCCGCTGGGAGGTTGGGCTATAGCCACCCCAAAGTTCACTATAGCTGCCCCTGCCCACTCCAAGTGCAGCCCTGGCTCAGCCCCCACTAGGAAGAAACTGGAACAGCTCCCAGCCTGCAGCGGGCAGCTTTCCTTCGCTTCGCAAGCAAATCTGGGGGGCACATGTCCCCATGCTTCCCCTGGGGATGCGTACAACAGTGAGGGCCATCCCCAGCAGCTCCATCCCATTCCCTGCTCCACCCCCGCTGGGCAGCGCCTGCCCTGCCCTAGCCCCACTCCCTACCTTACCTTGGGGGCCTCAATCTGCCCCCCACCCACGCCAGAGTTACCAGCCAAACCCTGCTCTCCAAGCTGCCCATCTGCACTCCTGGCTGCATGCGTGGCGGCTGCGCGCATGCACATGGCATTTAATTGGTGACTTTATCAGTGACATTATCAGCTACATGGGCCAAAAAAACCCCATTGCTAATAATGTCAATTTCCCTTTTATTGGTGCCAATCCAAAATGGACCGATATATCAGTGTAGCCTAATGAAGGCTAGGTCTACACTACAAGTTTTGCCAGCCTAGCTTTGTCAGGTGTATGACAGGCTACCCGAACATCCATGGTGCTACGCCCACCCCCACATCTTCCCTTCCCCCAATTTAGAAACAACCTCCACTGGCAAGTCTTTCTGTTATTACAGATTACATATTTCCAGGGTGAGGGTTCACTGTGTCAGCAAAAGAAATCCCACATAAATAATATCCCACTAGTCAGCTATACTAGTACAACTAGGTTGTAAAACCTTTGTAGATATGTTAGTGCTCACTTGAATACAAAATCCAAGGAAGCCCAATTTTAAGACTGCTGTTATCCTTAAATGATGCCCCTTATGGTCACATGTTGTAGCTCTGAAATGCAGGAGCACTCACTTTCCCCAAAAACAAATCACCTAGACTCATGGATTTAATCTAAATCAGAGGAACCAAGTTACCTACAGTTAGGCCATACATGCTTGTTTTTCATGTTTTTAAAGACATAAGTCAGACTGAAGTCAGCCAAGGGAGAAGGCACACAGTAACACAATGATCCAGTTGTGGTCACCTCTGCATTGGCTTCAGACCAGTTTCTCTCATAAGCCACCTGGGACTGGTCTGAGTAAACAACTTAGTGGTTTTAGACCAGGTGCCCATTTCCAAGAAGCCATCATTACAAGGGCTATTTACACAGCTGCCAAGAACTGAAGTAGCATGGAAAACCCTTCCAGGTCAGGGTGGAGTCAAATCAGTGAAAATGTGCGGGCTCAACTGGCACCACTGATGTTTAAGCCATAATTGTTTTGTAACTAGACGGCAGGCAGCTCGGTGGTCATCAATGCAATGTTTCCAACAGCACCAAGCCCTTTGCCCATAAAGCTAAAACATTAAAAAGGAGGTTACTGACAAAGCATGTTATAGCAGTAAAATCTCCGATACACCTTGGTATCTCACTCAGAACCAAGTACTGCCCAGTACATACACTGGTTGGATAGCACAACACTGGTCAGACCTCACACACCCACTACCCTGGCTCATTTCTTCTGAGGCATCATGCCAGGCTTTTCCCCAGCTGTCTTTACAGATCCCCATCATCCCATCCGTCAGTGTTTCTCAAGACATGAGTCTGACTTTCAGAAGCACTAAACACTCACAGACTGTAATTAAAGCTAGAGGAGCTTAAAACTCCTAAAAGCCGTGCCTAGGGGCTAGAACAATATGACCACAGTTATCCACTTATTTGGCATCAGTGGCACTGGATGTTACATACAGAAGACGTACGCTAGAAATTAAGGGCTACCCAAAACTGTAAGAAAGCACTTTGAGCAGAATGAGTAATGGCCCATCATAAGTGACTAGAGGCACTTTAACAGAAAAAAATAGTTATATAAACAAAACTGCAACAATTTACTCAAATAGAGCCCTGAGGATATGACCACAAAATAAAGGAGAATCTAATTACTCCATATTTAATCTCATTTGAATGCAGGTTTCTAAGTAACATGGTATTTTCTCTCTCATCTTTTCCAAAAAAAAAAGGCATGCTGGATAAAGCATCTCAGTACGGATCGCATAAAGATTTAGAACCTCAACTAGAATGGGCAGACAGCAATAGGACTAGACCTCCGACACACACAGACAGCCCCCCATACATGTCAAACAGTTTCATGTTCCCTTGCAATTAAAAATGAAGGATTCTTTACTAGTCTCAAATGCACAGCAGAAATCTAAGACACATAAAAAAGATGTTTACACACAGATCATGAATAAAACAGGGTTGTTTTTGTTCCTACCATTTTGTTCGTAATTTGGTATCTCCACAGGCCACACTTAAGCAAGCAGACATGAGATATTCCATTGAGAAGCCTACGTTATCTTTGTTGTGTCCACTAAAGATAGTGAAATATTCTGCCACTAAGAGTAAGACTAAGATTGACGTGTTAGACTAACTTGTTATAAATAACTACCTTTAGTAACTTTTTTTGTCAAGTTTATTTAAGGAAGGAAACTTTTCCACCCAAAATTCTTGTTTCCTCATTTTAAAGTCTATGCATACATTCATTCCTTTTCTGGCCAAAAGAAATGCAGATTTTTAGGACTTCTCCCAAATCCTACATTATTAGCCTTTCCACTATATAGGGCTTTCAAAATTCACTTGCCCAAACCAAGATCTTCTCCAAACAAATCCTATTAAGACTTAGGAGGAAAGAAAAACATGAAGCATGTTTATTATCAATCTTCCCAGCGGGAACAGAATATAACCAAGAACTGCTGCCTTCAGTCTGCAGAACAATGGATGGAGGGCCTCCCCTGTGAGGAGAACGAGAACTGAGGAGCGCTGTTAGTTTCCACAGCTGCAATCCAGCATCCTGTGGGTGGCAGTGAATTAGCAAGAGCTGCATTAGTCAGTGAAGCTTGGGAAAAGCTTGACAGCGAGGGGGCAGGCACAAATGCTCTTAATTGGGAAAGAAAAAAACTCATCCATTTAAAGGCATTAGCTTGAGGGGCTGGGATAGCTAGGAAGGAAAACACACCTCTCCTACTCCAGATGATGCTCCTCTCAAGTGTACCCAGGCCTTCAGGTAGTAATTAGTGAGAAGTCAGGCAGAAGACAAGATAGAGATGTACCTAGAGACTAGCTAACCAAGTGTCTAAAAACATTTTGAAACTCCACATGCAACTTGAGGCAAGGGATGAAGGAAAACCTGATGGGACATGTAGTTAATACATGGAATTCATTGCCACAGCAGGTGGCAGAAGCAGACAGTATAGCCAGATTCAATAAAAGGACTAGGCAAACTCATGGAAGATAGATCTATTAATAGTTGCTGAACTGAAGGGTTGAAAATATTTCCCCCAGCATCTCCAACCCGATAATGGTGAATCCAGGGAGGGTAGTGAATAGGGGATACATCACTCTAGAGATATCTGGTTCAATGCTTTCCCTCCGGCATCCATTTCTCCCATTGTTGGAGACAGGCCTCTTTGCTGTGCCAGGGGGGATTATGGGCTATGGCCCACCAAGGAAATTACAGTTTCCCCCCACCTTAATAATGGAGACCACTAAAGACACATCACCAAGTTTCTTCAGACAAATCATAAGGAAACAGGAAAGGCAGTGAAGCAGCAAGTTAATAACAAGGGAGCCAGATAGGGACACCAAGCAGAGCACACCAGCCAGCGCCCACTGCCCCTGAACGAGCCTGTGGACTTTGACCAGCAAAACTGCCCAGAGACACGAGCAGAAGAGTAAAAGGAAGACAGCCCCACACTCACCCAGGCTCCTCTGGCCACAGCCTCCTCCCTGGTCTAGCAGATGGCCAGCTAGGCCAGAGCCAGGAGGTCAACCAGGAAGTCCCAGGACTTGGTGGGGACACAAAGGAGCACATAAAAGAAAAGGTGTGAGAAAAAGAGCAACCAGAGCTGCATCAGGCAGCTGTGAAAATCATTGCCACCAGCTGCAGTGGAAGCTGACAGTTTAGCCAGACATAGAAAGGGACTGGATATGTTCTTGGAAGAAAGGGTCATCCATCACTATTGAGCAGCGGAGCAAGGGGCACAGCCTCTGAATCAGAACATCCTACACCTGTAAGTGCTGGAGGCTGCGAGTGGGACAGCAACAGCACAAACAACCCCTGGTCACTCTCCCTGCCAGCATGTGCATTGCTGTGGCGTGACACCGGCCTTCCAGATCCCGTTTTGGAACATGGGCCGAAGTCCACCAAGTCCAGCTATAAGCCCTGCCCAATGAGGGGGGCCACCGAGGGCATGTCACTGATTACTTGGGACAACTAAGAGACAAAAGTAATGTAGCAAGGGGGGGAGGGGGACACTGAGCAGCGCAAACCACACGGCATCCACTCGCCCTTGAACATGTCCAAGGAGCTGGTGGACACTACCTGATTGCACGGACAGACCAGGGGCAGGAAAACAGCCCTGCAATCCTGCGCGGTGCCCCAGGCCCGATCACCACTGCATGACACTGACCCTTTTGCCACCTGAGGGGTCCAAATGACAGGGGACCCTGAGCAAGATGGACCTCTGATCTCACCCAGTCAGCAACTACACAAGAGACTCCTCTGCCCAGGAAGGAGGCTGTGGCCAGGGGCCGTGGAGATGTTTTTCTGTCCTTCATGCATTTGCATCTCTGGCCGTTTCACGGGGCCCTTTCACCACTGGCTCCTCGGACTCGTTGGCGGGCGAGCAGACATTGGCCGCGTCCCCCCTCACTGCCCTCGTTTCGCCCCTTGCTCCCACCCCCGTTTTCTTCGCTATTGTTGCCCTAATCCCCCGATGAGCATGTAACGACCCCCCAAATTACGGGAGGGCTTGCAGCTTTCCTCAGCCCACAGCAAGCGACCCCCAAGAAGCACCCCATCCCCCTCAGCCCACACCTTCTTGTAGTGCTTGCCGAGCCAGACGCGCGCCGAGTCCAGCTGCGACACGGTGTCGGGGCTCTCCCAGAACTTGCCCGTGGGTCCGCCGTCCTTGCGCCGCGCC
>NW_017728886.1:905151-923047 GCF_001723895.1 Crocodylus porosus | reverse complement strand
CGGCCACCCACGCCCGCTGCCGCCAGCGCCGCGCCGGTGCCCACCTGCGTCACCGCCGCGCACGCGCACGGCGCCCGACACTTGTGCGCATGCCCGGCGGCAGAGCCAAGGCGCTTTTTTTTTTCCCCTGATGGGTTTATTATTATTATTGTTATTGTTATTGTTATTGGCTCTGCGCATGGGGAGGGTAGGCGCGAAGTCTAGTCGCGGAAGTGGGGGGGTCTGAGCATGTGGCCATGAAACAGCTGCGCATGCGTGGGAGCGGGTAGCGGGAGCGTGTAGGTGCGCATGCGTGGAGGCCTGGGTAGGGTTGAATATGCTGGCGCGAAGCTTAGCTATAGCTGCATATGCGTGGAAACGGGTAGGGGAGAGTGTAGGTGCGCGTGCGTGGATACCTGAGGCACGAAGCTTAGCTATAGCTGTGCATGCGTGGAAACCGCGGAGGGTGGGAATCATGTAGGTGCACATGAGTAGAAGCGGGGGGGAGTTGAATGGGCCTGACTTTTTTTTTTAATTTTTTTATTTTTATTTTTATTTTTTTATTTACATGTAGTCATATCTGCGCATGCGTCGATGGGGTGGGAAGTGTGGGTGCGCCTTCAAGGGTGCCTGGGTGGATTGAGTATGTGGGCGCGAAGCCTAGTCATAACTGCGCGTGCGTGGAAGCCGGGTAGGGGCACCGTGTAGGCACGAAGCTCAGTCAGCTGCGTATGCGTGGAAAGCGAGATAGGGGAACGTATGGGTGCGCATGCGTGAATGCCTGGGTAGGCTGAATAGGCGTGAAGCTTAGCCATGGCTGCGCATGCGCAGAAGCCAGGTTACGGTAGCATGTGGGTGCGCATGCGTGGGAGCCGCGGTAGGGGAGCATGTGGGCGAGAAGCTCATAGCTGCGCATGCGTGGGAGCCAGGTTACCGGAGCATGTGTGGCTGCTGTGATGCGGGTTAAGGTCGGCTCTTACCGATTGCATTGGGATAGGGCCTGCTCCGTGGGGGGATCTAAGTTGGGCAGAACGGGGGGGCGCACCAGCACATATGCAAAGCACCTATTTTTTGCAGTTAAAAAGAAACTAGAAGCTTTCTTGTTAGGCGGCGGGGGGGCTGGGTGAGTCAGTCTGGGATTGAAGCAAAACCAGCTCTCGCTTCATCGCACCGGTTGCAGCCAGTCTGCAGGGCTGTGACTTGGGAGCATCCCACCAGGAGGCAGAGCAGAGAGTAGCTTGTCTGGTGGCAGGTGAAGACCATTACAAGGAAGGGAGGGTCGTTAACACCTGTGGAAGGAGGAGTTTAGAAGGGATCAGGTAGATCACAATGAGTCACAAGGTCACCTGACTCCCTCAGCACTGCCTGACTGGCAATACCGCTGTCATGCTGCCAGGCAGCTGCTTTTAAACTTTGGGAGGAGCAGGACTCAGAGCGGGGTGCAAGTGCACCCAGCCCTGGATGCACCCCGGCCTGCTCCAGCTGCCGTCCCTCCCAAGCAAGTCAGCCAGGGCCGGATGTGAACGGAGGTGCCTGGGCTGTGCTGGCTGCGGGATCAACGAGCAGCGCAGTCTCACGTGTGCATCTGCTGTGTTGGGCAGGGGGATCCAAAGCCACAGTCTCTGCAAACCTCCCCTGCATTTGGCCCTGAGGGCACCCAGGTCATGAGCTCAGTGTCACAATGATGAGGATACTGCAGGCAACATTCAGCCTAGCAATTCACCACTAGGGTGCTATGGGGGTGCAACAAGATCCTTTCAGGGGTATGTGCAGCATTAGCACAGCCGAGGTGTGCAAATGTGATTCACGCAAGAATCCCAGAGATTGCAAATAGAAACCCATGGTTGTGGTCTTGCTGAGTTCTTTGCAACAGAAGAATTGCTCTGTTATTCTTCAGTAGCCAAATAAAAGGGATCATCTCTGAACCAAGAGCTCTAGAGTTTTGCACTTCTTTTTGTCCCAGATCAACATGACTACCAAATACATCCCTAGAAGTCAGAGCTGGCACTTTCTAAGCAGTTCCCTGAGTCCATCCAGAGGATTTCCAGTTTAAGAAAGTTGAGGAGCCGTGGTGCAGTCCCTCCCAGCTGCCCCAGGATCCCCCTCTCTGAGCACAATACCCCTAAGGGCCATTTCCAGCCACCTCCAAACTTCCTGCTCTTCGCTCAGTCACCCCAGATCCCAGCCTTCATCCTGCCCTGGGCCCGCCATCCTGCAGGACAGTCCTCGCAGAATGAAGACACCTGGTTGCATCTTTGTCTCTAAACTGGATCCCTGCTGTGAATCTCTCTTCCATCCTTCCATGCTTAAGCTGCCAGCCGTTTCATAGTAGGATTGCACCAGTTCCTGGAGGAAAGGCCCATCAGCAGGTATTGTGGTCTGAGCCAGTTCTTATGAACAAAGTTACTCCCTCCTCTGTCTCGTTGCGTGGATTTGGATGTGTGGATTTGGATTCTACCTAGAGGCACTTGCCTGTGGGTTTTACAGTTTGTCGCCTCCTCAGTTTTTCCATATGAAATACAAAAAATACATCAAAAGCCTGCCGTCACAGCTAAGGTCAGGAGATGACAGAATTAAACAATGGAGCTTTAATGCCGTCTCCCTGCATGGCTGTATGATGACACGCTGTTCTTTTCACGGTGCACAGCCCGGACAGTGCTTGCTGCATGTGCAGCTCTGCCATATTTTGTTCTCTCCTTGTCGCTTAGGGCATGAGCCCCATGCCTTAGTTACACGCCATAGTGACCACTCCAAAAAAAGAAGCTGATCTGCTCTTGGGCTTTCATTGGAGGGCAAGTACAGGCAAAGGTCCATGGTTTGAATTCTCCCAACACTTCTGCAAGGGGAGGAAACGGCATCATCCCCTCTGTCTTGTTGAGGAGCTGATGTGCAGACATGAAGATCAAAACTTTCAACCTCTCTTGGATGCCCAAACAGATGCACCCAGGACCTGAGTTTTTAGAGTGATCAGCCCCTTCCAGGGGTGTTCAGCTTCCAGCCCATCGGCCAGATCTTGCCTGCAAAGCCACATAATCCAGTCCAAGGGTCTTCCCACAGATCCAGAGATTTGGTGATGGGGGAGCAGTCCCCCACTGCCAAATTTCCAGACCCATGGCATGGGGAGTCCTGCATCCAGATGACATGGCTTTGCATGCTAGACAGTGCTAGTACATGGAGCCACACATCTCCATGTACTTCTCAGCTGCATCTGGGGTATGAGTTTGGGCTGGTGTGTGGCTGGATTTGGTGCATAGGTCTGGGCCAGTGAGCGAGACTGCACCCACAGAGTGACTTTGTACACAGGCGTTGTGCTGGATCCTGCCTGCTGACAGGCCCCACGCCACTCCTCTGGCTTATGGAGCCAGATGGGTTGAGCATCACTGCATGACGGATGTTCAAAGGACAAGCACCACTGCATGCTGGATGTTCAAAGGACAGCTCCCATCAGCTTCTGCTATAGCTGGGAGTGCTCAGCATTTCTGCATATCAGACCCCATGGGCTCACATCAGGTACCCAAGAAATGAGGCGGGTGCAATTAGCAGCCAGCTGCTGCAGTAAACAAGACCGTGAAAAATGACTGTAACATCATAGTGATGTCTTCGTGGTTCATCAGCAGGGGTGACACCTTCCAGTCCATTGTGCAGGCCATTGTCATGTGAACAGATGGCAAAACTGATAGCAGGAGTCGGTTCTTATCCTCTGTTCAAACCAGCCTGGGGGGGGTGGCAGGGGCCAAGCCACACAGCACTAATACATTACACAGGTATTTGCTAACAGCAAAAGGATTGTGAAACTGAATCCAGACAATACATGAGATGCTGGTGAGCAGGCTATGTGACCTAGGGGTACTGGGGCACTTGTCATGGATGGAGTTCAGCTTCCCCTTGTGACTCAAATTTGCAGCCTTGAGGTGCTCCCGGATCTCGTGCTGCACCTGGATCTTCAGGTGGTGGGGGCCTCTAGGGACAGCTGCAGCCCTTTCTTTCAGAGTCTGATCTGGCCACCATCATCCAGGCCTTTGTAACTCAAGGCTGGACCGCCACAATGCGCTCTACGCAGGGCTGCCCTTGAGAAGGGTCATCAGAAGCACATAACTCCAGTGCTCCAGGGTCTGCACTAGCTCCCAGGAGCTTTTTGCACACAATTCAAGGTGTTGGGATTGACTTTTAATGCCCTAAACATCCTAAGACCTATACCCCTAAGGTAGCACCTTTTCCTCTATGCCTCACTGCAGTCCCAAAGGTCAAGTGCAACCTCCTGCCTGTACCAGCCATGCTCCAAGTCCCTTGGGCAACAACACATTGCTCTCAGCAGTTGCTCCTCAGCTCTGGAAGTCCCTCCCTCTTGAGGCTGCTAGATCCTCCTATCTGTTTGGGCATTTAGCGCACAAAGCTAGGCTGAGATATTGTTAGGCAGGTCTCTACTTTATTTTATTTTGTTATTTTGTCTTATTGATGCTAGTTGCACTTTCAAGTTTCTGTTTCTCTTACTGTAAGCCATCCTGAGTCTTTGTTGGGAAGGGTGACATATACATTGCTTAAATAAATGAGTTGTGAACTGGTTCCCAGTTAGTGATGTTTAGGAACAGGTCAGTTGTCATGTATGTCTGCAACCTGAGTTGCTTCTATGACATTTTACAGAGCTGCCAAACTCAACCACAAGTCCAGCTCCACGAAATCATGAAGCCCATGAAAAAATAATGTAGGCCTTTTTGACTTTTGAGCCTTTGGGTGCCCTTTGGGTCAAGCTTTCATCAGAAGCACGAGGGCTGGAAGCTTGTTCTTTATTGCAGAAGCAAGCTGTCATTCTCCTGCTACTTTTCACTTGACTCCAGGAGCTGGGGCTTAAAGAAAAGCCACCAAATATTCCAGGCTTTGCAGCGAGAATCATGGGTGCAGACTCCACTGTATTTGAGCCAGTGTCAGAGCTGAACCAGCTGAGTCGGCTGCTTTATTTCTTCCCGGTCCTAATTCATGCTTCTAGGAATGAGCTGTATTAATTTGCCTGCACCTGTCAGGGAAAACTGTAGTTTTGCTGGGCAGCGGTGGGATACCCCAGGCCCACAGTCATGACTTTTGGGCCTGGTACATGAGTGGTTGAGGGGCCAAACATCATCTGCTGCAGTTGGCGGATGGGCCAGTTCTTCTCCCATCCAGTCCCATTGGATCTGGGGCTGGGGGCAGGTGGGTTAGAGCTCTGGGTTCGGTATCCATCTGCTAGGCTTACTATACTGTGTAGGCTTTTTACATAAGTCTTTCATTTAAGTAAAGCGCATGACTTCGGGCTTCCTTCTTGAAACAGGGCCCGTCCTAGGAAGTGCTGAGAAATCCCAGCTCCTACTCTGAAGGAGGTATACATGTTCACTACCTCAAATTTGAGCCTGTACAAGGGGAGAAGCATTTTAAAACAGGCAGGAAAGGGTCTTAAGCTTTATTTCTGTGCCCCACAGTGATGCATCCCCCATGGCAGCATATGGCAAGCTCCCCTCTCTAGTGAGAGTGCAGACTGATGGTCACGTGGAAACCCCTGTGTTTGTTCAGGTACAAATTAACTGGCTGCAAACGGTGAGCAGATGTCGCTGTCAAACAACAATGGCTCTTGTGCTGCACACTGGGTTTCTGGGGTTACACTGAGAAACAGAAGGGAGATGGACTAGAAAGCCAAGTACTTGCAGACAGTCTGCGTCACCGTGTCTGTCAGGTGCTTTGGCTAACTCAGGGTGTATCACGGTCACTACAGGTATGAATTTAAATGGGAGCATAACAAAGAGCCCCTGCCCTTGTTACTAGGAAGGTGCAGGAGGCTAGAAAGGGCAGCAGTATGAGCTTTGCAGGTGGAGTGGGCCTAAAAAATAAGAATTCAAGGTGGATAATGATTCAGTTAGCTCCATCTGGTCCCTGGATGCAGGATGTGCAGGCACGTGGCTGGAAGGAGGCTGGGCTTGGGCATATAAATCCAGTCCCTGACCGTGCAAAGAGCAGTCTGGCTGTGGTAGGGCAGGGAGCTCCCAGGAGGGAGGTGGCTGCAGCAAGGAGCCAAGCCAGCTTGAAAGAGGTACTCAGGGTCTGGAAAGATGGAAGCAGGCCAGTCTGGGAAACAGGGTTCAAGCCCCAGAGGGGTTTAAGTTAGGACCAGTTAGGTCGCTGTTTTGTGTTGGAGTGTTGCTACTGGAGGAGCAGGTTGGGGCTACAGGGGAGGGGGAGGGCACGGGTGGGGTGCTGGGTGGCACTCCTCGCTTTAAGCGACAGAAGCTAGCCCCAAGCCAGAGGGGCTGAGGCTGGTGGGTAAAACTGGAGCCTCAGAACAGGGTGCTACTAAGTCAGGACTGATGCCTGGGAGCTGAGGTCTTAGTGGGCCAAGGTGGAGGGTGAAGCTGGAGGCCTGACAGGTGCTCAGGAGCCTAAGGGAACATTCCCTTAAAGGGGAAGCACTCAAGGGAAAGAGCACAGACCCCAGGTGGGGCAGACTTAGCCGCGAAGGCAGAGCCAACTGTAGAGGGAATCCCTAGCCCCAGAGCCTGCCTCCCCAACAACTTGAAAGATAACATCAAAGTCATGGCAGGCGAGAGACTGGTGGTGAGGTGAGGCTGGGAAGTAGCCAGCAGGCAGATCAGACCACAGGGAGGGCACCAGATGCCATGATAGCGGACCCTGAACCCACTTCATTCCATATACACCCATTGTTTGGCTTAGAAACAGGCTTAAGCAGAACCTAAATAAATCAGCCTTGAACAGGGTGAGGCTTTGCCTGCAGGAGTCAACACTTCTTGCCGCTAGATGTCACTGGAACAGAGAGATTTTGAGATCAGCTAAACAAAAGAGGAATGAAATCATCCACAGCCTTCGCTCGCATTGAGGATAGCTGGCTAGCTCGGCCATGCGGGCGTCCTTTTTCTACAGACAAGTATTCCCACAATTGTCTAGGTCACGGCTACCAACACCTTTATGCATCCTATCGGCCTTCATAGGTCGACACGGATTCCACATCCAATCAGTCAGGAAGCAAGTCGTTGCTGAAACTGTGGAATGAATCTTGCTCTGTGATTCATAAGGCCTGTGAACAAACAAAAATTATATTTGCACTGGGTGTTCAAATGGGAATAATAAAAATACCCCCTTGTCCACAATGATGTTGAACAAGGGCCAAGTCCAGACATCTTTTGCTGCACACAGGCCTCCCAATCACTCCATCTTACCTCATCCTAGAACCAAAATCCCACAGGGCAATTTGGGCCCTCTCTCTGCTTTAATTTCCCAGCTGCCAGCTGCTTTCACCCTTTGGACATTAACATTGTCCTTCTCCAGTACCGCCACTGCCATGAAGATGGGGTTTGCTTAGGTAAGGTTGACTTGTCAGTAAATTAACCCAAAAAATTAGTTAATGACAGAGGTCCTGATTTTTGGGAGAATCGAGCACCTGCATCTTCCATTATCCATCGTGGGATGGAAAGTCTTGGTGCACATCACTTTGGGGGTTTCTGGAAGAAGAGGGTTTCCTTCAGCAGTGGGAAGAGGAAGCATGTCTAGCCACTTGCTAGGAATATCCCCACATCAGGAAACCTTCACTGACTTCTGCCCTACAGCTCCAAGGATGACCTCCCATCTCCACAAAGAGCAGAGAGCTGCACTGGGCTGAAATTCTGGGGGAAAGCCGGCTTGGAAGCCACCCAAGAAAAGCAGGAGTGAGCGGAGGCAGGGAGATGTGGGGCTTTCCAGGAAAGGACCTTTGTTATGGAGAGATGGAAAGCAAGGAAAGAGGAGTCTGCGAGCTGAGGAGGGAGGGAAGCTACAGAATGAGTTTTACTCTCCACGTTGTCCGTGTACAAGGTGTAAGCTCTCACCGCCGTACCGTTTGGAAGGGCAGAGGCAAGTCTCAGCTCCTCCTTCCCTTAGGCTGATAGAGGCCTGATCCTATTGTACCTTTAAGACACAAGGAATCATTAAATACAGAGAGGAGATCCTAACCCTTTTGCAATGCTGGGTTGGGAGTGGGAGGGGGAACCTACCCATCTTTTAGCCCTGTTACCGATCAGTTATTACCCTTCCCCAGGAAGCAGATGCCTGCTTGCACTCTAGGTCCCATTCACCCCTGGGAGGTTTGAACCCACATCTCCTGCTTCACTAGTGCCTAAGGCCACCATCCCTGCCAAAGCTGACCCACAAAGAGGGAAAGATACGTGGGACCAAGAAAAAAGCCCCATGCGTTAGAAGGGAGGGAGCGCTGGGCCCTGGCTCCTGTGATGTGCATTTTGCTTAAATGCCGTTGCATAAAACGTATGACCACGTTCAGTAGGAGTTCAGTGTTTAAGTCCTTTTGGGGATCTGGACTGAAGTTCAGTGCTGAATGTTTGACCATTTTCTGATGAGGCTGCAACAGAAGCTTGTTCTTGGCCAGCTGCAAGACTGAGGGAGCAGCGGTTGTGAAATGCAGGTCATGTGGACAATGCACCCAGTGAGAAGAAAAGGGCAAGGCTCACTTGTTGATCTCTCAAGTGGTCCCATCTTGCAGCAGTGGGAATTCCTCCCCACTTAATGGCACAAACCTTCTCTGAGATCCAGTAACTTCGTTCTTTGTGCACGCAAGCAGTGTGGAGGTCCTCTCCGCCACCTCGCAACACTGAGTCATAAGCCAGCTCTGATTTGGGGGCAATCCTGGGAGTGATGCTATTTCTAAGATATATGGGGAAGGGCCAGCTAAAAAACATCAAACCAGCCATAGACAAAAAAATGGTCAGCAGAGATTGTGCACATACCTAGGATGTTGGTAGTCCCTCATGAAGAGCTCTGTAGTCTCCATTTTCCAGGTCACTGTAAAATGAATGGAAAAGCATTTCCCTCCTGCTCACACTGTCTGACTAGGGCTCCCTATGGACTCTTTCCTTAGTTACACTGGCCCATCCAAGTGTGCCAAGTATTATGTTGATAACCAGAGCAGGAAGGTAACAGGAACCGAGTGTCCTCATTGCTACTGTCTCATTCATTTTACATAGCACAGAGCAATTAAAGGTCTTCCTCTGGCCATCAAAGGATGCCATTCTTGAAGCTTGGCTGTTGTGCTTGCTGTAGTGACACAGGCCAAAATCAGGCAGAGACGGTCACAAAAGGACACATGCAGTTGTGCTGCAGAGAAAAGCAAGATTTGCACTGCAGTGAGTTTTGGGATTTGTTTGTTCCTTCATAATCACCTAATATTGGGCAGTGGGCATTGAGGGTTACAGATTGTACAGATGGCATAGAATGGGGAAAAAGGGGGGGGGTGTTGCTCTCTACGTTAAGGAACAATATACCTCCTCTATAATCAAGATGGGATCAGAGGAAGGCCAAACCGAGGTACTGTGGGTCAGGATACAAGGGGGTCAGGGGGAAAGGGACTTGGTAGTGGGGGCTACTACAGACCGCCACACCAGGAGGATGAGCTAGACCAGACAGCTCTCAGAGGCCGTACGGTCAAGAGATACGGCTGTCATGGGTGACCTCAACTACCCGGACATTTGCTGGGAGGAGCAGTCAGCCAAATCTAACCGCTCACATAGGTTCTTAACCTGCACACAGGACCTCCACCTAACGCAGGAGGGACATGGTCCTAATGGGGGAAAAGCCTTACTGGACTTGGTGTTAGCTATGAGGATGACCTGGTGGGGGATCTGCAGGTACAAGGTAACCCAGGGGATAGTGACCATCGATTGATTGAATTCACTCTCCGGCAAAAGGTGGGTAAACTAACCAGCAGGGCTGAAGTGCTAGACTTCAGAAAGGCTGACTTCAGTGTGCGCAGAAGATTAGTTAGTGCGGAGTTAAAGCTCAAGAGCATTGGAGAAATGGGGGTCCAGGAAGGGTGGTCGTTCCTCAAGGCAGTGATCCTACGGGCGCAGAAGGAGACAATCCCATTGCACATAAAAGAGGCCAAGAAGCCCTCTTGGCTGAACAGGGAAGTCCAGGAAAGCCCAAGGGCAAAGAAAGAGAGATACAGGCTGTGGAAGCAGGGGGCAGCTACCAAGGAGGAGTATACCTCCCTGCCTCGCAGTTGCAGGGAATCAGTTAGAAAGACCAAAGCAGGATTAGGACTTAGGCTGGTGACAAAAATGAAGGAAAACAAAAAGTCCTTCTTCAGGTACGTAGGGAGCAATAAGAAGGCACAGGATAGCATAGGACCCTACAGGACAAACTAGGGCAATTGGTGACAGAGCTGAGCTCTTCAATGAGTTTTTTGCATTTGTATTCATAGACAGACCAAGACAAATCTCCCAGGTGGATCACAGATAGGTGCAGGAGGGACACCAGCCCACCTACTGTTAGTGCAGACCTAGTGAAAGGGCATTGGGAGGGGCTGGATGTGTTCAAATCAGCGGGGCCGGATGATCTTCATCCAAGGGTGCTGAAGGAATTGGCCAGTCTCATAGCAGAGCCGCTGGCACGGCTGTTCGAGCGCTCGTGGTGCTCTGGTCAGAGGACTGGAAAAAGGCCAGTGTGGTCCCTATTTTCAAGAAGAGGAGGAGGGATGAACCAGGAAACTATAGGCCAGTTAGTCTCAACTTTATCCTTGGGAAACCTGGAAAAAATCATTAAGGATCACATTTATGGGAGCCCAGCAGGGGAAATAATGCTGAAAGGAAATCAGCATGGGTTCATTGCAGGTAGATCCTGCTTGACTAACCTTGTTTCTTTTTATGACCCGGTCACAAAATGCTTAGATGCAGGAGTCAAAGTAGATGTCACCTACCTAGACTTTAAGAAGGCCTTCAATATGGTATCTCATTCTGTTCTCGTAAATAAATTGACAGGCTGTGATGTAGATGATTACATGGTCAGGTGGGTGGCAAATTGGCTTAGGGGTTGCATCCACAGAGTGGTGGTGGATGGATTGGTCTTGACCTGCAAAGATGTGAGCAGTGGAGTCCCACAAGGCTCGGTCCTTGGACCAGTGCTATTCAGTGTCTTCATCAGTGACTTGGATGAGGGCATGGAGAGCACCCTGTCCAAGTTTGCAGATGATATCAAATTATGGGGCAAAGTTAACACGCCAGAGGGTAGGGAATGGATTCAGGTGGATCTGGACAGGTTGGAAAAATAAGCAGAACAAAATAGGATGCAGTTCAACAAGGACAGGTGCGAAGTGCTGCACCTGGGCAAAAAGACCCACCAACATACCTCCAGGCCGGGGGATGACCTTCTCAGCAGCACGGCAGTGGAAAGGGATCTTGGGGTCACAGCTGACTCCAAGATGAACATGAGTCATCAGCGTGATAAAGTGATCAGCAAGGCTACCCACGCTTTATCACGCATTAGCAAATGAATGGCGAACAGATCCAGGGAGGTGATGCTTCCTCTCGATGCAGCACTGGTCAGGCTGCAGTTGGAGTACTGCATCCAGTTTTGGGCACTGCACTTCGAGAGGGATGCGGAGAATCTCGAGAGGGTCCAGAGGAGACCACTCGTATGGTCAGAGGCCTGCAGGCAAAGTCCATCGAGGAGAGCCTGAGGGACCTAGATCTCTTCAGCCTTCGCAAGACAAGGCTGAGAGGTGATCTTGTGGCTGCCTATGTTCTATTTACTAGCCCTCCCTAGAGTAATTAGGAACAGTGGCCATAAATTGACCAGAGAGCAGATTTAGATTGGACATCAGAAAGAATTTCTTCATGGTCAGGGTTGCCAAAATCTGGAATGGGCTCCGAGGGAGGTGGTGCTCACCCCTACCTTGGGGGTCTTCAAGAGGAGACTGGACAAGCATCTGGCGGGGGTCATCTGACCCCAGCGCTCTTTCCTGCCCGGGGGGGGTCGGACTCGATGATCCACTGAGGTCCCTTCCGACCCTACATCTATGAATCTATGGAAGTTAGTACAATGTGCTTTGGAGTTTAGAAACACTGCTCCAGAATGATCTGTCCCCTTTCCATGGTCTCAGCACTTGGTATTAAGTATTCCTTTGCTCCTCTGTTTCACCGTGCACAGTATAGTTGAAATAACACACAAATAAAAAGGACGAGGGCAGTGCGACAGGCTCCTGGCCACAGGGCAGCTGTGAAGCCTCCGGGTGGCATTGCAGCTTCTGCTTGGCTTGGGCTTTAATGTCACTCTCCCTAGATAGCTTCCTCACCATGACTTGCTCTTATTACTCAAAGTTGATTAAGGGAAGCTGCCCACAGGCCTTAGGGTGAGCCTTAATCCTAACAATTCCCTACCGGGTCTCTCCTGGACCCCATTAGCCTCAATCCAGCCCTCAGGCCTGATAGGTCCTGCTTGACCTAACTACACCTCTGTAAGAGCACCTGTAGCCTTAAGGGCAAATTGCATGGCTCCATTCCTCTCCTACACCATGCCCCAAGCCTTGTAGGTGTTATCACTACAATGTATAGGTCACACACTCAGCCCTTTTTGGCCCTCGAACCCTCATGGTCCCATGTTTGGCCCCCTTAGGGCTCCCAACCCCCCCGTCTAGCTCACAGCCCCTCTTTCTGGGTTCCCAGACCGCTGGTCTCGTGCACAGCCCGTCTTAGAAACATGGAAACCTCGTCCAGCCCTCACCCTGTCCCTGAACCCATTGACCTTCTGATCCACCTGTCCATCAGTCCCTGGCTCCTGAACCTCCAGGTCCCACACTTATAGTTAGTAGTTAGTTAGTAGGGTCAGAAGGGACCTGAGCAGATCATCGAGTCCAACCCCCTGCCATGGGCAGGAAAGAGTACTGGGGTCAAACGACCCTGGCAAGGTGTGCATCTAGCCTCCTCTTAAAGCCCCCCAGGGTAGGAGCCAGCACCACTTCTCTTGGAAGTTGGTTCCAGATCCTAGCCGCCCTGACAGTGATGTAGGGCCTCCTGATATCTAGCCTAAATCTACCCTCTGCCAGCTTGTGGTACTCCCTCTGTCTTTGGACCTTCTTGGCTCTCACTCCTTCTCATCCTTGCTTGTCCTTGGACCCTCTGATAACACTCCCAGCCCTTTCCAGGCTTGGGGCTCGTGGATCCCCAGGTCCCTGCCCTCTAGGCCCTTGCACCCCTGGCTGAACCGCACTCTCAGCCTCTGCTGGGCTGCTGGCCCTCTAAGCAAGTCCTGTTGGGCTAAACTGTTAGGACAACTTAATAATGAACACCTGCCCTCTGGTAAGCACTCAAGCCTTCCTTAGATTTAAAATTAAACAGGGCCACCTGCTGGTATAACCAAGCCCCTCTCTGCCCCAGGTCCCTTCCCTTGTTCCCTGCATTGCAGAGGTCCTCATTCAGAGCCAGTGCCAGTTCAGGGGTCCTGCTGCTCTGCTGTCAGGAGCTCTTCAGTCCATAGCTACCAGGGCAAGACTAACCGACCGGTGCAGGCTCTGAGTTTATATAGCTCAAGCCTGAGCCCTCTTCCAGTCCAGTGACTCTCTCATTAGCCCCCCGTTGCCACCTCCAAGCATCTTCTCAGGCTGATTGCTCCATTAAAGAAGCAGGCATGCCCCAGTGCCCTGCTACAGACAGAAAAAAACTACCTGGGTACTTGTACATGTGACAGGGTTTTAATCCTCACTAAATTAAACAGGTTGATTAAAATGGACATGGTGTGTTTTAATTGTGACTATCCAAAAGACATCAGGCCTTAACTGAGCCCATGCACTTCCGTCACTGGGCCTTTGAATAAGAAGAATAGCAGGATAGATTTTGGGTTTTGTGGAATTTCACCTCTCTCCTTTTCAAAACCATCTGGAGAAGGGGACAAGCTCAGTGCACCTGAATGGTTCCAACAAATGGAAAGGACGGTGTTTAAATGGGTCAATGCTTCACTCAAGCCTGAGGCTTCCTTCTCTAGTCTCAATGCCCTTCTAGTTGCAGAATACGTGCAAGCAGCAAACGCAGCTACTTCTATTAGCCGCACGAGGGCTGCTAGCACACTGACAGTGCTGTGCACTTCACAACCATCACTTACCCTACCTCCAGATAGGCAGCTCCTCTCTGTAAGCACATTGCTAATTTGCAGCCCGGAGACTATACGCTTGAATGGAATATGCTATACATCTGCTGTGGTACATCACGCTGAAGTGATCTGAGCATAGTCTTGCTCCCACATCTTTCACAGCAGGACACACATTGCATTGTGCTTGTTCTGGTAGGGCAACGGTGAGACCCACCAGGCTTCGAAACGGTTCCCAAATGGCTGCATGTACTTCCTGCTTCCTTACAGCTGGAAACCGGAGCTGGGGAACTCCGTTCTCCCAGGGTAGAAGGCAAATGAGAAGAGCTCATGAACACATCTGAGTTTCACTACAGTGATCCCAGGATGGATGGAAGGGAAAGGATACAATAAAGCACTGGGAACATCCATGCTGAAAAGACTTTGAAGTTTTCTTAAGGAAATCTTATGAATTCCACTCATACATAGCCAAGGGAACCCAATGTTCGCAGACTCACAGCAAAAGATTTGCTTTCAGACTGCATTTAAAGGTAAAAGCCATGTGGCTTTGTGAGGATGCTGCTGTGACCAGCCCCCTCCTTCCTTCATTTCTTTCCCCATCAGGTGCTAGGTACGCACCCAGCGGGCAGTAAGATGACCCCTGGCCTTCTGGATATTTGTGAGCTGATGATGAGAGTGAGTGCCGGCTCATGGGCATGCCAGCTCATGGGCATCCTTTCAAGACCCAGATGACCAACCCTCACACTTCAGATCTGACCAGTCCATTTCATCTGACCAGTCCCTCCCAGAGTCCGTAGGAAGCTGGTCTCCCGGGGCAGCGCAGTCCAGGGAGACCAGCTGAAAGAAACTTGATTCTTTCAAACTTCCCTAGCAGGCCAAGTTTTCTAGACCACTACTCATATATATGTTGTCCCTCTGATTCTCTCCAGCTGGTCTGCGCCTTCCTTGAAGTGTGGGATCAAAAGCTGGGAAGAGTACTCCAGGAAAGGCCTTACCTGTCAGTGCTGATTAATGTGGAAGGATCGCCACGTACTTCTTGCACATAGCACCCCTGTTATAGGTTCCTTGATTTCTTTATTTTTGTATCAATCTAACATTGCTGACTCCTGTTCCATGTGTGATCTCCAATGGCCCCCATATCCTTCTTTAGGGGTCAGCTATGCATCCTGTGTTTGTGCAGTTTATCATTCCTATCTAGCTATAGCACCTTGCACATCTCAATGAACTGCTACCTATGTAGTCAAGACCATTTCTCTATTTTTTGTAGCTCATTCCTCCCTGGTACTACTTCATTTAGTGTCTCTTGGGAGGATCTGGTCTCTTCACTGCAGGAAATCGGCCTGCTGGTACTGCTTGTTATAGCGAGGAGTTGAAGAATATGATAAAGCCCAGGGCTGAGAGGCATGAACAGATCATAAGGGCACTGAAACCCAGTATCTGGAGATGTGGGCTGAGATTACCCCAGGCTTGCATACAAAGCTGCAGGGCCCAGTGGCCACCTCCGTTGTCAGAAGACCTAAAACAAAACACCACAAGAGCAAAACAAACTCATTGTGAATCACTGCATCCTTCTCGTTTCAAGGAACTGACCTCGGTCTCCAACACTTGGTGTTGACTCGTCATGGGAGCTTCTCTGCATCCCTGGTAGAACAGCTGGTTGCTCTCCTTCGGGGAAACTTTGGTCCTTTTTGGTGGTGCGAGGTTTTAACAGAACAGTTGGCAAAGGCCATTGTGAAAAAATAATGTAAGATTTCTCAAAATCAAAGGTGGAGCAGAACAGACCATCTGGCACTGAGTACAGAGAGAGACGGACAGCAGCAGTGATGACACCTCCTCTCTCTGACCACACGTCCGTGCTTTTCTTCCAAGCTCGTTCACTTTCTGCACAGTGCCTGGCATATGCTCTCTGCGCCCTCCTCCCACAGTGCTTCTAAATTCCTCTTCCCCTTCCCACTCTTTATTAAAATAAGAGAGGTGCAAGCAAGATAAAGAATTGTAGGCTGGATGAATGGATTGTAAGGTGGATAGCAAACTGGCTGAAGCATCAGGCTCAGAGAGTGGTAATCAATGGCTCCATGTCTAGTTGGCAGCCGGTATTGAGAGGAGTGGGCCAAAAGGAGTCTCATGAGGTTCAACAAGGAGAAGTGCAAAGTCCTGCACGTAGGACAGAACAATCCCCTGCACCGGGACTGGCTGGGGAGGACTGGCTGGGCAGCAGCTCTGCAGAAGAGGACCTGGGGGGGACAGGGGACAAGAAGACGGAGATGAGCCAGCAGTGTGCCCTTGGTGTGAAGAAAGCTAACGGCATCCTGGGTGCATTGGCAGGAGCGTCGCCAGCAGATCGAGGGCAGTGTGCCCCTCTATTCAGCACTGGGGAGGCCGCATCTGGAGTCCTGTGTCCAGCTGTGGGCCCCCCACTGCAGAAAGGCTGTGGACACATTGGAGAGAGTCTAGCGGAGGGCAGCGAAAATAGCTGGGGGCTGGGGGGCAGGACTGGGGAGGAGAGGCTGAGGAAAATGGGCGGATGTAGTCTGGAGAAGAGAAGACCGAGGGGGGATTGAATGGCAGCCGTCACCTCCCTGCAGGGGGGCTGCAAAGAGGATGGAGCTGGGCTGGTCTCAGTGGGGGCAGACGACAGGACAAGGAGCAATGGGCTCAGGCTGCAGCAAGGGAAGTTGAGGTTGGATATTAGGACAAACTTTCTCACTAGGAGGGTGGTGAAGCACTGGACCAGGATCCCCACAGAGGAGGTGGAGTCTCCATCTTTGGAGGTGTTTAAGAGCCAGCTAGACCAAGCCTTGGCTGGGATGATGTAGTTGGGGCTGGTCCTGCTTGGAGCAGGGGGTTGGATGAGATGTGACCTCCTGAGCTCCCTTCCAGCCTCATTGTCGATTTAACCAGCAAGAGCCGGAAATACCTCCCACCTCTGTCAGCTCTCTTCCTAGGTAAGTCACAATGAAGTGACTTGAAGGGCATGGCATTTGCCTGCAGCTTGCTGCTTTCTAGCTCAAGGTATGAAAGACCAAACCTGGTATGAAACCAGTTTTTCACATGGTGGCAGTCGGTCACTCCTCTGCTGAGCCGGCCCGAATGTAGATCAACACCTGGCTTTTGCTGGTGCAGCCAGCTGGCTACACAGACCAGCAATCAGCAGCCATGGATTTGTTTGCTGAAGTGCAGCTGCTTTAAGTAGGATCTCTGTACAGTTTAAAACTAAGAGACAATAAGGATTGCAGGACAGAAGCTGATGCCTGGTCCCCCACTGGTGGGAAAGAGCTGCAGCCTGGAAAACCCGGCAGACTCATCCAAACTCCTCATGTCTGGTGTGATGGTTCAGGTAAGTCTCATCCAGAGAGGAAGAGAAGAAAGGCAGTTTCTCCTGTGAACGCTCAGGACATGGCACTCTCTGCAGGGCAGCATTGCTGTCAAGGTGAGCAAGCAGAGACCCAGATCCTGCCACTCGGTGCAATTCTCAGTTGCTGGGAAAAACCTGAAGACTGGAAAAAAGGACCGCACACAAAAATAAACTGTAGCTTGTTCTTAATAGTTGAGCAAATCTCTTGCGTCCTCCCAGAGACGGCAGCTACAGGTGAGCAAGGCAAAGCAAGCCCTGATCACCTGATGGTGGACAACCATGCTCTGGGGAGACAGGCACACAGGCGGTTTTCTCCTCTGTCCTACCAGTGAGCGGCCGTGGAAGATGACATGAGACGTGCATCACAGAGACCACCTGGCGGCTTCGGGAACGGTGTCTCGAGGCGGGCTTTGGGTTCCTCAACGATGACCCGCACATCACGACGAGAGACATGCTCGGATGGGACGGGCTCCACCTTTCCCCCAAAGGAAAGGGTGTGTTTTCTTCTAGGTTGGTGGATCTCCTCCGGTACGCTTTAAACTAGGCTCGTCGGGGGAAGGGGAAGATGAGGGCAGAGGAAGCCTTGGACCGCTAAACCGAGCAGCGCCCACAAGTACAGCCCAGCCTAGACCGACGAGCGGACATATATGCAGGTAAGCGACAGGGGCCAGGGCAATGCTG
>NW_017728886.1:895336-905051 GCF_001723895.1 Crocodylus porosus | reverse complement strand
CCCGAGCACCGCCAGGAGTGACCAGGAATAACGGTCACAAGCTGGCAGCGGGGAGATTCAGACTAGACATCAGGAGGTGCGACTTCACGGTCAGGGCGCCTGGGATCTGGAACCAGCTTCCAAGAGAAGTGGTGCAGGCTCCTTCCCTGGGGGGCTTTAGGAGGAGGTTAGATGTCCACCTTGCTGGGGTCGTTTGACCCCAGTACTCTTTCCTGCCAGGGCAGGGAGTCAGACTTGATGATCTGCTCAGGTCCCTCCCGACCCGACCCGACCAACTATGAAACTATAATGTGTGCCAGCCACTAAATAAGACTGACTTTCTCCCCTCCTTGCAAATCCAGCAATTTCCTTTAATCCTGATAAACCTCTGCAGATTTCTCAGGCAGAATTCGAGTGCAATTACCCAGAACAGGAATCCATGTTGTAGCCGTATTGGTCTAGAGGAAAAAGCAATCAGGACTCGTGGTAGAGGTGATATCTTTTATTAGACCAACAAGATTTGTGCGTATAAAATGAACTTTTCCAAACAAGAGATTTTGCCACCTTCAACTCTCCTATGACATATGGACTTTCATTTCTACCCAGGAGAACGTTTCCAATCTTTTCTCTGATGCCTGATGAAGGGTGTCCGCGCCTGAAAGCTTGCAATTAAAGATTTTTTTTATAGAAATCTAGTTGGTCTGATAAAAGATATCACCACTACCACAAGTCCTGATTGCTTTACCTAGATGCTATCTAGAAAGGCTGGAGTTATCATCCAGCTACGGACATTTTTCCTTACCAGTGGCAAGCTAAATTCCTTATTATTATGGGTTTGGTTAGGTTTGGTTTGGTTTAAATACACAGTTTCTTAATTTAACAGCTACTGTAGCTTCCTCATAAAAGGCAGAGCCTTAGCAAAAGCGGAACAGCTTGCTTTGCACCCAGGGGAACTCCTTGCATGAAGTACAAAGGGAATCAATAGTGTCTGATCCGCAGATACCTTGATGAGAGAAGTTCTTTGTACTGTAGCTTCTCCGCTGGAGCGGTTGCTGGCAGTGACACTGGGATCACAACGTTATCACTATCACAGGAACGCTGCACTTTTCTCCCCTTCGACACCTGCTGAAGTTGCTCACCAGGCAGCAAGGGGAAAACAGAGCATCCGTGTCAATATGGAAGAATATTAGACTAATTTCCTGGAAAGCAACATCCCCTGCAGGTCCAGAAAGATGGAAACAATGAAAAAATGCTCCAAAAGCAATGACGCCAGACCCCGTGTCCCCTTCAGTCTGGTGAAAAACCCTCCTCAAGCGCTTTGAAGATCGCCATGAAAGGTGAGATGGGTAAGCAGAGGCCAGATAGAGAAGGCCAGCTCTGCAGCAGCTGAACAAAAGAGCTCAGCCAGCGTGCAGCTTGAGAGGATGGGCGCAGGAAAGCTGTCGTGCACCACTGAGCATTTGCTGCCTTTTGTGAAAGGCTCTTTTGTGCGGCTGGAATGAAGTTGCCATTAATCCCTGCCCAGAAAAGACCCAACTCAGCATACAACAAACCAGGATATATATATATATTTTTTTTAAATATCAGGATGACAACCTGGGGGCTGTCAAATGAAGGATGAGCCGTGTCGCTGTCTGCTGTGGCTTTTACTTCAAAGAGCGCCTGTCTCTGATGAGCTGGAGCAAAGCCATGGTCCTGCAATTCTGCTAGGAAAAGCACCAGACTTTGAAATAAAAGCCACTGCAGTATCCCGGGACATCAGTTGGTTTCCAAACCCACACCTCCGGGAGAGCCACGGACCCAACGCCCAAGAACGATCCAGGTTCTGCTGTATTAAGGCAACTACGTTCGAGCATTCAGTAAAGCAATGAAGGCTGATGTAGGAGGAAAGGCTGCTGGGGCTTATATCAAAGTTTATACACATTGCCCTGCTGCCTCTGAGAGAAGCCTTGCAGAAGGGAGAGTGAGCCATGCCAGTGCGAACAGCCTGCCCAGCGCACCCTGAACCAGCTATTGAAGGAAGGACATCTACAGCCATTGAAAGCAACCAATTCTGTCACTGTGGACGTGTCTACACGTTCATTAATGCGCTTTAGTTGTAGCACCCCACGCACGCTGGGGGTATACATGTGCAGCGGCTTTTTTACGTGGGCAAGATGGCCCCTGTGCTTTTGGCCACGTGCTCAGCACATGGTAAGCTGTGATCTGTGTCTGGGGGGAAATAGGCAAATCCCTCTGCCCTCATTGGCTAGGGGAAGCAGAGGATTCCTCAGACTGATTGGTTGGCAGAGGAACTGGTGTGTGGTGCTGCTCCCTGATTGGACAAAGCCATGGTGATGTCATGCAAAGGGGTATAAAGGGAGCTAGACTGGTTTGGGGTGGGGGAGAAGCTGCTAGGAGCTGCTGAAGAGTGAAGCCCCCTCCAAGGGAGAAGCGGTGCAGATAGCGAAAAGGGAAGCTCAGGCAGAGGGCAGATAAAGGGAGAATTGTCCCAGTGTCTGGGAACACCTCTCTCCTCCTTTTCTTCCCCTTTTCTTTTTTGGAGGTTTTAAGGGGTTAATACTGGAGGGAAGAGTATTGGTTCCTTGGGGTTAATACTGGAGGGAAGAGTATTGGTTCCTTGGGTTTGCTGGCCAGGATTTAGGTCTGGCAGCTTAAACAGGGTAGGACCCTGGGTGTTGCTAATCCAGCCAGTTTTGGGCTGTCTGTAACCATTAATCAACTGGTTCCTTTGGAGTTTTCCTGCAGTTTTCATTTCAACAGGCCATATAATCCAGCCCAGAAGTGTGGGTTGCATGCATGCCGTCAGGAGCTGCAGTCACGCCCCGCACATGTATACAGCCTCTCCTTGGGAGCGAAGATTGCCACGCCAGAGCACCGAGGAGCCCCTTGCACCACCGAAGGACCCACGCTCTCAAGCATCTTCCCCTGGTGCAGCACAACCTATAGACTATGGTGTGTACTTAGCAGTGTTTCACGTTGCATTGGGTGTTTTTCCTTGTTTTGTGTATTAAATGTGTTTTTAGTTACACTGCTTATAAGCAGGGGGCAGTTGTTTATGCAGGACACCATGATAATTAATTGTTTCCAGATTTCTGGGTTGGGGGTCGAGACTCAGGTATAAATTTATGAGGTTCCCCAAAATGTGAACCCGGCCTTGTGATGCCAACTGGTGCCCAGCAAAAGGGTTAGAAAAATCCACCTCATTAGGCTACTTTAGTGAGGATTAGCTAAAGAGCAGGGTTTCCTGTGATGCTTTAATGCACATTAAAATAGGCTAATGCACATTAAAGTGTATGTGTAGACATGCCCTGTGCCTGTTACATTTAGGTGAGGAATAAGGACCAGAGTAATTGAATATTGTCACAACCACTGTATCCCACTTCTGTCTTCATATGACTGAAGGCACAAGGCTGGGCACGTGCCAGGTGCCAAATACCACATATAATGTTGTGCTGATACGTCTTTTCAATAAAAAGGCTTTTTCTTTCAGTGGTGTCTGGCTTCCTTGTGACCGTATCCAAATGTATGAAACAAAGAAGCACTTCAAAGGCAGCAGCTGTAGGCTGCATCATAAGACTTCCATGGGCACGTCTGGCTGTGCTACTTCCTACAACTACAAGGTAATTGGTGTTAAAAAATATCATCTCTTTAATGACAACAATTAGGAATGTCCACTGCGATGCGTTCAGCAAGGAAAGATGCTGCCATTGGGGTTCGTTCTGTCTAGAGTGACTGGAAAGAGAACAGGAGCAAGCTGTGAGCGCAACCGAAGTAGAGAAACGTGGCAGAGATAAGCAGATACACACCAGCTTTGGTCAAGGCAGAAAAGCACCCAGATGCTTCTTTGTGGCTTGCCAGCTAGTTCATTCCTCAGCGCACGGCTGGGGTGCCTGCAGCAGCCGCTCGCTTGGTAATGTAACCCATGAGCAGGTATTTCTGCTCACGTTAGGGTGGCCAGGTCTTCTGCAATGTGGAAGATGTCCAAGGCAATCGCCACTCGAGGTTGGCAGACTACATTCGCTGTTGTTTTCCAGAAGGGAGATGGGAATATTTCAGCTGTGTGCCCAGCACTTGAGTCACCTTTTAAAACCCATCTGTTCATCCACCCTCTCGCCAGCACGTGCTTTTCCTCAACTGACTGGCTGCAGAGAGAGGTGAGTCATCCCTCACAAAACGGGACGTCTTCAGAGCCTTGAGCTTATGGCTCAGTCTACGTTGCCTGTCCTTTCTCAGTAACACATCACTGTGTGAGAGGAGGGGGTTGCCTAAAACAAAAAGAACGGGCTTTTCTGATATGCACGAATCCTCTCTCTGCCCACGTGCAGAGACCGATTCTGCACAGGCCTTTGCACTTGTTCAGATGGATGCGGTGAATCACGCAGCTAAGCAGTTAAAAATCCTGTCCATCTCAGCCCTTTCTCACGGTACAGAAGCACAGCATGAAAGTACTTCCAAGCCCAAATCCACCCTACAACAAAGCACAGGCCAAAACAATCCAGTCAGAGTGTGGCTTCCCGGCCACACCTCCACCCACGGGATCCTGTGCTGGCTTAAGCTATTTCCAGTTGCTTGTTTCTTGACAATAGTTTGTGTCACTGCCTGAGAAGCCTTTCCCAAGTCTTCCCCATTTCAGATTCTGTTGCCTCCCCTCTTTAATGGGATTTAAAAACAAGCCAAGGTGCAATTAAAATAATCACATGCTGCTAAAGTAGATGCTTTCACCTTTGCCGCCGAAGGACAAGTGCCTTGTCCCAGTTTTTTCATTTTGTTTTTACACAGCATGCAGTTGACTTGTAGAACTCATTGCCACAGCAGGTTGTAGAGGGAAGACCGTATAATCAGGTGTGAAACAGGGACCAGACAAATTACAGGGGACAGGTCCATTGGGAGCTATTAAAATAGAACCATCAGGATGTGACCTCTGATGTCCCTTAACCAATGATATTGGATACCAGAGAGGATCTGGCAGGGGAAGGAGTCTACCAATGTTCAGAAGACTAAGGTCCTCCACCAACAAGCTCCCAATGAACAGTCCCCAGCTCCAGTAATCCAGGTCCATGGTGAGACTCTGGAGAACACCAAGTATTTCCCGTATCTTGGAAGCCATCTCTCACACAAGGCCAACATCAACGAAGAAATCCAATGCTGCCTCAAATGTGCAAGTGCAGCCTTTGGATGGCTGAAGAAACAGGTGTTTGTGATATCAGATCCAAAACCAAGCTCATGGTTTATTAAGCAGTTGTGATCCCCGTGGACAACATGCAGGAGACACCTCAAGAAGTACCAGCAATGCTGCCTGATGAAGATCCTTTGAACCAGTGGGAAGACAGGTGCACCGACATCAGCAGCCTCTCACAAGCAAATACCACAAGCAGGGAGGTGATGATCATCCAACATCAACTTTGCTGGGCTGGCCACATTACGCGGAAGCAATCCATATGACGGTCCAACTCCAGACTCATACGGTCATACGTCATACGGTCCAACTCCAGACTTCCAAAGCAAGTCATTCTCCCAGCTCAGTCAAGGTGTACACTCAAGAGGAGGGCAGAGAAAGTGCTTAAGGCCAACTTGAAAAAAATATAACATCAACATCAATTCATGAGAGACTAATCACCCAGGACCGCCCCAACTGGAGGAAGAGTCTGCTGCAGGGATCTCAGTACTGTGAAACCTCATGACAACAACAGGAGATGGAAAAGTGTAAGTGGTGGAAGCAGTGTGTCATGGACTGAACCAAGGACCCAGAGCCACCTGCCCCATATAGAAATAAGTGCCAGAGCTGGAACAGAGCTTGGTAATCCCGGATCCATCAGCCATCTTTGGACCCACAAATAAGACAATCATGGAAAATAATCATCCTTGACTGCAAGTGCCTGCTGGCAATGCTAGACATGCTCTGTCCATATGCACTCCCTCTCACCATCTACTACTTGCACTGTCAGAGACAGGATTGTGGGCTAGATAGACCCTGCTTTGACCTGCCGTTCATATTCAGTTGCTTAAGCCCCTGCAGTTGCCAAAACTTCTTGTAAAGAAGGAAGAATTACATTTCAGTATGACAGTTTTGCAAGCTGTGTTGGCTCTATTCCCACCTTGGGAATACATGCCCCATGAACACAAGATCATATTCTTACTGAAGAAGTGTCTGTTGTGGTTGCAACCGTGGGTGCCTTCTTGCTGTGCAGTAGCTGCTGAAGGCATACAGTGCTCTCCAGTTCTTTTAAAAGAATCCAGATGATACAGGAGTCTACGGTAGCAGAGAAGGAGGCAGGTTGTGGAATATACCATTATGGAAAAGACCACTTCTGGAAGGATTTTTTGGGTGCTGTAGCTTCTTTGAGTGAGTGTCCAGAAGCACGTGGCTTCTGGTGATTTGCAGCAGTAATCTCATGCCTTGGAAATGGGTGTTCACAATCTATTAAAAAAGATGCTCTGCCAAACCAGAAGGCCTCCACCCACAAGTACAAGGGTGAAGTTTGGCTGCTTGATAAATGTCCAAGATGAGAATAGAGACAAGGATTTTTGTGGGTGATGTCTTTTAGTGGACCAGCTGTACAGCTGGGAGGGATACAGACAAGTTTTAGGGTGCCACTGTACCCTTCTTCAGGCCTCCAGTGGTACCCAAAAACTTGCCTATGTTCCTCCCAACTATACAGTCAGTCCAGTAAGAGATATCACCCACAAAAATCCTTGCCTCTCGCCTTCTTCCTGGACCATCATTGCTACTACATCGTCCTAACATACCACGAGATGAAAATCCCTATGGAAGATGCCACAGAAACTGGGGGAGCTGTGGTAGAATGGGGCCTGATCTGGGAAGGCAAAAATCAGGTAAGTCGTTTTGGCATGGCAAAGAACATCATCTAGTTTAATATTAAATAGCAGTAGCATGCTAATCAGGTCAAGACTGAACACAGTTTGCTGAATTACATAGTCTCTGTGGACTGTGTCTTTGTATAAAAGGGGGGGTTTGAACTGGAGAACTAGATAGGAAGACTTCTCACCACCTGTAGCAGGCATACAGTCATGAAATTCAGCTGACTCTTTTAAACATCTTTGTCTCCAAATAGGAGGAATTGCAACTGCAGAATAAGGGCCCTTCATTGAAATGAACAGCATGTAATTACTCACCACACGAGACAGAGCATGGGGCAGAAGCCAGAAGCCAGCAGTGCTATATGCTCTATTAAAGACATCATATCAGCATCTACAGCCTGGATACAGAGGTTTTGTGGCTATGCAGCATGCACAGTTGGACCATGCACA
Organism: Crocodylus porosus; assembly: GCF_001723895.1. Taxonomy (NCBI): domain Eukaryota; kingdom Metazoa; phylum Chordata; order Crocodylia; family Crocodylidae; genus Crocodylus; species Crocodylus porosus. Next base: position 897,800 of record NW_017728886.1, on the reverse strand, counting down.
GCTGCACTTCATGGCGAGAGGTTTCTGGGGCTAACAAAAAAAATAAAAGGATCAGGCATCTAAAAACAGTCAGTGTTTGCTGGGAGTGATGTCTGTGTTCAGAACAAGAGTATTCAGGGATTGATTTGTACAGACACATTAGTTGTCATGTCCTAACAAAGCTTTCAGAAAGAAGTCAGACACATTGTGGAAGTCGGGGGTCACAGAAACCCGTGAATATTTGGATGCAATTTCCCCACCGACCCTCCCGGAATAAGCAGAGCTCTGCAGCTCATTCAACCCAAACAGCATGCTGATGAATCTTTTGCCTACTAAAGCCTTCATTGTGCTGGTAAACAAGATTGATGGCAGGGGGAGATTGGCACCTTATAGAGTAACTAAATCAGAGAGGCATAAGCAGCAGCTTGAGCCGTATTGGCTTTACGTTCCTGACAATAATGGCGGAGGGGGCCTTGAACGGAAAGGAGTTGAATACATCAAGATGTTTAAGCATTGCGTCGAGCAACAGAAACTAGCAGGTTATATGGAGAGTACAAGGGGACAACAAGACAAACCAGTCTTTATAGGAGAATGTTACACTTTGCAAGAAACAGCTTAAAAAGGGAGTTGGAAAGGCCAGGATAAAATAGGCTCTTTTCGACCTTATCACTTCAAGGCAGCGATTCTCAAGCAGGGTGCCTGGAGTGCCTTGAGATCCTTACAAGGGTGCTGTGGGATGTGAGCGCTGTCGGATGTGCAAACATGAGTCACAAGCTAAACCCGGCGATTTCAACAGGAATCCGCAGTGTCGCACACATTCTGGCCTCTCACGGTCTTTCTGAGTTCTCCGCAACAGAAAAAGCGGCTCTTATTTTTTCTGCAGCCAACAAGGGAAAACTAAGAGCTGGCATTTTCTGAGGGGGCCCGTGAGTCTAACAAGGAGCACCTTGGGCCTAAAATGGTTGAGAACCACCGCCCAAAGGCAAAGGGTGAATGGCGAGAAGCAGAAACCATCACTGCAGAAATTGCAAAGCCCAGTTTGGCCAAGCACTGCTCAGAAAGGCAGCGGGACTCAGCGCGTGACTGGGCTTAGCACGCCAGGCCTTGTCAGTGCCGGCAGGCATGAGGAGATGCCTTGGATCCACATGTGAAATGGGGACAGTGCCTCTCCTCAGAGAGGTGCATGTAAAGTGCACGGAGTTCCTTGCGTCTTCCTAAAAGGAAACACAGACCCTAAATACAACAGAAGAGCAGGAGAGTTTGTATTGCAGCGGCTAAACTTGCTGACATCTCACACCTACCTCCCAGCTCGGCTGAGCCCCCAGGATAGCCGAAACCTGCCATCGTTTCCTGTCGTGGCAAACGGGGTGGCAATGCTGCTGGCATCTGGTGCAGGGCACAGGGGCCAGGCTAACCAACTGTTCTTTGCTGAATCTCTTCATCCTCCACACTGCACAGAGCTGCTGTCGGAGGGGCTTGCACAGAAGCTGCAACCAAGGATGAAATCAGAAGCTGGGCTTTGTTCAGGAAGAGAGACGTGAAGCATAGCACTGCCTTGGGATGGCTTTGCTTACTGTGTACCTGAAGCAACTCATCACTTCTATTGCCTTGTTCTCATCACACCTCAGCTCCTTGTTATCCTACCGTGCGCATTTCTTCGTGGGTGCAAAACAACTCGTGGTGATTTTTTCCCATCTAAATGGAAATGAATGCTGCAGGATTTCCATAGTTATATTGTCATCAGCTGCAAAGCTCTAGGATTCTCGCATCTGATTGCTGGGGGTGCTCCCACAGCGCCGTGTGCGGTGGAATGTCTTCTCCCCTATAACTTGGAAGGGAAATGACTAATTAGGTTATGCAAGTAGGCCAGGCTGTCTACAACACAGAATCATCCTATGCAAATATCCCGCAGTCCCTCTCAGTACCAGAGCCGGGGACAAATACACTCACATTTCTGGAGTGCATGTTACCCGTACAAGGACTGGTTCACGATAGAGCTGGTAACTACCCTGGAGAAAAGCTACGACTCCACAGGTAGTATCCAAATGGTCCTGCCCTGATGATTCTTCTGCTTGGTAGTTTTATGTCTTGTCATGGCTCTTGTAAGCAGGTCCCTCACCCAGCTTCTTTATCGAGGCCAGACAGCTCCCTGGCCGGGTTTACAGACTATTTTACCGGGGCAGCCTTGACCCCACAGGAGAAGAACAAGCAAACAGACAAGTATGTGAACTGCAGACAAAACCCAAGAGCTGTGGTCTTTCTTCAGACCCTGGGAGGCATTACATAGGCCAGTGCTTCCCCTAAGCCCTGCACCTCCCCTCCTCCTGCCCCTTGCCCTCTGCTCCAGTTCTTACCTGCCTCTTTAGCTCCACCCTCAACTACTGATGGGAATGGGATCCTATGACCCCAGCTGACTTCCTGCCCTTTGGGCAGGGGGCTGGACTCGATGATCTCCCGAGGTCCCTTCCAGCCCTGATGTCTATGA
>NW_017728886.1:885579-895325 GCF_001723895.1 Crocodylus porosus | reverse complement strand
AGCTGACTTCCTGCCCTTTGGGCAGGGGGCTGGACTCGATGATCTCCCGAGGTCCCTTCCAGCCCTGATGTCTATGAAATCTATGAAATCTATGATCGTCAGCCGCAGCTGGTCCCAGCCTTCCAGCCAGGCAGCCTCCTAACTGTTTGCTACCTGCCCCTGGGTCTCAGGCTGAGCAGCTCCTTTGCAGCTCTGCTGTGGGGTACCCAACTTTTTTCCCCTCCAGGATGGGACATCCTCTAGAGCCGTGGTTGTCAACTGCGGGTATTCGTACTCCTAGGGGTACTTGAGAAGGTCATGGGGGTACGCAGAATGAATGGGGAAAAGTTACTGTTTTATAGAGGTGCACCGATACATCGGTCCCGTATCAGATTGGCACTGATATAAGGAAACTTGACTGTATCGGCAATTGGCTTTTTTTGGGCTGATGTGGCCGATAGTGTGCCCAATAAATGCCCCATGCATGCGCATGGCCGCAGTGCAGCACAGGGGCAGCCAGGAGCGCAGCCTGGCAGCGTGGAGAGCAGCTGGATCTAGATGGCTGGTAAGTCTGTTGTGAGGGAATGAGACTGGGGCTGGGGCAGGGGGGCCCCCAGCGGCCAGCCAGCAACTGGGGGTGGGGGAGGGTGCCCAGTGGCACGGTGGTGGTGGAAGTGCCGGCACTTCTGTCATCGATGTGCTGCCGGAGAAGCCAGTTTTAAAGGGGGCACAAGTACTCTCTGTGCCCCCTCTACCAGCTGGAGTGCTCACTGTCAGGGGGGCACCAGCGCTCTCAGGGGGGGCACATGCCCCCCCATGCTCTCCCCTATGTGTCGGCTATGGTCAGGGTGGCACCGGGCTCTTCCTGGCGCGGGGGCTGAGCCAGGCTCTGCTCAGGGCAGGCAGCGGTGGCACTGGGACAGGGGGAGGAATCTTGGGTAGGAAAATAAAACAGATGAGAAGCATCTGTGCCATAACTGCTAAGCCAAGGTGCTTTATCAAAGAATTTGTTTACTCGTGATGAACTCTTTACTTCTCTGCCTTCCTTTTAACAACACAGATGACAAGAAAAACTGATCCTTCCAAGTTAGTCCAGTACCCCATGTCTGGATAGCTTCTCAATAAATCGCCCATTGCCCCAGAAGCAGTCTTGTATTCTCTGGGTGAATTCTGCAGTGGAGAATACAAGCTGAGTTTCTTATGACACAAGTTGGAGGTAACGGGCCACAAACTCCTGGAAGACCATTTCAGGCGTAACACTAGGAAAAACTCTTTCACAGTCAGAGGGTCCAAACTGTGCAATAAGCTCCCTGCAGAGGTGGTGCAATCGCCTACCCTGGAAACCTTCAAGAGGAGACTGGATGGTCACCTTGCTGGGGACACCTGACCCCAGTTGTCTTTCTTGCCTAGTGCAGGGGGTGGGGGCTGGACCCGATTATCTTGCAAGGTCCCCTCCGGCCCCTAACATCTATGAATCTATAAACTGTACCAGGAAATCTATGATAGGTATTTTACCTGATCTCAAAACACTGCCAGGTATCAAAGGCATGGTGTGTATTTCATGTCACAAAATTATTTGAAGCTTTAGGCTGGACTGGTCCAACTTTTGCAGACTTATTAATACCTCCATTCATCAGCAGCTGTTCTATACAACCCTCCACTATGGGATCTCAAAGGACTTTTAAAATTACAAACACACTTCTGAACAATCCTATTACCTCTGTTTTACGGATGAGATGCAGGTTAACCAACAGGACCCAGCAGTAAGCAATCCTGAGGCTCTTTTCTGCTTCTGGCTTTTCTAATGAAACTTTTTTCCTCAGAACACTAAATAACTTTGAATAGTTTAGCTTGTAAAACTGGTACTTTGCAACGGATGTACCAATAAAAATAATTACGCAAAAGGCAGGAACAAACTGTCCTGGGTGGACAGAACACAGGAATAAGAAGCTTAAAAGTGACTACAACAGGGGTGGGCAATTATTTTGACTGGAGGGCCACTGAATGAGTTTTGGTGTACTCTCAGTGGCCATACTCTCTCCCCCACCATGCTGCCTGGAGCTGTAGCACATCCTGAACCCCATCCTTGACCCAGAACCCACTGGCGCCATCTGCAGCATAGACAATGCAGGAGTGCTGACAGTGGGGGGTCACAACTCTGGCTGGGCTGCAGCCCCGCACCCTGCCATTGGCACATAAATAGATCCACTGCCTCCGCTGCTGCCAGGCACCGGGTCTGGCTGGGCTGTCAGCGCAGAAATCTGGGGGGGCACATACCCTCCCGTGCCCTTCAATCCATCACCTATGGTCCACAGCTGACACCACCGCCTGTGAAGAAACAGCCATGGGCATGTGCCAGCATCAACAATGGATGTGCCCGCAGGTTCCAGGTGGGGACAGGGGCATCCATCTGGACCCATGGCTGATGTCGCTGCATCAGCATTGTGCAGAAGCAGTTCTGGCTGCCCACTCAGTGCGGCAGAAGCAGCCTCACCTGGCACCACGTGGCAGCTGGAGCCTCCAGCCACCCGTGAGCCGGATCCCATGAGTTGGCAGCTGCCTACCCACAAGCTGGATACTATTGGTTGGCTGGCTGGGTTTGGCCCATGGCCCATATTTTGCCCACCCCTGGGCTAGAACATAAATAGGAACAATGCAAGAAATGTCATTGTAGGCATTCAACACATTCTCCTGCCTCTGTAGCCTAACACAAAAAAGAGAGAGGGTTCCTGTTTTGAAAACAGAAAATTGGAAGAGAACAGATATACACAGTATTCTTCCAGCACCATGCCTCTTTCCATGAGGAAATAATTGCTCTGTGAACTTGCCCCAAATGACCTGATAATCTTCCCTTGGTTTTGCACAAAAGTACACCTAAAGCACTGAAAGGAAACTGAGTTTTGATGCTACTTCCACCAGGGTCTTTGCCAGATGGCTGTTGAATTGTCTGGGGCAACAAATCTAAACTAGGATTTGGGCTAACAATCCCTAAATTCCCCTCTTGGAAAGCTCTAACAAAAACTGAGCTGGAAGTGAGTATTAAGGGAGACAACCCAGACTGGAGGGGATAAACAGCAGATCGGCCTCTACCAGGGCACAGAACACGCACCCTGATAATAGTATTTTAGTGCCTAGATTTCTTAGCAATTTAACATTTACTATTTAAAAAACGTATGTCTACTAGACGCCAGAGGAAACATCTCCAATCACTTGAACATTCAATTAGATTATCATAAAGGTTTCTTTCCGGCTCTTGAAGAAACATGAATGATTAACTAAATCAGAACTTTGGAATATTTTCCCATTGGTCAGGACATGTCACCTCTAGCTAATTTTCTACACACAGTAATCAGCGTCTAGCTTTCCAACAAGGATGGGGCTGAGAAAGCAGACATTTCTGCAGCCCAAACAGGCATAGTTACAATTGCAAGCATTAAAAACAAGTTTTCTGATTCTGCCAGGATGCTTGGTGTGGAAAGAAAGCCAAGGCATAAGCAGCCACCCAGCTGCAATCAAAGAGCATATTCAGCACCGAGGATAGTCTAAAAGAGGATTCTCAAACTGGCGGCCCACACGTAGTTAATTCACAGGCCTCAGGCTCCCAGCCTGGCCCACTCCCCCCATCTCTCCTGCTCTTGCATCTGCCATCTCCAGAATCCTGCTCCTGCCTCCAGCTGCTGCTTCTTACCTTGCTTCTGGGGACAGGGCAGGGTGGCAAATCTGAAAAACCTATGCAGCACCTCAGGGGTTGGACGACACTGGTCAAAACACCAGGGGGGCAACTTTTTGGCAGAGGTGCCACAAATTAGCCCCATGCCCCCTTTGAATGCTACTCTGATCCCAAAGCCCCTACCTGATTGACTGCCCTGCTTTCTGCTCTGCCCACCTTGCCACTCTGCTGCCTGCCCCCTTCCTGCCCTGCTGCACGCCACACACACAGGCTGCCCAGGCCACTGCCTCAGGTTGGCTGCATCTGCTCTAAAACATTATCATAGTTACCTGAATCCAAGACAACTTTGAATTTAAGATGAGCCCCCAAATGATAAACGTGTTATAGTTTTGCATGCCTAAAATCTAATTATTGGAGGGTTGTCTTAAATTCATCCCTCCCACTGCTGCAGCAGGAAAAGCAGTGGCAGGGACAAGGGCAGTGGCTGCAGCTTCAACTCCGGGCTCCGGGCTCAAATCTAAGACAAAGACGCAACAGCTTTTGACTCCCTGATGTTGAATAGGAGAAAAAACCTTGCCTTAGGTTTGAGTAAATCCAGTAACTTGATGCAACTGAACGGTCTAGAATTGCATCCAGTCCATCTCTGGACTCAACAATGACTCCTCTGTTTATTGGAAGCCTTTTCTCCTCCTATCAAGGGACTGTCAATGGTGGCAATTATTTGTGTTATTTATTAGGCACTTTCTTTTGGATAGATAAACTAGGAAATGTTCAATTTTCCTTCTAGGGCAGGTTTCCCCTCCCCGATGAGAATATAAAGATATGTGCTTTATGCAGAAGTTTAATCAATTCCAATACTAATCAATTTTTAGACTAGAAATGGATTCATGGTGTTGTTTATCAGCAATGCAAGAAGCTAATCCAATTTTCACCTTTGTGCTCACTCTGTACATATAAGAAGGCAGTGGGAGGGAGTTGTAGTCATGTCTTTGGTCTTACTTTGAGTATCTCTTACTCCCCAAAAATTCAGAAGTCTTTGAAAGGAAGCACTGAAAGCCTCTGAGAAAGAGGGAGCATATTACAAGATACAGTATCTCATCAAGTGTATGGCAGAGAATAGGAAAGTACCAATTACAGATCATGCCTTATACTTAATATAATGGCATGTGTTCTGAAAATGTCCTTTATTAGGAACAAGAGTGAAACTTCCCTTCTTAAAACCTCTTTAGGTTGATAAACATGTTGCCTAAGAAACCCTATCTAAAGTTAACCTCATTAAATCCCAAGTAACTGTTCAGAAGTCAAACTCTTAATAAGATGAGGTGCTCGCCCTTTCTAGCAATTATTGCTTCTTTAGTGATATAGGTTGCTTGATTTAATGTGAAGACCTCCCTTCACAGTCTGCAGACTCAGCTTTTGAATCATACTGGGGAAAAAAGAGTGAACAAGAGTAAAATGCACTGGAGTTGGAGAGATCTACTTATCAAATACAAGAGCAAGTGAAAATGCAATACCAAGAAACAGAAGTCCCTTCCCATCCCATACCCTGAATCCTGCCATCTCCATTCCTTCTGGGCACATGCTCCGATCTGCACCCTCTGGCTTTTTTGAGGGAGGGTGGATGAAAGCTGTGAGAAATGCTAGTAGTCTGTCAGGGACCTACTTTCCCCTTCCATCACATTTGGTCCCATCTATTTCCTTTGTCTGACCTATAAAAACAAAGTTGTCTCCTGCAAAATGCAACAAGTAGTTTTGAAGTAGGACAGGTTTGCCATGGTTGGGACTGCTCAGCATTTAACCTTGCAGGGAACATTTGAAAATAAGCATTTATATTTTGTAGTGTGGTTTTCATCATGTGGACAAAAGAGGAATTTCACTCAACATTTGCACTAGAGAAACCAATTTAGTTGAAAGAAATATATGTATTTAGGGGTACAGAGAAGAGATGGTTGTTAGAAGCAAGGTTTTCTTAGGGTGATTCATCTTTTTGTGGACTAACGGCATAGTTGGGACAGTGTTAGACAAGCAAGACACTGCAAGACATTCATCAGATGAGAATGTTTAAGCTGTTAGAAGGGGCAAAGGAGAGCAAATGAAGCAAGCTTGGCAAATATCACTTCTCCATTACATAATACAAAATGCCATAATCTTTATTAAAACAATACTAGAGCTTAGGAGCCTGCTGTTGTGGTTCAGTGGCAGACTCTTTGTCTGTCGGGCAGGAGACCCATGGTTGATTCCTGGATGTGTATATATCTACAGCCATTGAGGCACCAAATGTCTGGATTTGGTCTGGCCTTCGGATTCTGCCTCAATGGTCTAAAAAGGGATGGAAGATCTGGGCACCCTCCACTCCTCCGTGCTCCTGCCTAGGTGTATGTGTGGACAGTGCTGGTGACCTCTCGTGTACATCGTGATCCAGAAGGGTCAATGGTTACCTACTGCCGATAGAGTTCAGGGCACAGCCCTCAGAAGTTACGCTATGCTGGTAAACTTACCAACAAACTTAACTGTGCCATCATGCAGGGTTGCCTTACAACCCGAGCAAGTACATGATGCCATCCTAGTTCCCAAAGTAAATGAAAGACATTGCAATATTTGTTTAATCCAGGTATACACGGAGATTTAAGAGTCTTATAATGATTTAGTATATCTTCATCAAATTACTGTTTAAGATTTGCTTTTCTAATAATTGATCAAGCAGCCATGTAATCCATTCATTCTGTTGTATCCCCCCATAAAAGAAACACCAAAACCACCCAGCAGACAAGGCTCTTTGGGTAAATCTGATATATTTTATTGGACCAACTCAAAAGACATCAGAATTACCCATTTCTTTAGACCAACACGGCTACACCCTCCACCCACAAAACCACCCGTACATTTGGGTTCCAAACAACAGTGCTTTCCATTATACAACTACGTGAGAAGTGGATGCACCGCTCTACTAGCATCTCATGGCACTGAAAAATTAGGAGGCTGTTAATTAGCCTCCACAGCTAGTTAAAGGAATACCCCCAAATGCTGACACGTTATACTTCCCTTGAGCGCAACGAAGCCTGTGGATGGATAGTTACCAGAAATTAGGGGCTTCACCTTGCAGACACACCCAGCTCCCTTTACCCAGAAAAGCAGTCCCACAGATGTCACTGGGGTGAGGAATGGCAATGGTTTTGGGTCTTTCACCTCAAGGTGGCAGATTGAAATCCAGCCCAGGCTTGGGCACAAAGAACCTGTTCCTGAAAGGTACCGGACACCCATTTGATAGAGAATAGCGTAGCCCAGGTTCAAGAGCAACAACATGTCTGAGATGAGCTGCAGGTTTTGTATAATTCCTCATACGGGTAAGGTTGAACAATACCCTGATTCCTAAGGCTGAAATTTGGTTTCAGACTTAAGGCATCTGTGATGTGTACGGTTCCAGCTTTGTTGGACAAGAGTACATACGATTTTTGCTATGCAGAGGAGGGCACAAGGACAATCAGGCACTACCTCCTAGTACAGGTGTTTCTGTGAAAGCACCATAACATGGCTCTTGCAAGGACCATCACCTGGAGAGACTGGAATGAATTCCTGATTAACCCTGTAGGTGCCTGGAGACGGTCCCAATTTCCCTTCTGCCTCCCTCTTGCTGTGCCGGTTGCTCCCTGTGTTTCCTTCTTTGTCTCCAAGCCCTGCATCAACTACAATTAAAGCACACAGGCAGGGCTTGCAGCAGCCAACCATTTTATTAGGGGAAAACGCAACAGCTATTGACCTCTGGTGCTTCATGTGAGAACTGCAGTGGCACAAATGGCCTCCATCTCCGGCCAGGGCCAGGCCTTGCTCTCCAGGACTGGGCTCTGCTCCAGCCAAAGAAAGGCCCAGACCCACATTATCATACCCAGCCCACACCTTTCAGCTGGAATGGATTGCAGGGCCAGGACCTGCAACATCCCACAGACCTTTAGAGATGGGATCTAGACAGCTTGGACCATGGACCTAGCCAGGGGACTCTAGTTGCCCCTTCCCAACCGAGACTCAGGGCAGCTTGCAGCATGAGAAACCGACTCAGAGAAAAACAGAATAAAGCAGAGACCCATGACACAGCCCCTCAGCCCAGCTGCGGTGAGGCAGGCATTTACATGAGTACATCTAGGATGTTCTTTTTCCTCTCATATACTTAATTTCCCCCTCTACACATCATTAGCGTGGCAGAGCCACACAATGGCTTTATTGTGGATGCTTGTCGGGACTTCATCCTGGGTACCCGGGTGTGCTGCAGACGTGAGGAGGTGGTCAGCAGTCTGTGGTGCAACACCACACTCACATATCGGACTGTGCTCTAAGCTAGTCTTATAGAGCGTGGCATTAAAGCATCCAGCTCCAGAGTGAATCCTGTTTAGTTTAATCCATAAATTGTGGATTATGGATATAGGAACTTGCAGATTTACGGATCTAGGATGTTGAAAAGCAAGGTGCAGATGGTGAAGCGCATCATCACATATAAAGAACATCTATTTTTCTCCAAGTGAAAAGAAACTAGAAGCTTTACTAATAGGCCTGGGGATTGGATGAGTCCATTAAAAACTGAAGCAAAAGCAAATATAACTTCACTGGAATGAAAGAAGTATCTGCAGGGCTGTGAAACAGGAGCTCCATCACCAGGAGCAGGGAAGGGACAGCAGAATTGCAGAACAAAGGTTGGTTGATCAGTGGACTATCAAGACCATTAAAAGGAAGAGGGTTGTTAACACCTGTGGGATGACGAGTGTAGAAGGGATCTGAGAGGTGACAATGGAGTCCCTCTGCACTGCCTGACCAGGAATGCTGCTGTCACTGCCAGGCAGCTGGTTTCAAACTATGGCTGGAGCAGGACTCAAAGGGGAGTGCTAATGCACCACTGCACCCCCTGGGATCCACCTCTGGGCATTAGGCAGCCAGAAACACCCAGGCTCAGGCTGCCTCAAGAGGGAGGTAGCTCCAGGGCGGAGGGGTGGTGGCTGGCAACCCTCTCCCCCCATTTCAGCCCAGCAGACTCAGCACATGGCTGGTCCTTGCAGGAGGCTGCCCTTGCGGGGCAGAGGGACGGGTTCCCCTTGGGGCCTGGCTGTTTAGGGCTTTGTAGGTCACACCCAGTGCCTTGAATTGCACCCGGAGGGCTGGGGAGGCTGCAGGGACAGTGGCACTACTACAACAGGGAGCCTGTGGCTGAGATGCCAGGGAAGGGGTGGACTGGGAACCAAGTACGTGGGGCGCCCAGCACCGGCCCCCCCGCCATGGGCTGGCACTGGAAGCTGCCAGCCCCGCCAATGAGTGCGTCTTCTCCTGCCGGGTCACGGCCGGCGACACTGGCAGCAGGGAGGGCGCCGCAAAGGTCTGTAGCAGCCCAGTCCCGTACAACCACACTTTCCGGTCCTGTATAGCAGCCTGGTCCTATACAGTGACACTGCCCTGTCCCATATAGCAGCCTGGGCCTGTACAGCCCGGGCCTGTACAGCCCCCCGACCTCCCACAGGGCAGCTCAGTCCCACGCTGCCTGGTCCCATACAGCAGCACTGCCCTGTCCTGTCTGGCAACCTGACCCCATACAGCCCCCCTGATGAGTCCCACAGGGCAGCCCATATAGCAGCACCACCTAGTCCCATACAGCAACACTGCCTGGTCCCATACAGCCCCTAACAAGTCCCATAGGGTACCCTGGTCCTACATAGGAGCACTGCCCAGCTCAGCCCCATATAGCAGCCTGGTCCCAGACAGCAACACTGCCTGGTCCCATACAGCAGTGGTCTCCAGATTCCATTGGGGTGCGGGAAGAAAATATTGGAACTTCTATTTATATTTACATTTAACTAAAAAAATAAGAAAGAAATTAAACTTTACTAATATTTAACATGTGGATTGACACTGGCGCCCTCACTCGGTCTGTGTGTCAGACAGTCACATGTCACGTAGGGTATGCGAGGTGTCCTGAGGGAAGAGTGGGAGCTCCACAGCGTGGAGGTACGGTAGTACAGTGGGCAGTGGTCTCCAAACTTCGTACAGTGTTACACTGAGTAGTGCATGGATATCATTTATAAATAAATAAATATACATATATTCATAGAATCACAGAAGT
>NW_017728886.1:877658-884818 GCF_001723895.1 Crocodylus porosus | reverse complement strand
TCCGCGCCCGGCTTTGTGGAGACTCGCCGGCCCGGGCCAGACCCTCTGGAGCTGCGTCCGGCCGGGGGGGCTCAGCATCTTCCTGCCGGAAAAAAAAGGCCCCCATCGCCGGGGTCCGAAACGGGCTCCGGCATCCTCCGTGATAACGCCTCGGGGCGGCCGGCTCCTCGTGCCCTGTTAGTCGCGGGCGCGACGGAGCTCGCGAGTGGGACCGGCCGCCCGCCCGTCCCCCGTCGCGGGGGAGGCTTTCGTAGCTCGTCGGGTCCTTCTGACAGCAGCACGTCGTGCCCGATCCCGCGGGGTTTATTCCTCGTGCGATTTGGGGGGACGCAAAATAAGGGGCGCGGAAGCCCTTCGTCTCCTCGATGTCTTGATCTGGGTCGTGCTTGAAGGGACGGGAGGAAGATGACGGCGCTGCGCTTCGGTGGTGATTACATGGCTGGCAAGGCTAATTATTCTGCCGCCTATTAGGATGATGCTAGAGGTCGTTTGCTTACCGCGTTGACTCTCGACGCGGATTAGGCTCAGCGCCCGCAACGGATACCAGTTAGGAGAGGGCCCAGCTAGCGACAGGGCAGAAGTCCGCTTGATCCACGGTTTGAGTCTCTCGCTACACCAGAAAGTGCCATTCGATCTGCTGAGGTCCCATCTGACCCCGAAAATCTGTGAATTTCTGGGGCATTCGTCCCTGTGTTTTACCTTCTAGGTTGGCCGCCCAGTTTATCAGTTTTTAGCTTCATTTAGCATGGGGACTGCTTGTTAATCACCTCCAGTGAAGTTTCATTCACTCACAAAAAGAAACACGATTACTTGCTACTACAGTGGTACTGCTTGGTCGTCCATGTAGACAGGCAGGAAGTCTTTCTCGGTTGCCTTTCCTCTCCACTGAGAGTTTTGCCGTGAATATTTAAGTAAGCGAGCAGCATTTGGGATCGGGTTCCTCATACGTTCTTTGGAGAGGGAATACAACTGTAATGAGTGTTATAAGTTGCAAGCTCGTGTCCAGAGTGCACCGATCTGTTACTGACAGCTTGGATCCATGCAGGAAAGAAGAGCCTGAACAACCAGACCTCCTGGAGCCAGCTGTCCTCTTTAAGAGCGCTTGGAGGTTAGATGAGGAAAAGGGCAAATATAGTGCCCAGCTTTAAGAAAGGAAAGGAGGAGGACCTGGGAAATTACAGACCAGTCAGCCTGACCTTGATACCTGGAAAGATCATGGAGCAGGTCCTCCAGGAATCTCTTGTGAAGCACCTGGAGGACAACCAAGGGATCAGGAACAGCCAGCATGGATTCCCCACAAGCAAGTCATGCCTGACCAACCTGATTTCCTTCTACGATAAGGTGACAGGCTCTGTGAATGGGGGGCAAGCAGTGGATGTGATGTATAGACCTTGGCTTTAGCTATGCTTTTGAAATGCTTTCGCATGACATTCTCATTCACAAGCTGAGGAAAAGAGGACTAGACGAAAGTAGTATAAGGTAGATAGATACATAACTGGTTAGATCACCTGTGGTCCATGGACCTTGGGGGTCCACAGACTGTGTCTAGGGGGTCCATGATCAATCAAAAGTATGTGACTACGTACACTTATAATTCAAAGGGCTCTGCCTCCATTCAAAATTTCCACAGGGGTCTGCACCTCCACTTGAAATTTTTTAGGAGTCCACAAATGAAAAAAGATTGAAAACCACTGGGTTAGATTGTGCTCGGCAAGGAGGCATTAATGGCTCAATGTTTAGTTGCAAGGAGGTATTAAGTGGGGCTCCCCTAGATTCTGTCCTGGGTGTGCTGTTGTTCAGCATCTTTATTAATGTTTTGGTTGATGGGATTGAGTGCACACTTAACAAATTTGAGGATGTCACCAAGTTGGATGGAGTTGCAGGCACTTTGTAGGGTAGCATAGGATACAGAATGACTTGGACAGACTGGAAAAATGGTCCTCAGTCAGTCAGCTGAGATTCAGCACGGAAACGTGCAAAGCCCTGCGCTTGGGATGAAATACTTGCATGCATGAATATGGACTGGGGAATGACTGGCTAAGCTGCAGGACTGCAAAGAAAGACCTGGGGGTGAGAGTGGACCATAAGCTGAATGAGCCAGCAGTGTGCTTTTGTTGTAAAAATAGCCAACAGCACCCTGGGTTGTATTAACAGGAGTGTCACTTGCAAATCAGGGAAGGTGATGCTTCTCTGCTCAGCACTGGTGAGGCCTCCCCCCGGAGTACGGTGTCCAGTTCTGAGCTCCACACTTCAGAAAGGATGTGGACAGATTGGAAAGTCCAGCGGAGCATGACAAAAATGATTAGGGGCTTGGGAAGCAAGGAAAGGCTGAAAGAACTACGGTTATTTAGTCTGGAGAAGAGAAGACTGAGGGGGGATTTGATCACAGTCTTCAAATACCTGAAAGGCAATTGCAGAGAGGATGGAGATGCACTTTTCTCCGTGACTATAAGGGATAGGAATAGGAGCAATGGCCTCAGGCTACAGCCAGGGTAATTTAGGTTGGAAATGAGGAGGAAATTCCTGACTGTGAGGGTGGTCAAGCATTGAATGGGCTACTTGGAGGACTTGTGGAATCTCCATCCCTGGATATTTTCAAGAGCAGGTTGGACAAACACTTGGTTGGGAAGGTTTAGTTAGGGATGGTCCTCCCTTGAGCAGGAGGCTGGACTAGATAATTTTGCAAGGTCCCTTCCAACTTTACTTTCCTATGATCCTGCCTATATGGAGAAGAAGCCAAATCACTTTTTGCCTAGTTCAGCTTTTCCATACAGTTTAAACTCTTTATCACTAAAATAAGGTCTGGCTTTATGTATATGCTGGGAACATCTCAGAGTGCTGTTTTCATGTAGCTCTACTCTGAAAAGGGGCTTTGCATTAGGTCTGATTCTGTCTCCCTGGAATAAATAGGATTTTTCTATTGACTGCATTGTCACTCCAAAAGTGTAATATTAACATCAATAATAATTACTGTTAACAATTACAGTGAATGATTAATATTTTAATATGAATATGGACATCGTCATCTGAATGGGAAGCCCCCCAGATCTGCTTCCAGTTTGTTACAAAACCCTTGCTGCTCTATCAGATGTACCCTAAAATTGTCCTACCTTTAAGTGATCAGGCTCAGTAGATCCTTTCCCAAATTAAGCTTTGTGGTCCTGGCATTTTTCTTGTTCCCAGCTGGACGTCCTAAGCTCCTGTTGAGGAAACTGCAGGCAAAGCTGCATATTGAAAAAAAATACATAACTTCTTAGCTGGGAAAAAGCAAATGCAAAAGAATTCAGGCTGCTTTATACGTGGAAAATTTTTCACAGGTGTATGCCAGTGTTTAAAAAAACAACAACTGAGAAATCATTGACCTATGTATTATGTTTCAGTCCCACATAACTTGAACTAGTCAAAATTCAAATACCTGTAAATCAGTAGCAGCTTTTATCCAGATAATTCCCAAGGCTTTTGAAAACTTTAATATTCAGAGGGATCACTTCCCTTATGGCTAGGATATAACACAGCAGCTGTTAAACAGCGTGTAGCCATACTGCTCAGCAAGCTAAGGCAGAAAATTTGAGATGCTGTGTTCAGATGAAGCTCCCCAGAATGCAGGTGTCTAAATTGGAATCTAGTCAGATCCCTCAGCTTTGTCTCAGCCCAAAGAGAGTGCATATCAGAAATAGTGAGGGAGCCTTCAGATTGATATTCTCTTTGAAATGTCTAACTTGCTGTCTCTTCATTCCCTTGCTTTCCTAGGAACCGGACCTTTTCACTCTGACAGAGATGATCTCGCTGAATTCCCTTAAAAAAGGTAAGAAGCTGGGGGAGAAGCCTCATGTCGAACATTGCTTTTTCTTGCCTGATCAACCAGCCATAATATTATTTCTGTAGACAAATACATCAGTTCCTGAGACTTGTTACTGTCCGCTTCCATGTGAGAAGGAACGCCAGTTTTGTCCTACAAGCTATTATGCCAAAGTGTCATGCTGCCTTCCCAGTGTAAGCTGATACCTCATTCATTAAATGTTTGTGCTGGAGGTATGTTTTTTCTTTTACATGCATTACATGGGAAAAGGAAACCTGCATAAGAAAGTTAGTAGCGGTGCTGGCAGTAGCTGTATGTCACATAGGGACCAATTTGGTCTTCCTGTGGTGTGTCTTTTAAGGCGAAGGCAAGATCCATATCCAAGATGCAAATTGTTCCTAATGGCAGAAGTGTAAATGTAGGGTTCTTGGACACTAGTATGTACACAGCAGTGTTAATCCCTTTTGTCTCAGCTAGTAAAGCAAGATGAGCAGTTGTGAATGTTGTGTGTATCTGTGCTTACATCACATGCAGTGGGGGATTGTTTCAGTAGAACGCAGAAATTATAGGTTTTGTCCATCTGCTGTTGCACAATCATAGGGGAGTAGGGCTGGTAGGGACTGTGGGAGGTCTAGTCAAGCCCTCTGTTCAAGGCAGTTTAGACAGCAATGATCCCATCTCATACAAGTGTTTGTCTAACCTAGTCTTACAACTGCACAAACAGGCCTCTCGTGCAACTATTGGGCACAATGCCAAAAACATCAAGAATACCCTGACTTGCCCCAGATAAAGCAAGGGAACAAAGGCACTGTCGGTGTCCTGGCACTATAGTTTGATGCTCTCGAGATCCAAGGAAGAGGACCATGCTCCCTGCTACAGAGGAAGGCACTCCCTCCCCTTCCCCTCTGAGCAGAGGGGCAAGACCCTCTAGCCAGGAACCACCATGTTTAAATCCCCGGAGGAGGATGCCCAGCCAGAATCCTCAGCTGTGGCTGCAGCCAACACCCAGTGCTTCTGAGGAGGGCAAGAAAAAAGCCTTTATCTGTAGCAACACGAGGGGGAAACTTCCTTCACAGTCATCCAGTCCATCTCTTTGACAAAGCAGGGATGTTCCCAAAAGCATCATTCTGAATAATCTGAGTTCCCCCCGCTTCATTTCATGCTCTTATGCATAGCTGTTGTAACCCTTTGTACTATTTAATAAGTTGTTTGCATATTTCAAATATTTGTCAGTAGTTATCATGTCCCTTTCCATCATTGTTCCTCCAAGTTCTGTATGTAGCTCTTAAGTCTCTTTTTCATAAGCCAGTCTCTCCCATTGGGCATTTTGTTGTGTTTTCTGAACCAGTTAATTGGCTTTAAAATGAGGTGCTTGGAACTGAATATAGCGATGTCTGATTGGATGCACCAGAGAGATACGGTGAGGGACTGTTATCTCCTGTTCTGAAGCAGTGCCTCTGCTTTGATGCATGCGAGGCATACCATTGCATTATCTGGTTTCATTGCAATGTCATACTAAAAGCATTCATTCATTTGATTTATATACTGCCTTTCTCAACAATGTTATCAGTAGTCATGGCTTCCATATTTAAAAAACAAACTTTAGTGCTTTGGTATTTTGAGATATCAATGAATGTGATAGTAACAAGGTGAAGCGACATCAGTGGAAAATCTCGAGTTGCCAGCTTGGATTCTGGGCTGGATGGGAGGCTTAGAGAAAGCAGGAAGTCACTGTGAGGGGCTAGTGGTTTGTCATGGCCACCTGGGGATCAGGCCGCTCCAGGGATTCCATGGCATGACTGGGTTCTTTATTTTTTGAGGAAAGCCTTTAAGTTACTGTAGCTTGCTAAGAGATTTCTGCACAGTGCTGCTGCCAGCATCCCCTTTGCAAAGTTTCAGGCAGGGAAGAAGAAGGGTCAAGTGCAGCTCACTGCTGTGAGCCTGAACTGGCAGGCCCTGGGACTCTGGCTTTCAGCTGCTAGTGAAATGTTGTTTAAACACTCTTCATTGCAAAATAAAGGAGGCTCTGATTGAAATAACACAAGCTGTGACTTTTGGCATTTTTTCCGCAAAGAGATCTTGCCTTTTTCGGTGACTAAGCTTGAAAGTTTGGCATAGTCTTACCATGACAAACCACTAGTCCTGCTCACGATCTATCTGCCGTCCCGCAGCACTGCTGGTTCCTGGGTTTCTCCCTCCCATCGAGTATGTGCTTCTGATAGTCTTCTCCCACCTCTCCACCATTGTATAATCTGCCTGTTTTCGTTGTCGTGCTCTCTGTCCATGGCCTTCATCACCCCTCGGACTATTTCTCTATGTTTTGAGCTGTGAACACCAGTGAAGAACTTAAGTTTCCGTTGGTGACGTTCGTTAGTGGATATACTGCACCACCTTCCAAATAATTGCATAGATGTTATATATAATCCAACTTTAAATGAATCCAAAGGGTCTCCTGTAAGATGCATTTCTCCACCTGTTACACTGCCATGCACGTAATCCTGCCTGCCCGCTCCTTCCCAGTTTTCTATCCACCTAAATATTTGTGGGCCAGTTTGAAATAGTATTTCAAATAAGATTTCATGAGACTTAGACTCAATTCACTTACTCCATCTACTCTATACCCTTAATTTGGGCAACTTGTTTGGCAATGTTTTTGTTCCTTATAAATCAGTGCTTTTTATTGCTTATGGTTTTTGTCCTTTAGTAATACTTTTGTAATGTTTTTATAATAGCTTTTTGGCAACAGTAGTTAGATTCCTGGAACAATGATTGATAGGACCATTTTTCAATGTTTTTTTTTTTAAAGAAAATTAATACTCCATTTGTTTTCCCCCAGTTCCTCTCCAGTTCTCTCCCCCCTGCCCCTCCCCCAAATATTACTTAGGTGTAGTTAGTTTACTTAATATCCTTAGATGTAGCTAATCTGAGCCAAATTATTTTATGTTCAGATTTTTCCAAGCATTTTACCTTTGTTTTGGGTTTTGTTTTGTTAAAGCCTTTTAAACGGTGTGTTTTTTGCTTACTGTTCACTCTTTTCCTGTAGAGGACAGGCTGTTGGGGGGTTTTTTGTTGTTGTTTGCTCACATAAAAAGTCTGAGAAATATGTATCACTCCTTTCAATGTATTAGGTTTTTTGTTTCCAGATTTTGAAAGCTTTATTGCCCTCACTGAGTTCTTTAAGCAGTTTAATCCATGTCAAATCTTGGCTTATAGGCGAAGTATTTACTGAATAATATTTAGACATTTAAGTCAACATAACTCAAAATTAACTCTAACGTAGTTGAGAAATGTTAGAGGCATGCTCAGTTTAATTGTTTCATCGGGCATATCTGCTGTAAATAAACTTAAAGATGATTTCAAA
>NW_017728886.1:851463-877558 GCF_001723895.1 Crocodylus porosus | reverse complement strand
TGCAGTGGTTGATACCAGGCATGACCATAGAAAGAAATTTTAAGCTTTAAATATTTACCCTTACCAAGAGTTCTAATGAATTTATTTTTCCAAGGTAAGAAAAATCCAAACATTGAATAAGTTCATGACAAGTAAATACATTTTTTAAATGCTCAAAATAATCAAGAAAGTTTGTACAATAATGAAGTTTGTTTGCAACATATGATGGTTCCGGAGATGACAAATGTGAAAGTGTCTGTGTATATAGCGTGCAACAAAACAAAATGTTTGTTTTTTCAAGGACTAAACCTCCTCACGTTTCTCCTGCTGGTTGGTACGATTCTAGCAGTCGCATCTTCCTTCTTTTAAAAAAATAAAGACTTGCCCCATGAAAAATTGGGAAAGAATGGAGAGAAACGGACTCAAGTATGCAGGAGAAAAAGTGAAGTTGACTGTGTGCAAAAGTCACCAAATGCCTGTGTAATAGGTTGACGTGGCATCTCTTTCCAGTCATGGCTCTGGATAGCTTTAAAAAAAGGTAGGCTCAAAAATTGTGCCCTTTTCTTTTAGTTAGGATCTGGTAACCTCGGCATTCCCAGCCGTGTGGAGCGTGGATTTCTGTTTCCCTCATTGCTGCTCTCTTGCCCTGAGTTCAGGGCAAGTGACTCGGCTTCCCCTTGCTTTGGTGCATCCTCGCGTCCATAATGCTTGCTCATGCCCTAGACAAAGCCCATGGGGGATTCACAAAGCGCCTCAAAGGCTCTGCCTCCAACCATGCACAGGTCCTGACTGCTTCCAACCCCGGACAGGTCTTGGCTGCTTGACCTCGCCTCCAACCCGAACAGGTCTTGGCTGCTTGAATGTCACATGGGGACACATGGTGGGGATTAGCGGGTGTTAAGACGAAGTTGGCCAGCTGCCGGGACAGTCTGGCATCCGCTCCAGAACAGGTGGGTCGTGGCAGAGCCCCATGCTTCAGGCAGGGGAGAGCATCTCTGCCACCCAGCACCCACCTGTGGCCCTGGCACAGATTTGGTAGCTGGATACCACAGACAATGAGGGTGCAAAGGGACCTCAAGCACATCTGGTGCAACCGGGACCAGTCCCAACTACGTCATCCCAGCAGGGCTTTGTCTGCCCCCGCGGGTCCCCACGGATGGAGCTCCCCACACCTCTCCAGGTGCCCTGTTGCAGTGCTTCATCACCGGAGTCCTGGTTTTCTCTGGTTTGACAAAAATCCCCAATTTTCAGTTTAAAAAAAAAAAGTGACCCCAAATCCACATTTTGCCATGGTTAGAATGAAACACCACTAATAGATCTCTCTCTCTCTCATATCTCTATATGTATATATATTTATGTAGAGAGATCTCTATAAATATAGGTATCATATAGGTGTATATAGAGAGAGATCTCTGTAGAGATAGCTGTCTCTATAGATAGATGCACCTCCCTATCTCTAAAGAGATATCTCTATATAGATATAGTGATGTTTCATTTAAATCACGGAAAAATGTGGATTTGGGATTCTTTTTTTCAACTGAAACCCGTGGATTAGTTCAAGCAGAGAAGCCCGGGCTTCCTGGCCCCCCCACGAGGCGGGGAGCCCAGGTCCTCCGGCGGCGCCAGGGGGCGCGGGGCGGGGCGCGGGGGCCGCTCTTGGCGCCGCGTCGTCGTGCGGCGCAGGCGTGGCGCGTTCTTTCCCCCCCCCCAAGATGGCGGTGCCCAAGCGGCTGCTGCAGGCGCTGCTGGGGAGCGGCACTTCTGGGCCGCTGCGCCGCTGCCGACACCGGCGGGCGGGGCCGAGGACGGGCAGCACCGCCCAGTTGCTGTGCACCGCATCCTTCTCGGACGCCGCGGTCGAGTTGGTGGCGAACTTGCCGGAAGACGACTGCAGCATGGTGAAGGGTGAGCGGGCCGAGCCGGCATGGCACGCGGCCGCCACGCGCGGCGGGGCCGGGCCGGCAGCGCCGTCCGGGGGGTCAAGGTCACCCGGTGGGCCCGGGACGAGCTACCTCTTTCCCCACCGGCACAATTTGGCCCCCGGGCTGATCCCCAGGAGAGGGGCGAAGCGAGAGGCCGGGAGGATTTGTTCTGGCATTTCAGCCCCTGCGTCCTCAGTGGTTGAGAATTCGCCGTCACACTGTCAGTAGCCAGCTGCGGTCGCCCGGGCCGGTCTGGCACGTCGAGGCACCGAAACGTGAACGGGAAACCAGGTGAAAAGGCACCGGCGAGCTTTGCTTCTGGGTGCTCGCACGGGCTGGGCCACTCTCTTCTTTGTTGTGCCATTGTTTCTCCTGTAGCGTGCCCTCGGCGTGCCGCATCTCCGCGGCCCGGGCGACGGGGCCGTTCCCACGCGCGTCCGTGAGCGCCGCGCACCGGCAATCTCTGCGATGTCACCTGCAGGTCCGGCCAGCCAGTCGGAAGGCTGTGTGGGGCCGACTCGGGTGGTGTTGGGACCGACAATGCCGACCTTCCGTCGACTCTTCTCCAGTGGTGGAGCGAGCGTGCCAGCCTGTTTAGGGGAAGGTCCCAGGACATGAGGTCTATGTTAGATCAGCAGATTGGGTGTCTTGAGGGACTCGTTGAAAGCCTGCTCCATCTCCCTAACTTGCAAGGAGCATAACGTTGGCTTTAAGTTCTTTCTGCCATGAGCTGAAGGATTGAGTCATACTTTTGCCTTGTTTTACTGGTCATTACAGATATGCAAGCTGCATCTTTGATTTCAAAGATGATACCCAGGGCTTCTGACCCAGCAACATGGGATGAGGAGCTTTCCTCTGATTCAGTTTGGGACCCAGGAAGCTCTGAATCCAGCTCTCGATCCACGGGCAGCCCCAGGAGAGCGCGTAGCCCGTGCAGGCCTGTGCTGGGGCTGTCTCACCACCTCGCCCAGCCCTTCTTGCTTTCTCACATCTTTGCGGTTTCAGTTTCTGTTACTGAGACCAGCTGGGCTCAATCTGTTTCCCTCTTGGAGGAGAACTACTTTATTTTCTGAAGCTAAATAGATCGGCTTTGCCAGTGCTCCCTTGCCCTGTGTGGCAGAGGCTTGGGAAAGTCTGTCATGAGTGTGGAGGTTCTTTGGCAAATGCTGTGGTCCTAGTGATTATAACTCATACTTCCTTTCAGGGCAGAGACTGTTTAGGGCCCTGTTATTCAACCAGGGTGTTGTAGCACCCAGGGGTGCCTTGAGATCCTTTCATGGGTGCTACAGGGCATCATGTAGTGTTAGTACTTAGGTGTGCCAACATGATTCATAAAATAAACCCAGAGATTTCAGATAGGAAGTCATAGTTTTGGCCTGTTTGGTTTTGAGTTCTTTGCCATAGAAGACTTGCTCCAATGTTTTTCTGTAGTCAATAAATGAGTGAAAGCTGACGGCTGGTATTTTCCGAGGGGTGCCTCAAGCCTAACCTGGGGTGCCCTGAGCCTGAAAAGGTTAAGAACCACTGGCCTGGGGTGGGGGGGGGTGCAGTCCCAAGCTGTGCCTACTCTATGATACCACCAGGATCTGGCCCCCACTAATGTAAACACTGTCAATACTCTTCCCAGGCATTGCTGCAAATGGGCAGCAGCTCCTTACCAACAAAATCTCCTTGGGAACTTTTTCCCTAGCACGTATTCAGATGACACTCCGTGTAGTACCAGCAGCTGGTCTAGGAGTGCAGCCCCAGGCCACTGATGCATTGATCCTAAGAGATGTCAGCTGCAGGAAAGGGGCTAATATCATTCCCAAGTGACAGGATTGCAGGGCCACAAGTTTTCCTTTCCTGCATGTTCCTGATGTTTCAGAGTCATTCTCCACCAGGGGCTCTTTAGTCCTTACAGACTGTGTGCGCCTCGATGTGCTAAAGAAAAAACCTGGGCTCAGTGGCATACCCCTACTGCTCCTTTGCTGGCCTTCTGAGGAAAGTGCGAGCAGGTAAGATCAATGCAATGCGTCTTTATCTTCCTAGCCAGGCAAGGCTGAAGGCCGTTCACTCTCTCGCTCTTTACACCCACCCCCAAGGCCAGTGGTTCTTGCGCGCATAAATCTCTCCTCTTGTCAGGATTTGCCTGGGCTAATAGAAGCCTTAGATTAGGGGTTCCCAGCCTGCTAGTAATTGCAGCCAGGTTGTGTTGTTACACCCAGAAAAGTCAGCTGAGTAAGTCCCACTCAAGCTTAAATTAAGCAGCAATATGAGGGGTCTCCCTTAACAGACCTTTGCATGTATAAAGCATGTTACATCTAACATACATTGCATTCAAAGATGTTAGGTTCGGAAGGGACCTCAACAGATCATTGAGTCCGACTCCCTGCCTAGGCAGGAAGGAGCGCTGGGGTCAGATGACTCCTGCCAGATGCCTATCCAGTCTTCTCTTAAAGGCCCCCAAGGTAGGGGAGAGCATCACCTCCCTTGGGAGCCCATTCCAAATTTTCACCACCCTCACCATGAAGAAGTTTTTCCTGATATCTAGCCTAACTCTGCTCTCTGTCAGTTTGTGACCATTGCTCCTTGTTACCCCAAGAGGCACCCGGGTGAACAGCGCATCTCCGATCCCTTGCTGCGGCACCCTAATGAATTTGTAGGTGGCCACAAGGTCACCTCTCAGCCTTCTCATGTGGCAGTTCACGTTGTTATGTCATTCCTCCAGTGTTATGTCCTTCCCATTAAGTGGTCCTCCATGATGAAAACAATGGAATCCCCTGCACACTAGGTATTACAGGTGGGATTTTCAGTGGTATTTAGCATTGGCTTCATTCTGCTTTCATGGAAGTCATCAGTAAAACTCCCAGCAGCTGCGAGGAGAACTGGGGTAACTACAGGTACCTTTGAAAACCCCACCTGCAATTGCCTACTAGCCAAGGGGGAATAAAAGCTTAGAGTTCCTTCCCAACCTTGGACCTGTAACATAGACACAGGTGCTCCTTCTTTATGGATCTGGCCTGCTAGAGACTGTAGGTGAAAATCAGCCACTATTTTAGTGATTCTCAGCCAGAGTGCCTTGAGATCCTTCCAGGGGTGCTGCAGGGAACTGTACCAGTTTGCACTGTTGGATATGCAAACTGATTCACAAGCTAAACCTAGTAATTTCAAATAATAATTCATAGCTTTTTAAAAAATATTGACCTGTGATGATCTTTCTGAGATCTTTACAACAGAAAAATTGGTGTATTCATTTTTTTCAAGCTCAAAAAATGAGTAAAAACCTATGAACCAGCTTTTTCCAAGGGGCTGTAAGCCTAACAAGGTTAAGAACCACTGCGCTATTTCATCCCTCTCAAATGTCGGGTTGCACCAGTTCTTCACAGGGTTCTGGCTACCTTGATTTCCATTTATCACAGTGGCATTCAGAGACTAGCTACTCTGCTTCCCAATCAGATGCTAAGAAAATCAGTTCATCAAGGAGCAGAAGATTCCTCCCATTTGACCATTGAGGATTGAACCTTTTAAAGATTATGGTGAAGCAAGACCTGAAGCTCCTGCTGTGAGCTGACTGGGTCACCCACATCCCCCAGGCCTGGTGTGTCTTGCTTCAGCCTGGTCTAGGGTGCGCTGCAATGAGACTTGCATTGGTTCCCACCCAGTGCTATGCACGCCTGTGCATGTAGTGCCTCTGGCCATGTGCACTGGCCGGGGCAGTGCATCTGTGCCCTTAAGCCCTTGATGATCCTCTGGACACTGTCAGCAAATGTGGAAAAGTCAGCAGCTGTGAAGTGCATGTTGTAGCTCTGCTGGCAGATCTGAGCGTGATTTAGAAGCCAAATGAAGGATTTGCGATTTGGAAGAGCCCTTTTCCTCTCCTGTGCTCTGAAATGGATTAAACATGGAATTTGTCTGCAGATTCATCCCCAAATCCTTGGTATTGGCTCCTTCATTATATAGGCATGTGTTTACTCTTTTCCAGTGTCCTGTTCATCATTGCAAGGTTTCTTATTCCTACCTTTCAAAGGAGAGGCAGTCAGTTGGAGTCTGAAAATACATGGTGCTGCAGATGGAGGCTTATTTACTGCATAATCTACAAAGCGGGTTTGATGGGGCACTTGTGAATTGTCTCTGTCTCAAGTGGTGTGGACTGGAATTACTGCAGACAGATGGGTAACAGCTGGGAACTGTTAGAAAATGTTGCTCTGCTACCTACCAACCCCATACCTTCATGGGGAAATGCTGAGAAACAAAGTCGGCTTCTTTCTCTTGGCAGCAATATAGCAGGGGTCCTTCTGGAAATATCA
Source organism: Crocodylus porosus (assembly GCF_001723895.1). Classification (NCBI taxonomy): domain Eukaryota; kingdom Metazoa; phylum Chordata; order Crocodylia; family Crocodylidae; genus Crocodylus; species Crocodylus porosus. Next base: position 871,368 of record NW_017728886.1, on the reverse strand, counting down.
AGAAAAAGGTTTACTTACATTAGATCTTCTTGAGGGAAAGTATAGTACTTAACTCTAGCTCAGGAACTGAAAAAGAGAGGTTGTTTTGGCAAGGTACTCTCTGCTCTGTTCTCCAAGTGCCTGGTAGAAGTTGCAGCCCACGTCAGACACTTGAGGCATCTCGTTCTTTCCATATCTGGACAGTGGTTTCTAAAATCTGGTTGTCCTGGCAGAAATTTGGCATGCTTCCTCTCCAGGGCTTTCAGGAAGCATCCAGAAAACTAGGTTGAGACCTAGGCACTGTTCTGGACTCTGGATCAGTATTGTCCCACTTGCTGGAGAACAGGGCTCGGATGATGGGAGGTTGTTGCCCTCCTTTATCACGTGTTAAATTTAGAAAGTCGCAACAAGCCTTTGCCAGACTGGATGAAAGCCCTGCTGAGTGAGTGAAGGACCGTGTATCTACCACAGTATGACAGCATCTCCCTCTAGGGACTCCCTTCTATGTGAACAATACTTGAGGAGGCATGTGAGTAATACCGCTGGTCACTTCCCCTTTTTTTTTCCCCCAGAGGTGGGCAACTCCTCTAATAAATATTTGTTCCCAGAGGGAACATGCCATTACCCATGCTCCAGACTGAGCAGAGAATCAGTTCAACAAACACTTCCCTCTTGCCTGTGTGCTTTCCCTCCAGTGTCTCTGCTACCAGAGGTTTTCAGGCATGGAGTTGGAGGGGTGTTACTGGATCACCTCTGGGTCTTGTGCCTTCTAGTCATGGTGGTTCAGTAGCTGAATTGGTCTCTCTTGCTGGCACCCGAAATCTGTGATTTTAGTGACAAGGGTGGCCATGCTTGGGTGAAGTCTGGTTCTAGCAGTTCATGGGAAATACAGCACTGTAGAAGGAGCTGCTGAAAGCCTTCTGTGAAAGAAGTCTGTGCCACAGATGATTGGCAAAGGCTCATTAAGGAGCGGCTGGAATGATTGTTACTGAAATATGCTGCGTTGCTCTCTGAGTGCCATGTGATCGTGCAGCACTACTCACTGCTCCCTTTGGCCGGGGCCTTACAGACTTTACCTCACTGTCCCCAAACCCCGTCCCTTGGCAGCCAGGAGAGCTGTTCTGGCAAATACCGAAGAGAGGGGTCAATAATACCGGAAACTTTCTCGGAGCACATTCCCCAATTTGTGTTCAAGTCAGATGAAATGGGAAGGACCTGGGCGTGTGTCAGGGAGTCACTGCTCTTTATGTAACCTTGTACCACACATCCGGATGCAGGAGGGAGCCTGCGTGTTCCTTCTGGAGGTCCTTGGCTTGGCACTGAGGATGTCTGTCATTCAGGAATAGCGTTTTGCACTGTCACTTCTCCTCCAGGCCATTTTTCAGCTTTTCTGAGGCTTTACAGGTTTGTTTCTTTGGTTTATTTGCATTTGCCCTAAAGACAAAATAAAGTTTGATTTCAGGACTAATTCTGACTTGCTAACTCAGGTGTTTCCCAAACTTTTGGTACCTGGGGCGCACATTTTTTGGAATAAAATTCCAGGTGCACTTCACTCTTACACCCAAAAAAGTGGGGGAGGGGGGTATATATATTTTTCAAAACATATAACAGGTTCCATTCCCCTGCCAGAAGAAATCACACTAGTGCTGAGATGTACTTTAAAAATTCAGAACTTCTCTGAATTTTGTTGCACTCCAGTTGAAATTGATGGAGAAGAAATCTGGTGGAGTCCCTGAAGCTAAAAAAGCAGGTGAAAATCACTGATTCAGCTGGTGCCACTTAAGGGCAGCAGGGCCAGGACTTAACCGTGCTGTGTCCTGCTCTTTCCACTCTCTGCCCTCTCTTGACCCCTGGTCTGTACCGCAGGGGGCAAGGGCAACCCCACTGTTGAGGCTGCTCATATGCTGGCCACCACACCCGCAGCCCCTCCTGCCAACCGTGGGATTGTGGGAGGAGGGGAGGGGACAAACCAGGCTGCAAAGCGCTGCTGCTTTGTCTGTGTGTGAGACCACCTATGCGGGCGCTGCTGGAAGTAAGAGGGGGGCTGGCACACGGGCTGCTTGGGGATAGAGGAGGGCAGGGGAAAGCAGCAGCAGCGTTGGAGTAGCTGGGGCAGGAATAGGGTGCTGGACAGGAGAGGAGAGCGTTTACCATTTTGTACAGGATCTTGTGGCACGTTTCCGTTGCTCTTGCAACACACGCCCCTTGAGAATCGCTCCATGCAACCGCCCAAACTCTGAACACTGCGATGGGCTAATTACATCCACACATGCAAAAAGAGATTTAATCTGAACGTTTCCAGCCTTAAAGGTGTTTCTGCTGAGGCTGCATTTTGTAAACGCTTGTTCTGGTTTTCGGTGTCTCTGAACTCTTGAAATAAAAGCTCTAGCTGTGAGGCACTGCATGTGGAGTGCTTGCAGTCTCTGAGGGGAGAGTAAGAAAATTGAGCTGTCTGGTTTCTGAAGCGCAGAGCAGAGTAGCCTTCAGTGCTTGGGGAACTGAGCGTCTTCCATCGGGTAGATAGAGCCCATGAGACTTGGAGCTAGGACTCCTGGCTTTTTCCACTGATGTGCACAGATGCACTGGGCTAATCATTTAACTTCTCTGCCTCTGTTTCCCAAGCTATTAAATACAGGAAATGGAGCTTTCAGGACTCCAGTGAGAGAGTTGTTTCTTTTGAACAGGGCAGTCCATTCACTTCCCTTTTTGTTTCAGATTCCAGAGACCTGCTGAAGGAATTTCCACAGCCTAAAAACTTACTCAACAGTGTGATCGGACGAGCCCTGGGCATCTCCCATGCCAGGGACAAGCTGGTGTATATCCACACTAACGGGCCAAGAAAAAAGGTAATTGTAGTCTTTCCCTCTGGGTGCAAGTCGGGCCTGTGTGTCAGGAGGAAAGGGCCAGGAATCTTTAATCTGGAAATCCAAAGCATCACTCTTTTCAAATGGCTAAATACGTGACAATGGGTTTCACACAGATTCTCCCCGTTTTTACTTCAGCATGTGCCATGTGTATGTGAACCAGTTCCCATCACTCCCTGTCCCCCTCCTCTGTGGAAGAGTGGGTTATTCGATGCAACTAGAGAAGGGGTCAACAACATTTTTGGCTGGAGTGCCAAAAAACACCCTGACCTTGTCTTGTAAGATGTTTCCATGCCAGGGGGGATGGTAGGAGGGGCCGCAAGGGATCCAATCCTTGTTGTGGCAGCACAGCTCCCCACTATCCACCCTGAGGCACCCATGCACCCACTGCCAGCAGCAAGCTGGGCTGGGGCTCCGCAGACCTCTGCATTGGCTTTCACCTCCTGGCCACCTGCCACAGCCAGCCCAGGCTGCCCGCCATAGAGCTCAGGCTGATTGCCACAGGTGGCAGGAAGGCTGCCAGCGGCTTCACTGAAGTCTGTGGAGCCCCAGCCTGGCTCAGTGCTGGCAATGGATGTATGCACACCTTGCGGTAGATGGAAGGTGAGCTTCAAGGGGCCCGATCCTTGTGGTGGCAGTACAGCCCCAGCCCCTTCCCCACCATCCTCTCTGAGGCGCACATGCCAACCAGAATGCATGCCAGGGTTGCCAACCCCTGAACTAGAGCCTGAAGCAGAAAGCAGCATGCTCCAGGAGAGCTGTTCTCCCAGAGATGTTGAAAGTGCCATGGAGAATTTTCTGCCTTATGTGCGCAAATTTAGGCCTTACTAGGTCTAACTTCACTAGACTCTAAAATTGACGTTTTTGAGGAAGCCTAAAACATTCAATTATCACCAGAGCTGTCCAGAAAATGCCAGTTCTATTACCTGAAGAGCAAAGGTTTTTGCACTCATGTCAATGTAGAAAGAAATCAAGTTTGAAACATCTTTTCATGGAGCATTTCAGAGAACTTGAGCCATTCCACAGCCAATGGCTGAGTGGTGGGGACACTCACGTGGGATGTGGGGGGGACCAGCTTCATGCCTTCTGCACTGACGGCCCTAACCACTGCGCTGTTTGTGCTTTGCCCCCCCCATCATGACCCTTTTTGACTTTTTTTCTTCCTGTGTGGAAGAAGCCTTCCAACGAAATTGCATTGAAACCATACATTTCTCTGAAAAACATCAGATTTGATGAATGAGCACTTCTGACCTGTATTCCATCAAAGTGCCCAACTAGATGTAATGAAAGCAAGCCACTTTATACATCCCAGGTTTTCAGAGAGTGCTGTACAAATACCAGCAAATAATTAGATTTCACTTTTTGGGGTGCTGCTGAACTACATTGTGGCCTGACTACCGAGGTGGTCTAATTTGTTCAAAGTTCCTGCTGATTTGTATCAGTACGATTCTTGAATGTGAGCCGAATTGCACTTCGTCTTTTGACAAGATGCAAGTTGAAAAATAACCCACTAACTGGAAGTGTGCTGTGGCTGTGCAGATGGGGGAAGGGGAGGGTGCGCGTGCGAGTAAAGCAGGGGAGCTGCAGAAGTCATGACTGTCAGAGTATAGCTTACCATACTCATTAGGCAGCTTTACCTCCAGAAATCATTTTGCTCTTCAGTAGCTCTGTCTCCTCCTGAGCTGGGTGCCTGGAATGCTGGTCAAAACACACAGCAGCTCTCCTTGCTGTGCAACACTGCTGATGCAGGCTGGGTTGCTTCACCTATTTCCTGGGTCAGACTTTGGCAGCAGGTGCAGACAGCCACCCTCAGCTTCCCTACAGCAATGAGGGCACATGGGTGTTTTCTCTTGCCTCCCAACCCTGTAGGGGCAAAGTTACAGCCTCTGCAGGGCAGCGACAGCAGGGGTGAGCAAGCCAGCAGAGGAGGCTTTGATATTAGGGATATTCTGTGGCTGCAGACTTTCCTGTTGCTTTGCACCAGCCCATTTTCATATTTTTTGGGGCAAGAGATAATCTCATGGGGCAAGGTGGAGCTTTGAGTTTTTCACTGTAGAATGAGCTATGCAGAGTGGTCCCAGCTGCCCATGTCCAGACAAGATTGGTGTCCATCCAGACACCCACAGCACACAACACACTGCCAGGTAACACTATACAACCATCACACAACAGTCCTGCCACCTGTTATAGCTAAAAGCAATCAGGATGTTCATTTGGAAGATTATTTTGGTGTGCGTTTGTGACAAGCTCACACCCTACTATTGGGGAAATTCTGGTTCAGTTTATAGGACACTTGCTTCTAGGACCTGGCTTTATGCCTGGCTCTGCTGCTGTCCAGCTATGCAAATTTTTTTTGGGGGGAGGGCTCCCAGCACTCCATTAGTCTTCAGCAGTCACCTAGATTTCATAGACATTAGGTCTGGAAGGAATCTCTTGAGATCATGGGGTCCAGCCCCCTGGCCAAGGGGCAGGAAGTCAGCTGGAGTGAGATCACCCCAGCAAGACGAACATCCAAGCGTTTCTTAAGAAACCTCTGTAAAGTGGAGCTAGTAAGAAGCCTCAGCTGACAATACAGACCGGAGTGGTGGTGTTTTCCAGCCCTTTCTATTGCCTGCCACTGGGGAAATGTCAGGGTTAACCTCACCCCTGTGTTAGGGGCGAACTGAAGTTATACACCACATCTCATCTTGCTGTTTGCTTCTCTCCTCAGAAAGTCACCCTGCACATAAAGTGGCCAAAGAATGTGGAGGTGGAAGGCTATGGGACCAAGAAGATCGATGCGGAGAGGCAGGCTGCAGCTGCTGCATGCCAGCTGTTCAAGGTGAGCCGCTCTTCCTCTCCCTGCCCTGTCCCTCAGCTTTGCCCTTTGCTTGCTGGTGGTTTGATCTCTGACTTGAGTAAATCTCTTTCCCTCTCCGTTTTCCCCATGACTCTGTCTCACAGGTGGAGCAGAGATCGAGCTCTTAGTGAAGTGGAGGAGACTGAGCTTGCAAACCCACTGACTTCTGTGGCGAAACAGGCGGCTTCTGACAGGCCACCATTACTTCTGGGCTTTGTTCTCTGTTATGTTTTTGATGCTGTTTAGATGCCAGTACTCTCTGGGTCATCCCTAAAAACTTTTCCTTTGCTTGTCCAACATAAATCTTAATGGGGGCTGTCTCTCTCCGACTGCTGGGAGCAAGCCTGGTCACCTCTTCATACCTCTTTCTTACACCTGTAAGGCAGGAGTCCAAGCTCTCCGTGCAATGTATACCTAATCAATCGCACCTGGAAAACAATGGAAAGAACAGCGGGTTTGCAAAAAGTAGTGCTAGAATTAAGATTGTGTGCGGTCCCTGCCCCATAACGCACTTCAGTTACATGATCACATACCCTTTTTTTAATGGGTCCTTTGCCTCATTCAGTGAGCCACTCTACTCAATATTATGTTTTATTCTCGCTGTACGAAATGCTGACTTAGGCCCTCAGTTATTATCACTTTATTATTCTATAAGTATGGAAGTTTTGGAGATGCTCAGGGGAATAAATGGATGGAAGAATTTTTCCTACATGGATAAAACAAAGCATCTTCTCCCAGTCTTGTTTTGGGAAGGGCTAAACCATTTTTGCAAAGATTTGTTTTGGGTGGCAGCAGATGCCACGCAGATACCATAGTGTCTACAGTGCAAGCTTTAATCCAGACCAGTGGTTCTCATTGTCATTAGCCTCAAGGACCCCATCACAGGACACCAGCTCTGAGCTTTTGCTTGGTTTTTTGTTTTGTTTTGGGTTTTTTTAACTACGGAAAAATGCTAGAGCAGTTCTCTTGTTGCAAAGAACTCGGCAAGACCACAGCAGGCCAAATGGTTTGTAGTGCTCTGGATTTCTGTTTGAAATCTCTGGGTTTGTCTTGTGAATCATGCGTAGGTGTTTGCACACCTAAAAGTACTCATACTGTGTGGCACCCTGCTGCACCCTTGAAAGGATCTTGTGGCACCCTGGTTGACAATCACTGGTCCAAACATTTTAAAGTTTGGAAAAGCTGAAAGCAGTAGAAAGTGAAACATGGGTGCACAGTTGCCTTAAGTATGGGTGAGGCTACCAGTTTTGCCTTTTAATAAACAACTGATTCATAATCCAAGGTAAACAGGCGAGAGTATCCATCTGGGGCAGGGATTATCTCTGTGGTGTGGAATGCTCAGTGCAGTAGTGCCCAGACTCCTGATGTGAGGCCTTTAGGGCCTGCCACTTTACAGCAATATTACTGAGCATGTGGTGAAGTTGAGATCTGGCCCATGAAAGCTCATACATCTCTACTTCAGTTAGTCTGTAAGGTGCATTTCTACCCTGCTTTCTGGCCAAAATACTATGGTAATGAGAGGCTGCAAGGTTTAATGTAGAAATGCTGGCAGACCTCCACCTCTTATAACCTGAGGGAAGGCAAAACTTGTGTCATACTGTGGCCTCTTGAAGTCCCTTCCAGCCCTCTCTCTCTGATTCTCTGATTCTTTCTGCATCTGAATGTGAGCCCATGATCCTAGACAGAAAGGCAGAGAGTTTTGCAGCTGCTCGGACAGCAGCGTGGAATAGTTTAGCAGACGCGTGGGTGATCTTGTGGTTACCAGTAAGTATGCATCACCCTAATTCATTTCAGTCAACAGGGAGGAAATGAAAAATCAGCGTCTTCTGCCTAATCCACAGTCAAGACTTGGCGTTAGGATATAGTGCAAATGGATTTGTGCATTTGAAATGTTTACTTTGTGAATCAATCTGGTTTGTTCTGGAGATGGGGCATTCAGGCAGTTGGGGAGACCAGTGCTGAGAGGCAAGGGTGGTTTTCAAAACGTTGCCACATTAAACAGCCAGGGTTTGCCCTAAAACAAGTGAAGTCTGAGCTAGTGCAGCCCCACCATGGTGTATATGAGGGAGACAGTTGGTAAGAAAAAGTACCTTTAGACCAGTGATCTCAACCAGCATGCCAAGGCACCGTGCAGTGCCACCAGGTCTTTGAAGCCTGCCGTGAGGAGATAAGTGAGGTGTAAGGAGGTAAGCTGAATAGATAAACAGTCTTGGGCTTGTCCCTGCCTAAATGATCCCCTACTGCTGGGCCTCAGCCAGGGGGTAAGCACAGTAATCTTTACATCAGTTTTAGAAATTAGGTGCCACTCAATTCAGAGAAGTTATAGTGAGGGCTGCAAGTCCAGAAACGTTGAGAACCTCAGCTTTACACAGACATGTGACTCTTCAGGCCATGAAAGTCCATTTTCATCTTTCTTTTACTCCCCTCTCCCATGCATGGAAAGTTTGCCTCTGCCCTGGTCTCCCTGTGATCCAGGCCTGGTCCTGCCTTTGCTCACTGTTGCCGAGTTCTGCCGGGTTCCTGCAGGTCTCTAATGGAGCGTCTCTCTCACACAGGGCTGGGGTTTGCTGGGGCCGCAGAATGAGCTGTTTGATGCAGCCAAGTACCGGATCCTTGCTGACCAGCTCGGCTGCACTGATGACCGGTGGTGCCCTGAGGGCAAGTGGCGTTCCAAGTCCGGGCCTTCCCTAGCTGACCTGTCAACTTGCTGGCGGCGCATGGAGCCAGATGACTCCATCCAGCCCATGGAGCAAGGGAGGATGCCCAAAGCAATGAGGAGAGACGACTTGGAGGAAGGAGAGCTGGAGGAGGGGGAACTGGAGGAGGGGGAGCTAGAAGAAGAGACCATTGATGTTTCCGACTACCTATCAATGACACAGAATGAAAGTCGGACCTCAGCCAGGGATTCAAGGTAAAGCTATGATGCAGCATGTGGGCTGAAGCCAGGGAGGAGTGGGGATAAGGCCTGTGCTGCATCTCAAGCTGCCAGCTAGCAGTAGAGAGAGCAGCAGGAGTGCTCTGTGAACAGGCTGTACCAGTGCTCCAGGATCAGACCCTCCAGGAGCCATGGGTGCTGTGACCCCCTGCACTGGAGCTCCTTCCTGGAATCTTCCCTTTCTGACAGGAGACTCTGCAGTGAGCAGAGGGTGGCGGTATCCTCACATCTGGTTCTGCATAGTTTGCCATTGCTGAATACCACACATGCGTTTGGTTGCTGTTTTAGATCTGTTTTGCAAGCCTCTACTCATAGCAGTACCATTAGTCTTGCCTTGCCCCGTCTCACCCCAACCTTGGTACTCTTATGGGTGTAAGCACCCTGGGTTGCTGGTCTTCTAGGAGTAGGGTAAGCCAGGACTCTGTTCCTAGTATTCAAAGAGAAAAGCTTTCATGGATGGGGGGTTCAGGCTGACTTCCTTCCTCCAAAGGAGCTGAAAAGGTGATGGGTGTTTTGCAGTCTGCAACACAAGCATAAGTCTGCTGTTGGTTACCTTCAGCCAGAGCTGGACCCTAACTCGGAGGGTCAGCTGGGGGTATCTGCATTCTCTGCCCCTTAATGCCATCTCTTCCAGTCATCTGGTGGTTGCTACTGCAGATCCTCCCTTGCTGATCCACTCTAGAATCTGCTTAGATTTGCAGCATGTTCTTTAACTGCTCAATCTTAGACTATTGCAAGGAAGCTGGGATGGGTCTGAGTGTGAATAGCACTGGGAGAGAGTTTCGTCATATCCCACACACTCTGCTCTCCATCTAGCAGGGGAGGGAGCTCCATTGAAATGACAGATGACACCACTGCCATCAGGGCTCTAACCCAGTTCCCTCTGCCCAAGAACCTTCTGGCCCAGGTGATTCAGATTGCAACCTCTTCTTCCACAGTCAAGGTGAGTCGCAGTTTGCTTGGCTTCTCTTTCTCGGAGACCTATCTTTCCCCAACTGGGCAGGACGGGTCTGCAGGGTCCAGTTTTGGATGACAGGGAAGCGAAGGGATTCCTTGGTTCCCTCCAAAGAGGGGTTAGACTGGGCTGTTGAGCATGAAACTGAAGAGCAGGAAACATTTCACTGGGGTGAAACTTGGCAGCAAGCTCCTCAGCGTGAAAGATTACTGTTAGGCCAAAGTACTAGGAAAGTGTTATGGGGGTGGGAAGGTATTACACATGTCTTTCTATGAACTGTGCTATGAGGCCCCTCCATTTCTGCAGTGTGCTGGACCGTGGATTTCATAATGGTCACTGATCCAGACCTCTCCAGGAGTCTCTCCCTGCTAAAGTCGGGCTTTCACCCACCTCTTCCAGCTGCCCTACATGCACCCAGCAAATGTTTGCTCCCGCTCTTCCTTCCCAGGAAGCGCTCCATGCTGCAGCCTGCTCACTCTGCCTTGTCTTTGTACCCACTGTGAGCTCACTGGGAAGGGGGACTAGCCCAGGTGCCCTGTTTCATAGTGAGTGTGTGGGTGTTGCTATGTAAATGTCCTGAAAGTATTGAAGTATGTGTAGAAAGACCCCACTGCCGAGTGAGTACAAGCCGGTAGCTTTGCAGTCTTTGCAGGTACCTCTGCTCACTCTCAGAAGTGCCTGTCTGTCTTTCTCCCTCCCTAAGGAGTACATGCAGTTCCGTACTGTGGGCACCAAGACCAAGATCTGCAAGCTAACACTGCGCTGGCCCTGTCCCATGACCTTTGCTGCCAAGGGTCGCCGCAAAGTGGAGGCTGAAAACAAAGCAGCAGCCCTGGCGTGCCAGAAGCTTAAGGTGAGGAACATGGACCTGGTACCAATCGCCCTCTTGTTCCTTCCAGTGCATCACTACCCAGTGGTCTGCCAGCAGAGCTGTAGAGATTTTCCTACAAGGGGTTGATGTATCCTCTCAGCCCTCCTACTGTCACCTGGGGCAGACTGACTTCCTGCTACCGTGGGTTGACCAAATGCCCAGCTCTGCTCCCTTCATGTTCTGCTGTGGGAAAGGGAGGGGAGGCAGGGAGGATTATTGGGGGTCAGAATAGTACTAATGGGTCTCCTACAACCTGTTGAAACAGCCTGCAAGAGGAGGTGCTGCCCTTGCAATGACGTCTTTGTGGATGCAGCTGCATTGCTGGTCCTCCATTGTGAATCATCTCAGGGATTTCCCTGTGGACAGTGCGCCCCAAGGCGGGAGCGATGGGAGAGCTGATGGGAATGGGAAGGTCCTGCAGCGTGCTCTTTGTGACGAAAGCAGGAATCATTGGCGTTGGGCCCTTCAAGATGGAGTCTAGTCCTTCCTTGCTGGGCAGTTGTCCATTTGCTCTTCCCAAAGAAGAGTCTGATCCTTGCACTAAGGGGTAGTTTGGCTCCAAAAACAATGGTTTCGTTCCTCTTCTGCTCCTGTTCCCTCCTCCTCAACACTGTTCCACGTGGTGACTTTGCCCCTCTCTCTTTTCTCTTGTCCTCCTGCCTCTGCAGAGCCTCGGCTTAGTGGACAAGAATAACAACCCTCTGAGCCACGCCATGTACAATATGACGTCCCTCCGGGAGCTGGGTGAGAACCAGAGGAAGCCCTGCCACATCAAAGTCCCTGAAGCCACCCTGCGCAAGATTGAAAACTACCTGAACCATGTAAGCCGTGTTCACCTGTAGTTGGGTCACTGCAGCCTGGGAGAGGATAGCTGGGCGCCCTGCCCCTGAACTAGCCAACCCACAGATAATCAGCTCACCCTAGGGACTCCCCATGAAAGCAGTGGAGCGGGGATTTTGGGCAGGTGTTAGCCCATGGGCCTCCATCCATGGTCAGGGGAGCAGACCCACTGGTTGCTGAGTTGGTCTGCAAGGTCTCTGTCTCATGGGGTGGGTTGTCTAAGCAGTAGGCACCTGAAACCGTGGGCACCTGTGGTTCTGATCAGCTGAGCACTGGGAAGGCAGCTCCTCCAGCCACTGGGGAGGGATCTCTGGGTGCATGGATGTGAGTCACTTGAGGCTTTGTACTATGCTCAGCGATCGCTGCTTCGTTTCCCTGCTGTGCGATGGCCAGTGCTGTTCCCCAGGCTGTGTCCTTGCAGTGCTGGGAGGAGATTGTGCTGGTGTAGCCCAGACTGGCCTCTCCCCTATAGAAGGGGATATAATTTCCCTTGATTTCAGTAAGAGCTGCACCTGCCTGCACCAGGGTTGTCTCCACCTCCTCGCAGCTTAACTGCTGGCCTGCTCCTGAACCAGGTGACTCTTCTCTGCTCTGTGTGCTCCACCCCAAAGCCTCCTTCCCTCAGGTGGGGAAGCGAGATGACGCATCAGGCAGCCCTCACTAAAACAGCTCATCCTCTTAGCAGCCTTGACCCACACAGCAGAGGTTAGAGCTAAGCTGCGAGGATGTATTTGCTGTTTTGAGGGAGAGAGGGGTGTGTGTGTGTCCCTGCCCCCTTACCAAGCTGACCATGAGGTAAAATTCCTTTCTGACCCCAAATACAGGGATCGCTCTGACCCTGAGCAGAGGAACAAGACCCTCTAGCCAGGACCCTCTTGGCTGTGATGTTGCTACGCAGAGGTGCCGAGTACATGGGGGCCCGAGGGCCTTGGCCCCTATTGGGAAGAGGGTTGTCACCTGAAATGTGTGAAACTTTCCACAAATACATCATCTTAGACCCCCCACCCACTGGCAAAAATAAAAGTTGATGCCTATTTTGCCATGTGTAACTGAACCACAGCTGCAGCCCTGGGCCCACAGGCATGTGAGATAAGTCAGCCCAGCTGCATACGTAGTGGTGTGCAGCAGTGCTGCCCCCCAGGCACTGCGGTTGCTTGATGCTGTGCAAAGCATCGCTGCTGTTTTGGAACGACTGTGCTACCGTGTGTTGTGGTGCCCAACAAGGAGCCTGCATTGTTGGAGCCCTCAAAGTCTGTTGATTGTGTGCCCTAGCCAAAGCCAGGAGCAAGGAGGGGGCGGAAGCCCAGCTGAAGGGTGGCAGGGGGCTGAGCTCTCAGCAGAGGCTGCAGATAGGCTAAGTCAGTGGTTGAGGTGCTGCAAGGACAACGATTGAGATTTGCTCCAAATGTTAATAGCCCAGGCCAGGCTAGGCCCCTCCGTGGCAGTTCCCTGCTCTGCCTGATAGCCTGCCCCTGGACAGTCTGTTCCAAGGAGTTGCTCAACTACTTAAATGTCTTCTCCTTCCTTAGTACCCAGTGGACTCCAGGGAGTCCAGGCCTCGGATTGCTGATGACATGATGAACCTGAGCAAGGAGCCTGGGGCGATCAGTGACGCCATCACGGGGAGGACTTACCTGCCCTTGTCAGAAGCGGAGGAAGTGCGCATGAGTCAGAATCTCCTGGCCCTTTGGAAGAGGCGGGGGGCGTCCTGGCAGGATAGCCACCCGCTGCCGGTTGATCCTCACAAGGATACCATCTTGTCGGCCATCGAGCAGAACCCAGTGGTGGTGATCGCAGGAGATACGGGCTGTGGGAAAACCACGCGGATCCCCCAGCTCCTGCTGGAGCATTATATCATGGAGGGGCGTGGTGCCCGGTGCAACGTGGTCATCACCCAGCCCAGAAGGATCAGCGCTATCTCAGTCGCCCAGCGCGTTGCGCAGGAGCTGGGCCCCAACATGAGGAAAAACGTTGGCTACCAGGTGCGCCTGGAGAGCAAGCCCCCGGCCAGGGGAGGGGCCCTGCTCTTCTGCACTGTGGGCATCCTCTTGCGGAAGCTGCAGGGGAACCCCAGCCTAGAGGGCGTCAGCCACGTCATTGTGGACGAGGTCCACGAGCGGGACGTCAACACCGACTTCCTGCTCATCCTGCTGAAGGGCATCCAGAAACTGAACCCTGACCTGCGCCTGGTCATGATGAGTGCTACAGGGGACAACCAGCGCTTCTCCCGCTACTTTGGCGACTGCCCTGTGGTCAAGGTGCCTGGTTTCATGTACCCAGTGAAGGAGTATTACCTGGAGGAGATCCTGGCCAAGCTGGGCCGCCACCGGCACCGGCACTACGAGATAAAGGTGAGTGCAGCACAGGCTCTGCTCCCTCAGTCGCATCCCAACCCCCTGAGACTGGTAATAGGGAAAGACCATTGGGCTAGAACAAGTCCTGACCCCTGTGGTTTTCCCCCCCTGCACAGCTGCTGGGTTTGGGTCAACAGCTGTTGGCCAAGACTTAAATCCAAGCCTCCCCTTAATGGCAGTACAGTAGGTTTAGTTAAATCCCATTTATTTGATTAAATTCCAGATAATCTTTATCTCTGCTTTGGGTCTAAACTGTTGACTTGGCAGCAGCTCTTCCTAAATGCTAACTCTTCCAAGTGGCCTCCACTAGAGTGTCCTGAGCTGACAGTTGCTTTCTGTCTGCTAACAAGGAGGCGGACATGTCAGCACAGTCTGCAGGGGTTCAGTCTGGGGCACAAACGTTTGTCTTATTCTGACAGTCAGCAGTGAATGCTGCAGACATGTTTGCTTTCACAGGTCAGGTGCTTGATGGCAGGTTACCCAGTGTGTCTGCAGCCTCCTCTCTGCTGCAGCTGGACCTGCTCCCTGCCTTGCAGATGTTGTTCTCTCTGCTGCTGCCCTTTCAAAGGACCTTTATCACTTGATCCTTTTCACACTGGTCTCTGCCCTGCCTTTGATTCATGAAAAGATGCAGACAAGTGCCCTGCTGATTCACTCTTACCCCAGCTCCCTGGGGCATAATCTTCCCCTGCCCAGGCCCTCTAAGAGGTTGAGAGAGGCCCGGGCCACTTCCATTTTCTGAGGCTCCCGGTATATTAAAAAAATATTAATTGATAGTGCACTACAGGCGGTGTGGCCTGGTAATGAGACACAAGTTTAAAGTAGTATGATGAATGTCGTCTTCTTTCAATCCTGTCAGTGTATCTCTGTGTCTGTATGTGTAACCTCATTTGGAGATAATGTCAGAAGTCTAAATTTGAGGCCCTCCATGAATGAGAGGCCCGGGCCAAATGGCCCTCCTGGTCCCCCCTGTGATAGGCCCTGCCCCGCCCTACTCCAAAACCCATGACTTGGCTTTACTATGTAATACATGATGGCATGTTCAAAGAGTTTACAATAGATGGAGTTCACCATCTACTATTTACTAATAGTATTCAGTATTTACTAACTTACTATTTACTAGTACTATCTACTGTTTACTATGGTAGACAGTAAACGTCATAAAGTTCAAAAGTCTTGCACTTAGGATGGAACAATCCCATGCATCGCTACAGACTTGGGACCAACTGTTTAAGCAGCAGCTCTGTAGAAAAGGACCTGGGGTTCACAGTGGACAATAAGCTTGATACAAGCCAGCAGTGTGCCCTTGTTGCCAAGAAGGCTACTAGCATCCTGGGCTGCATCGGTAGGAGTGTTACCAGCAGGTCGAGGGCAGTAATTCTTCCCTCTATTCAGCACTGGGGACGCCACATCTGGAGTCCTGTGTCCAGTTGTACAGAAAGGATGTGGACACATTGGGGAGTCCAGCAGAGGGCAGTGCAAATGGTTCAGGGGCTGGAGCACGTAACTTCTGAGAAGGGAACTGGGCTTATTATTCTGGAGAAGAGACGATCGAGGGGGATTGAATGGCAGCCTTCACCTCCCTGCAGGGGGGATTGCAAAGAGGATGGAGCTGGGCTGGTCTCAGTGGGGGCAGATGGCAGGACAAGGAGCAATGGGCTCAAGCTGCAGCAAGGGAAGTGGAGGTTGGATATTGGGAAAAATTTTCTCACAAGGAGGGTGGTGAAGCACTGGACCGGGTTACCCAGAAAGGTTGTGGACTCTCCATCCTTGGAGGTGTTTAAGACCCAGGCAGACAAAGCCCTGGCTTGGATGATGTAGTTGGGGCTGGTCCTGCTTGGAGCAGGGGGTTGGACTAGATGTGACCTCCTGGGGTCCCTTCAACCCTCCTTGTCTATGATTCTGTGTGCATGGAGTGTCCACGCCGCAGATATCTGCTAAATCAGGTTGAGAGCTTGTAGGATTTACAGCTCCTAGCTGACCCTTGCAGTGCTTCTGGAGCATGAGGGAGGCGAGCTGCTGAGGATCTTATTACATAGAAGAAACTGGTAAAGGTTGTGACCAGAATGAGTCAGTGTGAGAGCGGGGAGAGAAGCTCGAAATCAGTGCTTCTCTGGCGGGGGTGAGGGCAGGGTCTGTAGAGGGGTGGCTTCCCTCTCCAGCTGATGGGGGCACTGCCACTCCCAGGTGTTCACCCTCTCCTTTTATTCAGCAATCAGATGATGAATGCGTCCTTGACCTTGATCTGATCACAGACCTCGTGCTCCAGATTGATACCCATGGAGATCCAGGTACGTGCTGCTTCATTCTTCCTCACACTTGGTTATGAAAGGTGGACAGGTGGTGGGGGGACACAGACATGACACACAGACACAGCAGATCAAATCCATAATGTCAGGGCTGGCCCCAGGGGACACTGATAGCACTTGGGAGGACCCAGCCTTTGGTTTTTGTGTTGTTGGGGTCCAGCTGGTCCAGAGCTTCTCCTCTAAGCCTTTGGAGGTGAAGTAGCCAGGAAGCTGAGGGCTCTTGCCCCCAGGTAGACCCGCTTATTGGTGAACAGTTGTAGCTAGTGCGGTTGGTGGAGATAGAGGGACATGTGCTACATCTGGGATTAACTGAGGCTGCAGGAAGCCAGATCAGTTTGTCAGCCAGGCTGCAGTTAGTGAGCACGTTTCAGTTGTTCTCTCAGGGGCCTGCTAGGACAGAGCCAAGCAAGCAGGGTTGTGTCCAAAGCATTTTCATGCTACAGTTGCAAGGACTCTCGAGACTCACAGGGTTTAGAACAAGTCATCTGGCCTTGCTTGTTCTCTTAGAGATCAATCTATTAGTTCACCAGCTGGCTTATGCCTCAGTTGTGTGCACAGAGGGGGTCAGGAAGCTTTTCTAGAGTCTCCACTGACATGAGCTTGCAGTGCAGGGTGGGATGGCAGCTTCTGGACTGGGGGTGGTCATCGCCTCCCACCCTTCAGTGCTGCCAGGTGTTCACAGCACAGGTGTCCAGTTAGAAGCATAGAGAAACAGGCTTGGAAAGGACCTCCAGAGGTCATCTAGTTCAGTCGCCTGCCTGAGACGGGATCAGCCCTATGCAAACCGTTCCATACAGCTGTAATCTAAACTCTATGCAAGACTACCCTCAACCCTGACACAACATGGACTTAATGCCCTAACCTGCCACAAATAAAGCATAGTCCAGAGGTCATCGTGTCCTTTCATGCTATGCACAAAACCGTTGTAAAAGGTAGATTCCTATGCCAGCAGTCAGCAACCTTTGACAGCACAACCTGGACAAGACCCAGTTTGGGTCAGAGGTGAGAAGGCAGGTGCTAGGACCCAAGCACTGCTGGCATTTTTCCGCAGGGCAGCACAGGGAGAGTGACTGCTGCCAAAGCCTTGCGTGTGCGGGCTGTAGATTGCCGACTCCATCATACACGTTTCTACACGTGTATGCTTCTAGCGCAGTGGTTCCCAGCCTTTAAGTCAGGACGCCCCTCCATAACTTCCTGGAATTTGGCGTACCCGGGTTGAGGACCACTGTTGTACTGCCTTGGCTTGCTGGTGAAGTGCTTGGGTGCCCAGCCTGTGGCTTCAAGCCCTCGCCCTGGCCAGCACAGAAGGACCCACAAACATTTCTGGATGCTGGCACGATGCAGCCTGTATGGACTCTGTCAACATGTTCGTGCTTTGTGGGGATCCAGCTCCCCAGGGCCCTTGAGCTGGACTGCAGGTCCCCGGGTGGTGCATGTGCCATCAGTACAGCAGGGGTCTCAGCCATCGTCGGTCCTAACATTAACAGGTGGGAGCGTGTGAGAAGGGAACAGGAGGTTCTGGGACTAGGAGGGAAAATGCTGGGTTTCCTTGGAGCACAGAAGGCCTGGTGGGCGGTGCACGGGGACTACAAGAGTGTCTCCAGCACCCTCCACATCTCAGGCTTGTCTGTTCTGCTTTGCCTCCCTCGTAGGTGGGATCCTCTGCTTTCTTCCCGGTTGGCAGGAAATCAAGGGGGTCCAGCAGCGCCTGCTGGAAGTACTGGGCTCTCAGAACAGCCGGTACCTCGTCCTGCCAGGTGAGGTGGCGGCACAGAGTCTCCTCGCCCCAGTGTGTGGAGGGGGAAGGGACACGCTGGGTGACTGCATCGGGCACGCTGGGTGACATGGATGAGCTCGAGCATTCTCAGATGCGCCATGAGCCTGGCACATGCTCGAGCGTGGCTGTTCTAGCTGCCCAGATGGGGGGTTCCAGTAAGGAAGCTGGTCCTGGGCAGAGCAGGAAGGCGGGGGGAGGCCTTCCCACTTGGACTTCAGGCCTCAAGCGCATGCTCCCTGAGATGTGCAGCAGGCCAGAGCCAGGGGCGGGTGGATCTGCAGAGAGCGCATCACTTACCCCAGCAAGGGAGCAAGATGGGCACGTGTGAGAGCAGGGAGCATGGCGGGCTCTTGAGGCAGGGCTTTGCAGCCAGACTTGGCATGAAGCCTGGCTGCACCCAGGCAGGGGCAGAGGCGCTCTTTGGAGGCTTGCAACTTCTCCCCGTGCTGCTGACTGCACGGGCTGGCCTAGCTAGCAGCGCAGCCTGCCTGTTGCCAGGCATCTCCCAGGGTCACTGGTCCACAGAGGAAACCTGTGGGAGGGAGGATGAGTCACCGGCCCCTGCCAGCGGCATGAGTCACGGGCGAGCCGTGCCCCACGCCGTCCCCAGCGGGGCACGTGCAGACTAGAATGTGCCCTCGTGGGTGGGAGCGGGGGCTGCAGCGGCCTGTCGGAGGCCTGGGGAAGGCCAGCAGAGGCTTACCAAACACGGGAAGCTTCAGCTTAGACCTCCAGGCACTGAGTTACGGAGCTGGAGCAAGCCCTTTCCCAGCAGCATGTGGAGCGTTGTCCCCCACGGCGTCCTCCTTGGCATGCTCGATCTCCTAGTGGTGGGTGCTGGGGGCAAGCGTCTGAGGCGTGCTTGAGTGAGCACAGGCCGGCCTGTCTCAGTTTAAGACTGTTCTTCGGGGACTGCTGCTGCTCCAGCCGTACGGCAGCACTGAGTCTTTGCAGGTCCCCAGTGCAGGCCCAGCTCTGGTGGCAGTGGGCAAGGTAGATTTGTGTCTCCATAAGCTAACTGCATCCAGCTCCCCCACAACAGGCGCTCAGCAGGAGGTGGACTTCCAGCCCCTCACTGGCGAGCTGTGTGGGAGACAGAGCTGTAGTGGTGGCTGTGCCCATGCCCACCTGCTAGCAGTGGCACGTGGGGCTTGTGGGAAGGGGTTTATGTGACTGTTGCCTCTCGTGCCAGTGCACTCCAACATCCCCATGATGGATCAGCAGAACATCTTCCAGCGGCCCCCGCCTGGTGTCCGCAAGATCGTCCTGGCCACTAACATTGCCGAGACCTCCATCACCATCAACGACATCGTGCACGTGGTGGACAGCGGCACCCACAAGGAGGAGCGCTACGACTTGAAGACCAAGGTACCGGCTTCATGCCTGCTCTGGAGCACCTGTGGGGCACGCCATCAGCCATGCATTGCCCCTGCAGCTGGGTTAGAGAAGCCCCAGCCTGCTGCTAACAGTGAGGCTTGGATTGCATCCCTCTGGGGCAGGGAAGTCTGCCTTCCTGGCATGGGGGTGGTCTAAGCCCAGGCATGTTTTCTGGCAGGCATTGCCTGGTTGATCTTGACCCCACCAGCATGCGGCCCCTTGTTTATCCTTGGCCAAAAGAGGCTTTTCTTGGAGGCCTCGGAGCAAACCATTGTGCTGTCCTATCCTGTGCATCTCACGCCCTCTGGTCTCCCAGCTTTATAACCCCTCCTGAATGCACCCCCGGGAGCTTTCTTGTAGCTGCTGATGACTGTTGGCCTGAGGGAGCCCCTAAGCGCCCCGAAGTGGTGTGTTGTGGGGCAGAACTGTCGTCCCAGCTGCCTATGCGAGGCTTCTGACTGTAGGTGTCAGCACCACAGCCCGCCAGTTTCTTAATGAGAACGGGCTGAGAGACAGTGTCAAGGCCTTCTGAAAGTCCAGGAAGACGATGTCCACTGCTACCCCTGCGTCTAAGGGTTTGGTGACCTGGTCGTAGAAGGCCACAGGTTGGTCTGACAGGACCTGCCGCTAACGAACCCGTGTTGGTTGCCCCCAAGCATGACCTCCCCCACGGCCCCTCATGGACATGCGCCAGGATAACTCTCTCAAAAAGCTTGCCCAGGATCAAGGTTTCATAATTTCATAGTTTCATAGTTTGTAGGGTCGGGAGGGACCTGAGCAGATCATCTAGTCTGACCCCCTGCCA
>NW_017728886.1:813159-850718 GCF_001723895.1 Crocodylus porosus | reverse complement strand
TGACTGTGTGGGTGTCTACACCACAGCCCCCAGTTTCTTAATGAGAATGGGGTGAGAGACAGTGTCAAAAGCCTTCCAGAAGTCCAGGAAGTAATACTAACTGGCCTATAGTTTCCCGGGTCCTCCTTCCTCCCCTTTTTGAAGATGAGAACCACGCTGGCCTCTTCCAGTCCTCTGGCCCCACCCCAGAGCCCCACGAGCGCTCGTACAGCCGTGCCAGGGCTCCCGCAATGACCGCAGCCAATTCCCTCAGCACTCGGGGGTGGAGATCGTCCGGACCGGCTGACTTGAATACATCCAGTCCCTCCAGACGTTCCCTGACTAGATCCGCCCTGACCCTGGGCCTGGGTGCGCCTCCCTGGGGCTGGGGGGGTCCAGCAGCGGGGGGGCTGATTTGGTCCCTGCTCAGGAAAATGGAGGCAAAGAAGTCGTTAAATAGGTTAGCTTTGTCATTTGGTGTGACAACCAGATTTCCTAGCATGTCCTGCAAGGGCCCCACATTACCCGGGACCTTCTTTTTGCCCCCTATGTACTTAAAAAAGGATTTCTTGTTGTCCTTGATCCGGGTTGCTCGTCCCAGTCCCATCCCCGCCTTGGCCTTCCTGACCCCCAAGCAACCGCGTGTAGTCCTCCCTGGGGACGGCCCCTCCCCGCCATCGGGTGTGCGCCTCCCTTTTAGCTAGGAGACATTCCCGGATGCTTTTGGTGGGCCATGGGGGCTTGTGCACCCTCCTGCCCCCTTTGATCTGTGTTGGGATTACCTCCCTTTGGGCTTGGAGGATCGTCTCCTTAAGGACCCACCACTCTCCTTGGAGCCCCGGCTCCCCTCCCCTCCAGGATCTCCGTGTTTCCCTGACTATTATCCTCAGGGGGTGCTCAAGGGGAGCCTTAGGCTGCCCTGCGTGCGGAGCGAAGGGAGCTGTGACTGGTCAGGTTTAGCGTGGCTGTTCAGTAGAGGTGTGAAACCACTGTCTCCGGGGGCTGCCTGCTGGAGGGTGGCAGTGCCTACGTCCTTCTGATGCTAGGTGTCAGGGGAGTGTGTCCCCCAGAGCACTGCATGCCAGTTGTGCTTATAACGACCCCTGTGTGACATTCCCAGCAGCTCAGTCAAGGACGGAGAGTGTTCCCAGGCTGGATCTTGTGACCCTCCCAGATCTTGTGGGCCTCCGGGCTCGTTTGCTGGGTGCAGCGATGTGGGATGCTTTGGAGCAGGAGCTCTTTAGTCCGGAGCGAAGGCCTGAGACAGGTCAAGGTGCGGCAGGTGTGTTGGCTCTAACTTTGTCTTCTCCTCCTCCCCAGGTCTCCTGCCTGGAGACAGTGTGGGTGTCCAAGTCCAATGTGGTGCAGCGGCGAGGGCGTGCCGGCCGCTGCCAGTCGGGTTTCGCCTACCACCTCTTCCCTCGCAGCCGCCTGGACAAGATGCCGACGTACCAGGTCCCGGAAATCCTGCGCACTCCCCTGGAGAACCTGGTGGTTCAGGCCAAGATCCACATGCCAGAGAAGACGGTAAGTGTCTCCCCTGGCCAGGAGACCAGGGGGCTGACTGTCTTCTACCAGCGGGGCTCTGCCTACCTAGGACCTGATCCCCTGGAGACAGGCAAGCTGCAGTCTGTGGTGTAGAAAGTGGCATGGGAGGACACCCAGGGTGTGGGTGACATAAGTGCTGCCAAGCTGGGTTAGATGAGTGGTCCCCTTAGCCCAGGATCTTATCTCCAGCCGGGACAGTGGGAGATGCTTTAGAGGGAGAGGACACGCACAAAGCACATCCATGCTGGTCTGTCCCCTGTTGTGTCCTCCCTGGCATCAGTCATGACAGTTTGTCAGCTCCGGGAACTGCTGTCCTGGTGCCGAGCTGCAGAGGTGATGCAGAGGAGCCCTGCACTGACTAGTTACACAGGTTGGGGGCTCCCGGGCAAGTGTAAGAGCAGGGGTACTGGCCTGCTGTCTCCCTCCCTGGGCTTCCGCATGTCACCGTCATTCTGGCTTTCTTATCATCCCCTAAACCAGGGAGGCCCAACCTCTAAGCCACATGTGGCCCCTGGAGCTATCACATCTGGCCTGTGGCACTCCCCATGGGTTGGGAAGTTTGCAGGGGGAGGGTGGTGCCCGTTAATACAGCCACCTCCCTTCTCCACCAAATCCCCAAGGCCCATGCACCCAGTTGGAGCCAGGCTGCACCCCGTTTCTCTCCACAGTGCTGAGTGATGCGCCCCATTTCCTTGTAAGGCTGGGGCAAGCCGCCTCCCCCCATCCTCCGGGGCCAGGTGAAGCCCTTTCTCTCCTCTGCAGGGGCAGACTCAGACCATGCCACCCACCCACCTCCCTCTGTGTGGCTGAGTGGTGCTCACGTGCTGACCCCAGGTGCTGGTCAGACCAGGCACTGTCCATTTGGCTGGCCACAGAAGAAGGTTGAGCATCACTTTCCTAAGCCACTTGTTACTGTGCGGGCCTGACCCAAAGGAAGCCTGCCAGGTGGCCTAGTCCGTGCCCTGGCTAAATGACGCTGCCCAGAAATGCAGAGCACTGAGCTCCTGTCCCAGCAGCAGGCCCGGGGGGGCAGGAACTGACGAAGTCTCACATGCTCCCTGCGCGAACGTGTGTTGCAGGCAGTCGAGTTCCTCTCCAAGGCTCTGGACAGCCCTGACATCAAAGCCGTGGATGAAGCTGTGATCCTTCTGCAGGAAATTGGTGAGCTAGTGCCTGGGTGGACAGTGAAGCTGCAGCTCCTGCCTACATGGAGGGCTGGGGCTGGGGGTGGCTGAGGTCCTGGCTGCAGGGGGAGCAGAGCGCTCGCTCCAGACCTCCCCTGTTACCTTTATTTTGCACAGTGCTTAAGGTGCCAGGTGGGACTGGAAGGGCATGTCGGGCTGGTTTGGAGCTCGTAGCCGGGGTTCTGCTCCCCTGGGATTATCTTCCAGTTCTGTCAGCTGCAAACATGGAGTTGAATGGGTTAAGGGGCTCCCTCAGGGCCACGTGTGCTGGGGAGTGAGCCCACTGGGGACCCCCACGCTGCGGGGAAGATGGCAGGAGGCTGATGAGGTCCGTCCGACTCCCACAGGAGTGCTGGATCACAGGGAAGCCCTCACCACGCTGGGCAAGCGCCTGGCACAGATCTCTACGGACCCCCGGCTCGCCAAGGCCATTGTCCTGGCCTCCATCTACCGCTGCCTCCACCCACTGCTCGTCATCGTCTCCTGCCTCACGCGGGACCCCTTCAGCAGCAGTCTGCAGAACCGGGCCGAGGTGGACAAGGTGAGGGACTGCCTGCTGGGGCCGGTGGGGAGGGAGGGAGCAGGGCAGGATCCATCACCTGTCTGACCATGAGCTTCCAAGAGAGGTGGTGCTGTTGCCTAACTTGGAGATCTTCAAGAGGAGGCTTGACCTCACGGGGCTGGGGCCGTGTGACCGCGGTCCTTTTTCCTGCCAGGGGCAGGGGGTCGGACACGATCCACTGGGTCCCTTCCGACTCTATAATCTATGAAATCTATGACCCTGTCTCCTAGGCCAAGGCCATCCTGAGCCAGGAGAGTGGGAGTGACCACCTGGCCTTCGTGAGGGCCGTGGAGGGCTGGGAGGAGGTGCTGAGACGCAGGGACAGTCGGGCCAGAGACAGCTACCTGCAGGACTACTACCTCTACGCCCCGAGCCTGCGCTTCATCAACGGTGAGTGCCTCCCCATCCCACCAGCCTCAGCCAGGGCCCAGCAGGTGGCTACACGTGAAGGAGTGAGTACTGCGCCATCCAGCCCCTGCCTGGGCCCGGGGGTGAGCGCTGCGCTGCCACGAGGCAGCAGGAGCCGGCTGGGAGCCTGGACAGCCAGCCCTCCCCAGGACGCCGTGGCAGTGTCTCCGACAGCCCGGGCCTTTCCCTCTGGGGGAGCGAGGCAGGGTGAAGGTCACCGCTGCCCCCCAGCAGCTGACAGGCTGGCAGTTTCCTGCGTGAAGACCCAGGGCTGATGGAGCTGGGTGGCGGGGTGCAGTGGTCAGCCCCTCCTGGGCGTTGAGGCCGCTCGTGACCATGGC
This sequence comes from Crocodylus porosus, assembly GCF_001723895.1. Taxonomy (NCBI): domain Eukaryota; kingdom Metazoa; phylum Chordata; order Crocodylia; family Crocodylidae; genus Crocodylus; species Crocodylus porosus. The sequence continues at coordinate 846,696 of NW_017728886.1, read as the reverse complement.
CTCCTCTCCTTCCCACAGGTTTAGTCAAGCAGTTCTCTGAGAACCTCTATGAAGCCTTCCTGGTGCCGTCGTCTTCGGACTGCACCTTGCCCTCGTCCGCGTGCAACCAGTACAGCGAGGAGGAGGAGCTGGTGAAGGGCGTCCTCATGGCGGGGCTCTACCCCAACCTCATCCAGGTGCGAGCACTCTCCTTCCCTCTCTGGCACGGGGCAGGAGTGCCGGCGCCTCCCTGGTACCGAGGCCAGTGCTGAAATGACCCTGGCCCGCGCTGGGTGCCTGCATCCGGGGCAGCCTGGTGGCTGGGAGATTCCCGCCAGCTGTGGGATGGCACGGGGTGGAGGAAGGCATAGGCAGCGCTGGTTCTCCCGCTGGCTGAGCTGTCTCTCTTGTTCCCAGGTGAGACAGGGCAAAGTGACCCGGCAGGGGAAGTTCAAGCCCAACAGCTACGCCTATCGGACCAAGGCCGGCACCGTCCTGCTGCACAAGTCCACAATCAACAGGCAAGTGGGCTCCCGAGGGCAAAGCGGGAGGGAGGATGGTTCTGGGGGGAGCCTGAGGCCAGCGGAGCCAGGGACCTGGGCAGGGGATCGTGGGGGGCTGGGATGGCCCCTCAGCGGGACTGTGGGCTGGCCATGTCCTGCAGACCCTTGGCCCCTCCTCGGGGACCTGGTTTGGGCTGGGCCGGGCCTGGCGAGGCGAGGCATGGCGGGGTGGGCAGGCAAACAGGTGCCCTCGCAGCTGATCTCGGTCTCCTTCCCCCTGGAGCAGGGAGGCGTCGAAGCTGTACAGCCGCTGGCTGACCTACTTCATGGCGGTGAAGTCCAACGGCGGCGTCTTCGTGCGCGACTCCTCCCAGGTCCATCCGCTGGCCGTGCTGCTAATGACCGACACGGACATCCACGTCCGAGGTGGGTGCTGCTGCAGGGCTGGCGCCCGGGTCTGCAGCCCGCCAGCCTGGGGTGGGAGATGGGGCTGCAGCCTCCCTTGTGGGCTGCTTGCTCCCAGGTGACCCGGCTCCTTCGGTGAGTCTGGCAGACCTGGGGGTAGCCCTTCAAGCACCGTGGGGGCAGCTTCTTCCTCTCCCCAGGCCTGCCCCAGCACAGGAGCCTGTCCCGCTCTGGGCCGGGGCTTGGTACGGTGGAGACGGGCGGGGAAGGGGCTGTGCTGGGAGGGCTGGCAGCATCCGAGCGGTTTTCAGGCTGACAGCTGTGCCTCTGGCTCCTGTTTGGGGAGGAGGAGGAAGAGGAGGAGGACTTGTGTGGCCGATACCTCCTGGCCCAGCTCCTGGGCGATTTTGACTGGAAGAGCCGTTTTTCCCCCCGGGGCGAAGCAGACGTGGGCATCTCAGCCAGGAGCTGGGATGCCAGCTGCCACTGCCATTTTGTCCCGTTCCCACAGCTTGTCCCATAGGGAGAGCCCAGTGCCGTGGGAGAGCCTGGCACTGGCTGGGGAGAGCAGTGCACGCTGCTGAGCAGTGCCAGGGGGTGGCTGAGCCTTGGGCCAAGCAGGGCAGGGGTCTCCTCTGCAGTGGTGGGGAGGGACGAGACTGCTCCCACCCTCCGTTTACCTGCGCCCCTCTCCTCCTCCCCCCCAGATGACGGCTGGCGGGCGACCGTGTCCCTGACCGACAGCGACCTGCTGGTGCTGGAGGGCGACTCCTACACCATCCGCCTGCTCCGTGACTTCCGCGTGTCGCTCTCCAAGATGGTGGAGACCTGCCTGTGCTACGAGATGGCGGCCATCCCCGGGGACCTGCAGCACCAGCACAGCCAGCTGCTCGACATCCTGGTGGACCTGCTCAAGGGGCCGCCCGGCAGCTTCGGGGCCTAGATGCCTGCCCGCCTGCCCGCCCGCCGCCGTCGCCGCCCGCCCGCCCGTGGGGACTTGTAATTTGTATAAAGCTGTTCACAAATGTTTATTTAAATAAAGTTCTATTTATCCCTTGTGAAGTCATCTCTCTCCATCCTAGAAGATCACTGTTGTCTGAACCTCCAGGCGTGGCCACCGCTGATGAGAAGCCAGAGCAGTGCAGCGCCAAGGCCCACGGACGGACGGACCAGCAGCACCGCTCGCGAGGCTCCCAGCGGCCTCTGCCGGACAGCGACGGATCCGGCTGCCTCCTGCCCGCCACCCTTCGCCCCACCCCACGGGGCCGCGCGAGCTGCACGGAGCAGGAGGATGGACAACCCGGCTCCAAGGCCGGGGCGCGGATGCGGCAGCCCCGAGGGGGGCAGGGCCTGTTGGCCGAACCGGAGGGCGAGCGGCCCGGGAAGGCGCCGGCCTCCACATTCCAGAGCCAGGGGCGTCCGAGGCCGAGGCCGCAGCCCCCCGGGGGGCGACGTGCCGGCGGCGGCTCTACCCATTCCTGTCTTTGGGTTCGTTTTTTCCCCCTTTTCTCTTTCTTTCCTCAGTGTTCAGTTCTTTGTTCTCTCCAGGCTGTCATCGGGATGCACGCCGGGGCCGTGGGCACAAAGCTCCCTCGGTTTGCTACGGATCAGGGACCATGTTGGCACGGGAGCAAGCGTCGGGCCAAAGCACAGCACCGCTGCGGGGGGAGAGATCCGGCACCTCTCCCACTTCCCCGCCAGTCGGAGGGCACCCCCCACCCCGCACCTCCCAGGGCCGTCGCGAGGCGCCTTCGCTAGCGTGGGACCCCGAGCTGGGACGTGCGACGGAAGAGCTAGCGCCGCGGCGCTGGGTCTGCGGGCGGCGACTGCGGCACAGGCCCGGGGTCGGGCAGCAGCACTGCCGGCTCGCCTGGTGGCCACAGGACTTGGGATCATTTGTTTTGTTCGCTCTTTCTGATGCTCTTTGTAACTGGCCAGAGATGAACACGCTGCTGGGGGCAGGGGCCGGGCCCTGCTGAGGGCTCGGGGGCGGGAGCCGCGTTACAGCGGTCCCGGCTGCCGTTTTCTCGGGGCAAAGCCCCCAGCCCGGCCGGCCTGGCGGGGCAAAGAAACCAGCTTCACGCTGCTCCAGTTGAAGGACCGTAGCCACCGATCCGGGAGTGAAAGCACAACAACGGGGTAGGGGGGACTCCGCTCCACATCCACGAGCCACCCGGTGGGGGAGCGCCGGAGCACGCAGCCAGCGAGGGGCTGGTCGCAGGCCCCCAAGCGGGGAGGGGGGAGCAGACGCAGCCCCCGCGCAGCCTCGGTCCCCGGCAGCCCGTGTTCACTCGAAACTATTCATCTGCATTTCACTTGCTTGAGAGGTTTGTCACCCTGAGTTGACCCGTGTTTTCCTTGCGTTCTGCCTCCTGTGCTGGACACTTTGGTTTTTCCCTTCCAGCAGGTTCGAGAAAAATACAAAAAACAGAAAAAAAAAAATCCAAACAAAAAAAAAAAAAGACTAAGCTCTTGTCTCCATGGTTCTGTGCTCGTGCGTGTCGGGATGCTGCCGTGGCTGTCGTGTGATACTGGATCTTTTTACAACCTAGATTAAAAGACAATAAAAAGGGATAGAGTAGTAACCGCGTCTCCTGCCTCTCTTCGGTGCGTCGCAACGGCGCGTGCATCTCATCTCCCGAGTCTCCCGTGCCCCCAGCAGCAGAGCAGAGGCTGGGCAAGACTCTGGCTCGGGGCAGGTGGCTGTTGGCCTGCCGGGATGTGGAGTCCGGCCGTTGGCCCGATCTGCCACTTTGGGCAGCTGGGCTCTAGCTGGTTTCTTGTATCTACTGTATCTTAAAGAAGTTTTAATTTCTACCTTTAGTGTCTGCGGGTAGTTCTTTCTTGGCCGTACTGCACTTTTGCACATGACGGGCCAGAGTTTGAACTTTTCTGTTCTCTGGGCATGCCTCCGCATTTAGTTTGAAGGATGCCCTTTGGCCTTGAGCGGCCTCCTTCGCTCTTCTGTTAAACGGTTACCGGTCTGCTCGCTCCCCCCCAGAGCTGCAGTATGCGCCTTTGCTCAGCTGTCAGTGGGGCATTTTTTTAAAAAGCTTCCCAGGTGCCGGCAGGCTTTGTACACCCTTGACTGCTCCCCTGAGCGTCTTTCTAACCAACCTCCTTGGGTTGTGTCATTGCCTTGCCTCCGGTTGCCCGCCGGCAGCGGGGGCTGCTTTGGCTTCCTGCCTCCCACGGGGCTGCTGGGGGTGAGGCTCCGGTTGCTGGTACAGCGGCTCAGCAGCAGACGCCTCTTGAACCAGGTCCAGCCGTGCTTCCCCTCGCGTCGGTCCCGTGATGAACAGCTTTAGACAGCAGTTGTGTGATCGCGTTTGGAGAAGCCGTGTCCTCGTCCCGCCCGCATGAGGCGGTTACCGGGTGGGCAGGGGGAGTTGGCTTCTCCCGTTATTATGGCCCATCCTGTTGTGGCAGCTTCATTAATCTCGCCGAGTGTTTCGTAATCGCCGCTGCCTTCCTGGGCAGGCCCAACGCTGGGCCTATATTCTTTATTATTCAAATTCAGGATTATGGGAGTTTTCCTTTCCTCTGCTACACCCAGGGTAGACTACCGCTCCCCCCCACGACGCGGCCTACTCCCCTCCGCGCTGAGGCTAAGGAAAGGCAGCAGAAGAAACGAATGCTGAGGAGTCGGGACGTAGGAGCCGACCCGCTGGCTGCATGGTGGCATCCGAGCTCCTAGAAGTAGTGGGAAGGAGGGTTTGCCATCCAGCCTGGCTCTGCCGGGCATCAGGTGGTGCACATAACCCGGCAGCGCTGTACCCAGTAGCGTGCCCCTCGGGCTTGGCGCGACTTGTTGTGTCGAAGGTGCCCGTTCACACCGGGCAGTCGTGTTCCCCCACCTCCTCTGCTGGCATCCATAGGAGCACATGCACGTATTTTCCTGGCTCCTGCGTGTGCCACTGATGAGGGATTCCCAAGCAGGGGCCATGCCCTGCTCCCTGCAGCACCAAACCCAGCGCCCTTGGCCCTGCCTGCTGCTTCTGGCCACGGGGATGCTCCATGCAAGAGCTGCGGCCCATGGATGGGCTCATCTCCGTCTGTCCCAGCCTGGTGCCTTCCTCCCGAGACCCATCTCCCTGGGCAGCAGAGATGGGATTGCGCCGCTCTGGGCCCGAAGCCTCATTAAGGCGTGCGGGCTCTGCTTCGCTGCTACGGCTCAGCCACCCCAGGCTGGTGCCCGAGGCAGGCGTTTGCTACACGCATCGGGTCCGTGCTCAGCAGCCGTCACAACAGTGGGGAAGATGACGAAGGGACTGTAAGCAAACTGAAAAGCAAAGCGAGCGTGAGAGCAGTGGACGAGCCGCCAGGGAAGTGGTGGACGCCGCATGGCTGGGGGGTGTTACCGGGGGGGTTGGGGGCAGCGGTGTCTCGTTTCTACCCCAGGGACCGACCGGGGCTCTGGGCTTGGCTGAGCGCTCCGGTTCCCCTTCTGCTGTGCGCCAGGCATTGGGTGCTGGCTCCAGCCAAGGCTGGGGACTGTGACTGGGCTGGGCTAATTGCTGCCTAGAGGGTCAGGCCTCTGCTCTGGCTCAGCCCAGCCTCCGCATTTGGGGTCAGGAATTTTTCCCCAGGGACAGACGGGACAGGGTGGTGTTTGCCTTCCTCTTGTGGGGGTGTGATCCTCTACCCAGGACCACGGTGCATATTGACGTTTCACAGGTGCAGGACACGGGCTGCTGCAGCTCCCCGGCAGCTTTGGTTTGGTCAGGGGATACTTGCAACACGACTCCCACCCCCCGCGCACTTGGGACTGCATCCAGCCTCCGAAGCCCTTGGGCCTGGGGATCCTGGGGACGCCTCAGCCTGCTGCAGCCGCAGGCTCACTTGCTAGGGCTGATGCCAGGCCAGTCGGAGCTATGGGGGGGGCATGATGTCACATGAGGCACACACAGCTGCACTTGCGCGTGCGCACACTCCCGCTTTGTACGCCCATGCTGCTCCAAGGAGCCTGGCCCTGTTCCAGCCCCGGGCTTGGCCATTTTCAATTGTCCATGACTACACCAAGGGCTTGGCACTAACCAGGCTGAATGCACCTGTTAGTGAGGGGAACAAACCCTCCGTACAAATTCAGCTGAAGACAGCAGGCTGATTGAAGCTGCAGCTTGCAGGGAGGGCAAGGGGCATCGGGAGCAGAGCAGCACCCCCCTGGGGCATGGAGGTGGGGCACGGCAGCCTGCAGGAAGCCTCTCTGAGCTTTGTAGGACTCGCAGACCCTCGTTCTCCCCTTCCAAGCCTTTGGCTACCTGCTGCTGCTGAGCCGGGGCTCTCGGCCTTCCCAGACCCCCCCTTCATGGGCTCGGGGGTCCCCTTGGGAAATACCAGCTCTTCATTTTCACTCCTTTTGGGCATACGGAAGAGCCCTAAAGCAATCCTGCTGCTGCTGCTGCTGAGCCTCCAGGAAGAGCGCTCTCACCCTGCTGGGTGCATCAACAAGATGCTTTACTGGACATTAGACTCATTTAATAAGCAGTAAAGTGTCACTGTCTACATCTGTGAGCAAATATTGCACAGTAGATTAGGTTTTCTACTGTTTTCTAGCACCTGTAGATACATGTAGATGCCGACCAGGAGCAAATTCCCACAGCGGATGGGGAGTGGTACAGCAGCTCAGCAGGACACTGCTCACCAGCCCTGTGGAGATAAGGGCCAGCCCCCACGCCTCTGCCAGTCCTGGGCTGGCACCCAGTAGAGCCTGGAGCTGCCCCTGGGTGTTGCAGAGGGCAGAGCAGGAGCAGCTCTAAACTGAACTGCTCCCCACCAGGAGCAGATTTGCTTCCAGCAGCCACATGTTCAGCTGGTTGCAGGGGCCTGGTTCATTGAAAGTGAACTGTCTGCACAGAAAATTCAGGCGCATTTGTTTCACATATAGACATGCCCTCTGGGTCCCTACTTGCACTCCCTGGGCTGAGTGGGTGACTCCTGTTGGCCTACCTCACAGTGCTGACATTGTGTGGCACCCCTGGGTGTCATGGCTCCTGCTTGGGAATCACTGCCCCGACAGCTGCTCACCTGGCAAGGGCCAAGGCACAGGGATGTGGTGAGAAGGGAGCTGCAGTGTGCTGGGATAGGGGCAGCAGGGGCACGAGTGGGGGTGAGCTGTAGGATAACTAGGGCTGGCCTAGGGCTGTGGCAGCACTATCCCAGACCTCTTTTCCCCAGCAGTGACACACTGCACAGCTTGGTCCCAGGCAGCCGGGGCCACAGTGCATCTGTGGGGGAGAGGGGAGGGAATGGGGGACTAGTTCAGCTACTCAGCCCATGTCTCCAGGAGACTCATGTGTCATTCCCTGCAGTGCTTGCCTTTCCTTGGGCCACAGGGAGCTTGTCTCTTCCCTGACGCATGCAGGAGGATCCTGAGCCACACCAGGCTGGCCCCACAGCTCAGCGTTGTGTTCATCAGAGACCCGCAGGCAGGGGTGCTAGGGTGGGGCTGGGTGAATGGAGGTATAAACACTGCTGCACTCGCATGTATTTTTTGTGGACATTAAAAGCACATCAGTAAAAAAATTTCCACGTCAGTAAAAAAATTAAATAAATTCTTGGGTTGGCAACTGTGGCCAGGCGTGAGGGAAGGCTGGGGTAGGAGGCTGTGAACAGGCATCACATTGGTTCTGGGAGAAATCCACTTGTCCTGGGAAGACAGTGCCGGACCCCTTCACTGTGCCACTTCACTCCACCACCCTCCAAGGGGTACTTGATGTGCCAGTGCTTCCCAGGACACCCTGCTGTTCATCTGTACAGGTACCACGGCTCATTGCAGGAACAAGCCAGCCAGGGTGTGATCTCTCACCGGCCGGCTCCCTGCTGGCGAAGGAGTGGCAATGCAGCATTGTAAATGACTGCGACTCTTGATCATTTTTTTGTTCTGGACCAAATCCGAGACAAACCAGTCCCAGGGCAAATGAGACGTCTGTTTATAGCCTGAGTGACTCCCCCCCCGACAGCTCAGGACCCTCTGGGGATGGCAGGTGCTACAGCAGGGAAAGGAGCAGAGCCCGGTTCGTACAGCACCAGGCACAGCCCGGCATCAGCCCAGGGCTTGGCTTTCCAGCAGAACATCTTACTCCCTCAAGAAATGCGACCTCACACTGGGGCCAAGGTTGAACATCTAGAAGCTTTATTTCAATCCTTTACAATAGTAAGAATCACAACGTCAAAAATCAGGAAATGCTGCTAATGGAGACAGTCGTACACAGCCCGAGAGGAGGGTGGAACAGAAAGGCAAAAGCAACCACGATGAACTCCCTCCCCGGTGGTGGCAAGAGGGGCAAAGCCCCCCTGCCCCGTCCCACAGCTGTCGTCTCAGCCTTTACATCCATGCAAAACCTCCCCCCTTCCCATCAGCGTCGCCCCCCACAGCACTGGGCCATCAGCACCACTCGACATTACAGCAAGAGTTGGTTGCACGGTCGCGGCCGTGCGGGGTCGGCTCCACGCTCCCCTCCAGCATTAGGGGGAGTCTACCCAACGAGGGGCCGGAGCGTCGGCATACTACGCCTACAACACAAAATCATAGTAATACTGAACACTGAGAGAGCGTCACACACACACTGAGCAGCCTCACAGCAGCCCTGTGAGGCAAGTATTATTCTCCCCATTTTGCAGATGGGGGAACTGAGGCAGGGAAATTGAGTTGCCAAGACCAGAGGGAGCCAGGAGTCGAACTCCAGGCTTCCTCGCTCCTGGCCCCACACCCAGAACGCGCCTGCCTCTGCATCCACCTCCTCTTCCACAGTCTCCTTCCATCCTTTCCCCACCACGTCCTCATCTCGGTACCTACGTGAAGGGGGAGCGGAGTCTGCAGGCAACACTGAGTGCAGAGGCCGGGGGCCTGGTGAGTGGTTCACACGAGACACCAACCTGTTGCTAAGTGAAACTGGTGAGAGACTCGGATCAGCCAACGCCAAACCTAGAGCCCAGCTCGGCGCTGGAAGGGATTGGGGGTGCTGCTTGCTGCTGCCTTCCCATGGCTTCTCCTGGTCCCCGTTTCCCCAGGCCTGCAATGCCGACTGGCAGCCCAGGGCCCGGATCCTTCTTCCTGGTGCCAGCCGCCCAAGTGGCACAAGGGAAGGGCTCTGAGCACGAGACGCCTGCAGTGGAGGCCGTCTATGTGCAACCGGAAGATGCTGAGCAGAAACCGCAGTGCCTGCCACAGTGCCCACGGGGGTGCAAGTCTAGCGTCCCATCCACACCCCATGCCCAGCATGGGCCCGACGTGAGGAGCAGAGGGACGAAGCCCCACCGGGGAAGCCGCGGCACCTGGAGGGCAGATCCAGAGCCCTGCAGCGCCAGCGGCCAGTCCCAGGCTCCTGCCCTGTGGCCACGAGTCTGGAAACCCGTGTATTCAAGTGTCCTTGGCAAGGGAAGAAGCTGCCCCGAGCACTGCTGATGTCCCTGATCTACAAGAGGATGCAGGGCCCTGGCACGCGCAGCGAGTCCACCAAGCTGCCACCGGCACCGAGAAGCCCTCTGCTCCCGCCGACGCCCCACGTTTCCAGCCAGCGCGCCCATGCGCAACACGCACCACTGCGTGCCATGCCCCAACGCCATCCACGCCACTGCCCGTCCTCGCCACGTACTGCTTCAGCCAACCACGGACCCCTCCACGCTGCGCCCGGCACTGCCCGCAGGGACGCCGTCGCACGGCCACAATGGAGCTGCTCCTTGCTGGCGTGAAGGCCGTCACGTTCCTGCTCCGCCGGGCGCTTCGGGGGGTGACTATGCCCCAGCCAGCAGGAGTCAGGTCCACCGTGGCCACGACATCCCTATGGGACGTGCTTCTCGCAACCCACACCTGCCTTCCAGCCAGGTCCCTGCGCTCCCTCAGCAAACGGCCCCCTCGCTGCCCGCGCCACGCCGCTACCAGAGGCCCCGCACCAAGCAGCCCGCAGGCAGTGCTGGGGCTTGCAAGGGGAATCTCGGGCCGGGAACTTGCACATACACACCTAACCCCAGCCGCACAGGGAATGTGACCCCGTCCTCGGGCCACCCCAGGAGTCCCCAGTACTCTCCTGCCCTGCCAGCCCAGCCCGATTCACCTGGGACGCCAGGGCGCTGGGAGCCCTGCGTGTGGACAAGGAGGCAGCTGGAGAAAGCCTCCACCCCAGCCAGGAGCCGTGCCGACCCTGCTACCCCTGCCCTCGGCAGCGAAGGGCGCGGGGAGCAGGGAGGCGACCCGGGCACTCGGGGTCGATAGTCTAGTGACTGAAACGGCCCTGACGCCTGCTGCCCCCTCGCTGTCGCGCTCTCTGCCTAACTCCGCTTTCGCTCCCATCCCTCCGCGCGGAAGCAAGTCGCGTCCACCGCAGCCTTCGCCCCGTTCCCGGGCGAGCAGCAGGTCCAGCTCTTTCTTTAAAACAAACACAAAAGGTTAAAACAGAAGACCGCCCCACCTCTGCCCTGCCCCAGCACCCAGGCCTAGCTCGACTCAGCCACAGGCAGGCACAGAAGTGGAGGTCGCTGAATGGGGCTGGGACTGTAAGACTGGACCCTGCACCCTGGCCCAGGCTCTTCTCCTAGACCCGCACCCCGTAAATTTGCCGGGTCACATCCTGGGGGGAGAAATGCACCACCCTTTGCAAAAACGAGGGCGTTTCCGCAGCCGTAAAAACTGAAGTGCAACGTTTCCACCCGCCCTCAGCACAAGCCTTCCCCACCCCGTCCTGGGACCCCGGGGACAGGAGAACCTCGAGGGGCCTGCACTGCCCCGGGCTCCGAACAAAACGCTGTCAGCATCCTGCTTCCCTCGGCCCGGCTGCGCCCTGCATCAGAGCTGCCCCCAGGGCGTCACCCGGAGCAGGCGTCTCAGTGCCCCAGCCCACGGGGAGGCCTGCTCCAGGTGACGCGCGCCCACCCTCGTCCCCCGCCGAGCTGCCCGTCTCAGAGCAGACCCCGTTATTGCTTCGGGAAGCAAAGCCGATGCCAGGGACCTCCAACCCCCTCTACCACCTTCCCTGCAGTTCAAGTGTTGGCATCGGCAGGTTTCGATTCAAAATTTAGTAACCGAGAAAGAAGGAAGCCTCAAAGAAGGGCAGTGATATATACACCTGCGGGCCACATGCAGGGGCGAGGGGTGGCAAGAGCCAGCAGCTTCGGAGGGAGAGGGGCTGTGGCGGTGCCCGGGCATCGCAACGCAGCGCCGCTCTCCCACCCGGGGCCGTGCTGGACATCGAGGGCTCCTCGCCGGACTGAGGGAGAGGGACAGCAAGTGCAGCCGTGCTGTGGCCTCCCACCATGGAGGGCTGGGGAGCAGCTGCTTGGGTCTGAGAGACGTGGCGCTGCCCTTGCTGCCTCTACCCGCAGCCCGGCTGGCACAGCCGCAGAGCAAGCGCAAGGAGAGCGGACGGGGCGAGGGGGAACAAGGGTATTAGTGCTTTTCTGATGGTCCCCCCAGGGAGTGGCGACAGAGACAGGCAGCCACACCGCAGCCGAGCACGCCCGGCAAATGTGAGCAGCTTGGGTGCTTGTCCCTGGTCCTGGGATGAGTGTGCATGTGCAATGAAGGGAGGGGGAGGGGGAGAGGTGGGGGAACGGTGTGAGGGCTGGGGTATATATAACCGCCCCGGTCAGGTGCAAATCTGCATTGCTTATCGAATTTCGCCTTGAGAGGAAAAAAGCACTTAACGCAACTAGCAGACCACTTGGATGCCAACTAGCACACTTTAATGCCGTTTTATTAGAAATCATGCAAACTTTAATATAAAAATACAAGTGCAATAAGAGAGTCTTTGTGTGTAAATACAGGCTCCGGGCGGTCGCGCCGGCGGCAGCTTCCCAAGCAAGTATTCTCACCAGGCGGGGATGCCGCCACCGCTGCCTCGCGGACCCCCAGTCCCACCCAGCCCAGCCAGGCCGGCCCCCGGTGGAAGTCTGCCTCCAGCTACCTTTGATCCCAGTGTTTCGTTATCTGCTTGCTGCTTTGTGTTAGTTGGACTCGAGCGCACGAGGCTAATTTACAGTTCGTTTTGTTTCTTTAGTGTCGTTCGCAACGTAAAACAAGGAGCTCGGCCCACAGCCCAGAACCCTCCAGAGCAAGGGCCGTCGCCCCACCGCCTGCCGACCCGCGCCGCAACAAGGCTCAGCCCCCCGGCCCTCTGCAGACTTTCTGCTCCCCGCTTCTCTGCTCTTCCGGACGGGAGGCGGCTCCTCCGTTCTCCCGCCAGGTCTCGTCCCAGCCGGGTGATCGGGTCACCCGGCCCATCGTTGCCAACCTTTCCCTCGCCTCAACACGTAGCCCGCGCTAACCCGCAGCACCCTCGCGTCTCTCCCAGCCACCAGCCTCCGGCCGGCGGTTATCCGAGTTCATAAATAAAACCGCCTTCCCCCCCACTGACCTCGCGGGAGCTGCTGCGCGGGCAGGTGCGGGAGCACCCACCGGAGCCGGCAACGCAGCCCGCGGGGGCGCGCCAGGCACTCGCGCCCCAGCTCCTGCGAAGTCAGCGCGGGGCCTGGCGGAACGGCTGCGGCAAGGTTTCCTGCTAGCTCGTTCTCGCGCCCTTCCCTTCAGACATGGCTTATTCCCATGAATTTGCTCCGTTATTTTAAAATATTAAAAACAAACAAAACAAAAAAAAATAAATCTCAACGATAAAGAAAAAAAGAAACCCAGTTACAACGGCTGGATATGTCGGTAAGAAGCCAGCACTGCAGCAGCGGTTAATGTCTTTACTCTCCTATGGTTAGGGGAAGAAGGGGAAAGAGAGAGCGAGACAGAATGAGAGCAGAAGGGAAGGGGACGCAGCATGGGTCAGCAGCTTGAGAAATCATCAACACTGTCACGAAAAGAGTAAAAGGTGAAAGTCAACAGTTAAAACAGCCTAGCGTGTGTATGTACGTGTGTGTGTGTGTGTGTGATCTATACCGTCATTCAATAGGAACAGCAGAAACCCAAGCAGCAAGGGGGACACAAAAAAATAACAACAAGAACGTCGTGTAGGGAAAGAGTGTAAATAACGGTGGAAAAAAAAAAAAAAAAAAAAAAAAAAAAAAAAAAAAAAAAAAAAAGAGGAAGGTCACAGCTTTTCCCCATTAACTCCAGCCTGGCTTTGGCCCGCAGGCAGCGACGGAGCGAAGCTCAACGGCCCCCGACCCAGGGCTGGCTTAAACACCCCTTCGGCTGACAGATCCCCGGCCCCCTGTCCTGAAGGCAGAAGCCTGACCCTCGAGCTGGCCCTGAGAGCCGCCCCGGTGCAAGGACGTCAGGTGAAGAGAGGAGAGGGTGGCGCGGGACAGGGGGACTGTCAGGGCAATGGAGACCGAGGCAGCCTCCCCGAAAGGAAGCTAGCCCTGCTCGCGTGCGGTGCCCTTCCCCTCTAGAGCCAGGCGCCGGGTTAAGGGGGCCAAGCTGAGTCCCCCTGGGAGCGCGGAGGGGGAGACTGCGGGAGTCACAAGCCTTGCTGAGAAAGCGCTGCAGAAAGGTCTTCTGCAAGGGGAGCCGGCTGGTGCAGTGGTGACGAGGCGGTGGCCGCGCCGCGCCGCGCCGGGCGGAGGTGCTGCTGGGGTTGGGGTTGGCGACGACGGTGTCCGCTCCGTGGTCCGTGCGAGCCGTGGCCTTCTCACGGAACGCCAGCTGGTGGGGGTCAATCTGCAGCGACACAAGGGGGGGGGAGGGGACAGCAGAGGAGACACAGGCAGGGGGAGGGACAGGGGACGGAAGACGATACCAGAATGTCATCATTAGATGCCTGGAAAATAAAAGGCAATTTTCTCCATTAAACATGAGGTGGCAGCAGCAGCGGCAGAGACATTGCTACAAACAAGCAGAGGCAAGCGGGGTCCTTGGGCACGGCCAGGCCACGGGGTGCTGCCACTTACTTGTTTCTTGTATCTGAGTGTCGAAGCTCTGACTGTCCCTTTGGTCACCACCGCCCGCGGCCGCGGGCACAGCCGGCCCCACTCCGTTCTCCTGCGTGTTGCCGCCCGCCGGGGGCACAGCCGCCGCTCCGTCCAGGGGCGCCACGGCTGGCGGCGCTGCCTCTTTGCTCTCCTCGGCCTGCAGCGAAACAAGGGGATCGGGAAGGACAAGGATGAGTCGGGGGAGACGGACGTGGCGTGGAACAGAGGCCGGGCTCTAGCCCCTCCGTGCTCACCAACGTGAAGGGCTGTGAATGCAGCAGAGGCACCCTGCCCTCTGCCCCTCTTCTTGGGGGTTGGACTAGGTGACCCACGGAAGTCCCTTCAAGCCCTGCTCCTCTACTATTTCTTCCCTGAGACTCGGTCCTTACAAACACGGCCCTCGCATTGGCTGATGGAAGCCGCGTGGGACTGGACAAGTGCCTGCACGGCCAAGACAGACGACCCAGATCCGGGGGCTCCCACAGCAGCCGCAACCAAAAGCAGCACCTTTCTCAACTGGAAACCATGCTGCCTGCATGCTTGCAATAGAGCTGGCTAGCCCGTGGGCAGGGGCGGTGGGAGCGCTGCTAGCTGCACATGGGAATCCCACGGCAAGTCAGCCAGGGCTGGGCGTGACGGACATCGGTGTGACCTGCACCTACCACTAATGCCACAGGTGACTCAACGGGCAGGAGCTCAGGAGGAGAGAAGCAGCTCTCAGCAGGCTGCACTCAGGCTGTCAACGTGGCCCAGGACTGTGAATACGTGTCTCCTACCTCTGCCCGAACCTAGCAGCTGCTCAATGCCATTCGCCAGCCAAGCTCCTGTTGCCCGGAAGCTAAAACCGACCCCAAAGGATTCCAGATACAATAGGGTTTCGAATGAAACCACAGGCACCGATAACAAATTGAAGAGGCAAATCTCCAGCACCAGGTCGATAGGTGCTGCATCAGCCCAGGCACTGACTATTAAGACAAGGACATTTTAGAGGACATAGCTGCATGTGGGCATGAGCGTCTCCCCGCTACAGCGAAACTCCAGTATGCTGCCCTGCGATCCCCAGAGCAGAGCTGGGCGCATGGGATGCCACATCCCTATGGCAGAGAAGTGTGCAAGAAGGGCAGCAAGCCATGGGAAAGCAGGGACCTACTCTTCCTTGTGTGCAGAGGAAGGCTCGGAGCCAGGCAGCTCCTGCGAAGGATTACCAGCTGCTGTGAAATCCCTGTCAGAGCACCGCACACATACATCTCAGCAGCCCGGTGCAAGGAAGAGTACTGCTGATCAACTGCAATGGCTCCGAGAAGATGGGCAGTTATGCATACACACCGCTTGGACTCACGAGCCGCTGTGGAGGGAGTGGGGGCTGGAAGGCAGGTTGCCCTTGCGCCCGTGCCACCCTGGGCCCGACTACGGGTCTAATGCAGAAGGTTTTATGTAGTGCCGGCACTGCCAGGGTCAGGGGTGGGCTACGCCCTGGAGGGGGTCCAGCAGCAGACTGCTCGAAGTGGAGCCTGGGCTTGCAGCTCCCGCCCCGTTCAGGGTGGTGATGGGAAGGAACGAGACAAGGAGGTGGAAGGAGCCCGAGGCCTGCCTGGCCGCGGGGCAGCACGTGGCACCCACCTTCACTGGGCCTTCAGTGGGGGTTTGCCCCGTGCTGTCCACGGAGCCCGCCTTCGCCTGCGCTTTCTCCTTGGAGTTCAGCTTCTGGTTCTCGATCTTGATGTCTCCTCCCCCTGCAGCGAGAGGGGGAAACTCAAACATCTGCTGGCTTCAGAGCTGGGGGTGCTCGGAGCCCATTAAGTTGAGCCAGGCCTGCCCCAGTCCCCCTTGCCCCATCATGCGTTCCTCTGGAGGCCAGGGAAACAATGCCCATGCCTCAGCTTTTAACCAACTCCGGCCCAGGCTCAAATCTGATCCCTGCCAAGACAGAAACCTGGAGGCCTCCCTCTGTGCAGACAAAGCCACAGTGGAACCAAACATGACTTCCAGAATCAGACCTCAGAGAAAAAACTGGCTCAGAGAAAGCCAAGGGTCAGGAGAAGTGCATCGAAGCAGCACACGAAAAGCCTGCAATCACCACCACCTGCAATCCTCACCCCAAACACACTCCTTCAAAGGGGCTGAAAGGTCGAGACACGGTGGGCTGCTACCCCCAGCTGTCCTCTTGTGCTGCCTTTGTGCCCCGTGACCTGGTCTCTGCAACCTCAACTCTCTTCTGCGGGGTCTAAGAAGGGCTTGAGGCCTGGCCTTCGGGGTGCCTGTGCTGAACCACACTCCCTTTCCCTTTCCTCCGCTGCCAGCTGCCTTCACAGACCACCACTGCCGGGGGCAGAAAGACACGTGTCCCATTCGGCCAAACCCCAGCGCCTGCAGTGCAATCCACGCCGTGACCCCATGGTGCAGCCGGTACGGAGGGGAGGCCCCTCCAGTCCCAGGGCTGGGTGCCCTAATCTTTGCTGGAGCAGCAGGAGTGACCTGGTGTTTCTGCCAAGTGCCAACTGAACTCGGTCAGCAGCCTGTGGCCCTCAGGCTGGATCTGGGCCACGGAGCTGGGGCTTCAAGCTCGGGGCCTGTGCGGGATGGGAAAGCCCCTGGCGGCAGCCCCCACTGCCGACCGTGGCTGGCCAGTCCAGCCTGCTGCGGCTTTAAAGAAACGCCCCAGCTTTCCGCAGACAGACCGGCAGCATCCTTCTGGCCCACTGGACTCCATTCGATATCCAATGCAGCAGACAAGTCTGGCAGGGGTGCTGCGTTTTAATCAGCCCTGACAAGAGCAGTTATTGTTGGGTCCGACTTGTGACTGCCGCGGGCTGCCCAGACAGGGGTCATGTTTGTGGCACCGTGTTCTCAAAGAGGGAGGCAGTTTTGGATGCACTGAACTGTGATGCTGTGCACAAAGCTGGCTCCGGGCTGGGCACAAGGGCTTCTTGGGAACAAAGGCACAGGCAAACTCATGTTCGAGCAGGCACCCTTCCTTAGCGGGGTCTCCTGGGTGCACAGAACTGCCCTGTTAGCAAAACTAGCAACCATCTGGGGCCTGACCATAGGGTCTTGGTCGTCTAACCTCCCCTGTAAAAACAAGCAAATTTAGGTAACTGGCCACCAGCTGTTACACCCTGCATTAGAGCTACACTGAACCCAGTGCCGGGTTAGGAGCCCAAAGAAAACCTCGGACACGCAGGAACCGGTGCAGCACGACTGCCGCGTTCCCATCCAACACCTCCACGGTGCGGACAGCCTCAGGATACTCCAGAGCCGGGTCACGATACATACAGAGTCGCAGGACAAACGGTGCCCTGGAGGGAAGTGACTTTGCCCCTCGGCAGTGCCTTCTCCGAGAGGAGCTCAAGGCAGGAGACAAACATGAATTAAGCCTTCAGATCAACTTTGTAAAGTGGGAGCGATCGAGGCTGAGAGCTAAGCAGCTTGCCTGAAGTTAAACACCGAATTCCTGCCACCAGCCAAAGTCTGAGGCCAGGCTTTCCGATTCCCAGCTCCTTCTCTACCCATGTTATGCTGCATCCGTAAGTAACTAGGCATCCGCTTGACAACCATCCGTCTGCCTCGCTAGTCCCTTTGCAAACCAGAGCTACGTCGCAACGACACGCAATATTCACAGCCTGGCAGAGCATACAGAGGACGTGCCAAGAGACTCACCTGGCTTGTGCTTGATAGTCGTTTTGGAGCCGCACTTGGAAGACACCTTGGAAAGGTCAACTTTCTTGGTCTGGATCTGCACCTACGGAGACGAGGGAGAACAATGCAGTGCACAGAAAGTGTTTCTTGCGGAGCCAGGAGCCGCGGTCAGTCGTACTCAGTTAACCTTCTTCTGCCCCCTTGCCACTCAAACACCTTTTCCTATGAACTCACTAGCTCAGCAGTTCTTAAAAAGGCAAATATTTACCAGCACTACCAAAAGCCCTGGCTCAGTCAGCAGAGGGTAAGATGTGTGCAGACAGACGCATGTCAAGGAAAGCTGATAGATGGACAGGGGCCGGAGAGGAGTCACGGAGCAGAGCGCACATCCATGCGAGTACAAATGCCCCACACCGTCTCTCCCCAGCACCAACCCAGGCGCTGAAGATTTAAGGCCTCCAGCCCAGCGTCAAGGAAAAAACCCCCCAAACTCAGCAGCACTGCCCCAACTCCCTGTGGAGTGTCAAGTTCATACCCAAAGTTCATAGCCTTTTCTTCACTGCGTTATCAGCCAACAAACTAAGGTGTCAACAGACTTCATATCAAATGTCCAATGGCTGTTTATAGGCATCCGGGATGGGTTTGTACATCAGCTAAGAACGGGGAGCGAGCAATCACTGTGCCCACGGACAGGCCTTGCTACTCTTATAACCAGGTCTTGCTTGGGGTTCTTGGAAACCTGCTCCAAAACCCCTCGTCTTTCCCCACTGCATTTTATTCACTTCAGCCACACTTTTCCCACATTGTTTCCTGGCCGTACCCCATGAGATATTTGGGCCTGGTCCACAGCTGGCTGTGAACCTCCAAGAAAAAAAAGGAGCAATGCAAGTAGTGACGTTAGTAGTTTAGTAAACGAGCCTGAGTCAGTAACGAGCCAATATCCCACCCTGTGGCACCGCAACAGAACAAGGGGGAAGAGGCCTTTTCAGTCAAGGCCTCACAGGCAATCCTGAAGAGGATTTCATGGCCACTCCTCATGGCGAAGGGTTTGAGTCCTGACCCAGGCTCAACTCCACCTTCGGCAGCTGCGTTCTGCTTGCCCCCGAATCCAGGCGCCAGCTGCAGCTGCACATGAAATGCTTTAGTCTTGCTCTTTTACTCGCAGAATAGTTACAGGCCAGGCAGAAGTAGCACAGCCAATCTACCCCTGAAATGGAGAGCTAACTCGAAGGTGATCCACTGTGTCTCGGCTCTTCTCAGAGACTCCCAAAGTTACCAAAGCTTGAACATTTGTTTGCTTAGGACTGGATTCAGACTAACTTGATTTCACTGAAGCCACTCTAGTGCCTTCAGGCGGTGCTGCTCACTGTCACTATTACTGTCACAGAAGTCCCATCACATCTTCCCATCCCTTACTTGTCTACTCGTGTGCCCAGACACACGAGTAAGCCCTTCACCGAAGTCCCTCGGCAGCTGTTGCCCGAAAGCTTCTCATGTTTCCCAAAGCTAGTTTCATAAAACTCACTGCTACCTGGAACAAAACTTCCCCCTCGAAGGGTCAGGTCTTTTGACCCAGCGGCTCCAAGTTAAATGCTGACTTTGCTGCCTGAATTCAAGGGCTCAGGGTAGGAAGTCTGGTCCTTCATTAATTTCTGTTGGTTGTTCGCCTTTCTGCCCCTCTCCCCTTCCAGACAGAGTGCACAGCCACAACACGGAGACCCTACGTGGTCTCAGGTGAGCCCCAAACCACTGCACGCAGACTGAGCGTGCAGGAGGATGCACATACACAGCAGCCAAATGTTCTGCTCCAGGATTAACATCTGCTTGGAAGTGAGGCCTTTTCCACTGCTTCACTCTAGCATTTTCCCCTTATTTTTTAAAAGCATAATAATAAATTCTCTTCCCAGGTGGAATATAACACTGCGGCCTTTAAAGCAGAAGTGTCAAACTTTGCAGCCCACAGAGCTGTGTTGTAGGGCCTGTGAGGTTCATGGAGGGGCTAAGAATTCGGGTAGGGGTAAGCAGGAGCAAGGCGCACTGCTCAGATTCAGAGCACACAGGCCCCTTGGCACTGGGCAGCAGCAGTGGAGGGCGAGCAATAGCCATGTTAACGCCCACGGCCACCGCTCGCCCCATGGTCCAGATCCACAGGAGCAGTTTGACACTGCTACTTCGAAGTGTTTGTACCAAACATAACGTGAAAGCAGCAGCACCACCTACAACCCCTTGACCCCAGCTTCTTCGGTATCCGCACACACAATCAGCCCCTCTGTGCAAAAAAGGCAGGTCAGATATAGCTCTTGCAGCATTTTTCCCAGAACACCATAGGAATTAATGGGCTAGGAAGTTCCAGCCATTTCTACCACGGCCCAACCGTTTGTTTCAAGCCTTAACCTTGATTGTCGCTAATGACCGGTCCAAGGAATTCCCAATAGTCGCTACTGGGGAGACACGAATGTTTGAGGAGTCCATGGCTTCAGCATGGCTGATCTGGTGTTGGGCTCAAGGATTTCAAGGTGGAGCTGCCTTGAGCAGAACTAAATGAGCTGGACAAGAACTGTCCTGGGAGCACACACCTGCGTTAGTGCCAAGCAGCAGCGTGAGGGATAAAAGGAAATACTATCAGGAGCAGCCAGCTAGGTTCCCCAGGGCTCTTCCACTTGCACTGCCATTGCCCGGGCTGTGTTTAGAGATGACAGACACCTGGGAATACTGGTGTTAGCTTTTGGGCATCTGCAAGCTAAAAGCAGATGCGCATTTTACTCTGTTCTCGGAGCAAGCAGCTTAGCCGGTGTACGTACAGGAAGAAGTGCGGAGAGAAGGAAAGAGACTGGGAAAACCATGTGTGAAAATGGAAGCACCCCTCTTCTCTGCAATGGGGGAAGATTTGGAGACTTTAGAAAGGTTTTAAAGGAAGAAAAACACAGGCCACAAACTAAAGATTTACCCTGTACCACTTCTGCTGACAGCCAAGGAAGAAAACATGTGCAAGACCCTACTATAAAGATGCCAGTGATGGAACAGCAGCAGTTCCCAGAGAAAGCCCCTCTACGTGCGCGGATGAACACTCTGATAACGGCAGCTACCCTGCAACCATTTGGTTTATTTTGGGCTGTAAATCCAGATGATAGGTACAGTCTGTCCCAAGGAGATAATCTATGGTAAGAAACAGGAACATGCCAAAGCTAGAGAGCCACACAGCACATGCACTCCCCACCCAGGTGGTGTGCTGGTCTAACATGCCCTCCCCGGCCTTCGACTGAGCTGGGCTGCTGGTGCCTTCATGAAAAATGACAGACACACGCTCCGACTGCAAGAACACGAAGACGCAGTGGAGGGTACAAATGGCTCACATTACTGCTGCCAAATAGTAGCAAATTAATTGCATAAATGCAAGTCTGAGCACCCATGACCCCTCACTAGAACAGTAGCCCAGAAAGATGGAAATTACAGCCTTGCTCCTCCTAGCTGTACTCTGGGAGACAAGCTCTGACCACCTTCTGGAGAGGATTAATAAGGCTTTGGTTTGATAGATTTACTAATAAAAACTATCATGAAGGATTCCTTTGCAGCATCTGGTGGAAAAGTGTGTTGCCAAGAGAAAAAAATCAGAATGAGACACAAAAGCATGTTTTCCAGGGAAGGCACTCACACAGTCCACCATGCTCCAAGTCCTAGGGGTGCGTCTAGAGCCTCCAAAGTGAATGGGTGGCAAGCACTTAGGATGGATACAGGAGCAAGCAATGCTGCTACAAGGTACTCAGCACAGAGAGCATGTCCCCATAGCTGGGATATCTGCAGAGCAGAAAATGAGGCTGCCTCTACTGGAAGTAGTGAGAAAAGGATCTGCCCCGGTTTTGTAAAGGACATTTTGTGGCAGCACTTTTAAATCCTGTCTTGTTTGTAGCTGGTGGATTGGAAGAGAGAAAGGCAGGTCACCATCCCAGGCAACAACCCCACTCACCAGGGGAGCAGGATTTTGTATGGCAGGGACAACAGCCGTCAGCATGGGGCACGGAGACGGTGTAATTTTGGAAGATGCAAGACTTCTACATTTAAGCAGTAGTGAAGGTTGCTTGCTATCATTACTACGCTGCCTATCTTGAAACATCCAGAACATGCAGTCCTAAAAAATATCACCAACCACTAAGCAAATCAGCTCTGGCATTGACTTAAGGTAATGCAGGCTGTGCTCAGTGGGAAAAGCTGCCCTGACAGGTCAATACAGGATCACTTTAAAGCCTAGACTAGCACTTTGCATCGTCTGGACGAGCATTCAGAGCTACCCAAACCCACTCAGCTCTGGGCACCAGGCAACAATACTGTCATATACCGATTATGTTCGCAGCATCTTATCAGCTTCCCATGTCGAAAGAAACTGTCTGAAAAGTTGGCAGGT
Organism: Crocodylus porosus; assembly: GCF_001723895.1. Taxonomy (NCBI): domain Eukaryota; kingdom Metazoa; phylum Chordata; order Crocodylia; family Crocodylidae; genus Crocodylus; species Crocodylus porosus. The sequence continues at coordinate 824,922 of NW_017728886.1, read as the reverse complement.
TTTTTCCCCAACTGCCTTCATTCCCTGCAGATGCAATACTCTGGAGTTGCTGCTTCTAACTGGTTAGTCTCAGCCCTTTTAAACCATTCCAGTTTGCCTGGGATTGGCTCAAATCCTGGGTAATGCAGTTCAAAACCTCTCAACCTTAGAGCCTAACTTTGGATGAATGAAAAGTTGTCAAAACCACCAGTTTAACTAACTAACCACAGATCTCAATTGGTAACACCCAAGCAGCACGGTAGAGTCTCTCTCCTTTCAATACAGGATTGTTTTAGATGGCTGCAGAGTGGAGCAAGTATATTTGCAATGTCATGAAAACATCATGAATGTGCTCCTAACATTAAACCTATCGCAGCTCAGAAGCCTCCTATCTACACGCCTAGCCAGAGGTGCTTATTTCGTTTCAGGCAGATGAACAGAGCAGAGTTAATCTCAGGAAACCACATATAGAAAGCAGTACATGAAAAGGAAGTTAGTAGAAAGACAGTGTGTCCAGAGCCCATACTTACATTCCCACCTCCAGGGACATGCTTAATATTGTCCTTGGAACCACACTTGGACTGGACATGGCTGTAGTTCGCTTTTTTGGAGACTATCTGGACCTAGAACATTACAGAACGGAAAAAATGACATGGGATAAGGGCTGGTTAGAATCGTCACGAGACAGGCTGGAGCGGGACGGACACGGTGGGTAGACAAGGAGCCGTGTTAAACTTAAACCCAACTTCAGTATTAGGTGCGAAAGAGCTCGGAGGAGGAGAGTGAGACAGCAACAAGCAAACAATGAGGCAGAGTGACTGAACAGATGGTGGTAGTGACAACACAGCTTAAGCACTACTGCAGAGGAAAACTCTGTCCTACACGCTGCACAGATCAGCATTTCACGAGTGCCCAGCTACCAAGAGGCCATTTGTGTGCGCCCTGGCAGCTCCCCGTATAAAGCTCTAGAACAACCTACTCTCTCTGACAAGGGCGTCCTCAGCCGTACGTTCGAGCAGGGACAGCTGCCTTCATTCCCTGCAGACACAATACTCTGGAGTTGCCACTTCTACCTGGCTAGTCTCTGCACTTTTAAACCATTCCAGTTTACCTGGGATTGGCTCAGATCCTGGGTGATGTGGTTCAAAACCTCGACATTAGAGCCTAACCTTGGAAGAATGGAAAGTTGTCAAAACCACCAATTTAACTTGGATGGCAGGAGGTCTGGTGCCAGCTGGATAGACTCATTGCTTCTTTTCTAACAAGCTGAAATGGTTCCAGAGCCCACGACACACAAGGATTATGTTAAAAGACCTGACTTGAACATCCAGAATTGAGGTTGAGAGAAACCAACGGCTCAGCTGCAATCAGTTTGGACAGTGGTTTCCAAACTGCACTCCATGAAACCCTGGAGGTCCATGAAAAGAGACTGACGATTATGGTCAAGCGGGCCGAGAGGTGGTATGCTACCATCACCCGACCTGGCCCAGCTGCCTGGCTCCACGTCAGCTCAGATGACTCGAGAGCCAGGGCCAGGAGAGGCGACATGCAAGGGTTCTGTGACATGAAGCAGTTTGAAAACCAAGTGCCCAAGGTCAGTCCTACAAGTTACTTACTAGAGAAAATCTTCTGAAACACAGTACAAGGCACAGGCTATAGACCAGGTGGAAGTGTCACACTGAAGCCCTTTTCTTGCATGCTTTCGAGTCATCACGTAGCTAGACTCACCTGCAACACCCACTTCTGCCTTAGAGGGTTTTTCACAGGACACTCAGCCAACCAAGGCAGATTGGATTCATTGCAACAGGGCCCCTGATGTTACCCAGCTGTGGGAATGTATCATTTGCTCACACTTACCCATGAACAGCCAGACCAATGCTGTTCTACATATTTAAGCCCCCACTCCCCGATGGTACCCAAGAAGATAGCACAAGATCACAAGTTAACGGCTTATCAGTCACCCCACCTCTTCTCTACTCCTCTCCCATAGCTCAGATACTGAGATGAGATTGTGCATCAGACTTCCAGGTAAGAAGTTGAAGCCATGGTGAGCCCTGGCTGCGAGATGTCAGAGAAGACTACTGATGCCATGCTGTCTGGACAGTCATAGGGAGGACTTGGGTCAAATTCTTGATGATTTGGGGAGGGGATTTGGTTAAAAGTGCAGGAACTATTGCTCCATCTCCCTAGTCCATGAAGAAGGGCAGCTTCTCTTCAGGCTCCCTCAATGCTTTGCTTTGCCCAAGGCAAATACAGAGGGCCTTCCTCCAAGAGGCTTTGGAAAAGAAAAAAAAGACTACATGTGGAAGTCACCACCAAGGATACTTCTACACAGACTCCATTAACAGTGTCATGGGATTTACAGGAAGGAAGTGGAAAAAGGTGCGTGTGGAGGAACAGCAATACTGACGAGAGAAAGGCAAGAGTTCAGGAGAAGGGAAAGTGACTCGAAATAGAAAGTTTTCCTTTCGCCTTCCACAGGTAAAAGTCTGAAATCCAACTCACTTTCCCATTGGGCTGTTTTTGTGCACTCTCTTTTGTGACAGTTGTTTTAGTAGTAGCCATTTTAGAGACTGCATTGGACTCAGGCTTTCGTGCGGCACCAGCTGATTCAGGTTTTTTCTCTACTTTCCCCTAGATGGAGACAAATGGATGATGAATTTAACTAGGGAAAAAAAAATCAAAGTAAATGTTGGAAGGAAACAATAGAATATAAAACCCGCCACTAGAAAGGTAGTGGACTGGACCAGTTGCATAAGACTTTTGTACAAATCTGAGAACTAGGAGGCCAGGTGGTCTCTTGGGTCTAGGACTGCTACAACAGAAACCACGGAGAGGCTGCGTCTCACTCAGGCACAAGCACTTGAGGAACCAGGCACCTGAGATGTGAATGGCATTATTTGCAGCAACTTCTCCACTCCTCCAACAGGATTGAATCGCGAAAGATCCCATCAAACATCAGCATTGCAGCACTTCCAAACAGGAAGGTGGGGAAATGGATACGACTGCTTGATAGTCTTTGGAAGAATTATATGCAGCATCTAAACTAAACAGTTGTGTTCAACCCTGCCCTGCTGACTGGACCGGGCTACAGGCTGGGCTACCTGGAGATGCCTTCACATCTCTCTACAACTACAAGGTGTTTACCTACATGTGCCTACCTCATTCTTGGCCGCTTATTTCCCCCACATGCTGATCTGACTCAGGCGACAGATTGGCTCGACACATCCTACAGGTTTAGAGTTAGTTAATTTAGGCGAGGCTTAAGCAAAAAGTTAGTTCGACACGATGATCTGCAGTTTTGGAAAACTGCAGTTGCAACCTCGGAGATCCCATTTGCTGCCGACTTGCATTAGGGTTCATTACAAAAAGGTGAGAATGTGAGGCCAAATTTAAGACCAGCAGCCATCCTGCGCTCTAAGCTAATTGATAAAAAAGTAATAAAACAGGCAATGCGTCTGCCATGATCTTATACTTTGCACGTGTCATAAAAGCAGATCATAATTTTAAAAGTCCTGCAAGCAGCAAAACGATTCTCTAACCGAACAGTTCATCACAGCTTTGCTGCCGTCATGCAGTGGAAATGATCTGATAAAATAAGGGAGACAGCACAAGCAATGTTCCTTAGTGCCCCAAGGTCTTGGCAGAAAGCCTGGCAGGCCTCCCAAATGCTAAAACAGGTCTTTTCCCTTTATTCTTATTTTTTTAAACAAGTAGTGAGGAGGTGAACCTCTGAGTGCCTGCTGAGCAGAGTATGAAGAACCTCCCAAGCTCTCAATCTGGTCTCTACTTGCTTTACAGGTGGGAGTTCCTACTTTCCTCCGCACCCTGAAGCCTTCCAGAGCTAGATCTGGTCATCCTTTTCAGATTCAAGGGTGAAAGTTTCTCCCTTCTGGGATACTAACCTCTAAGGACTATGCTATGACCTTCTACAGTCATAAGTCTGAGGTTTCTTATAACTTATTTTCAAGCAGGTGATGCCATTTACGGCATGCTGCAGTGGTGCCTAGGAGGACCCGTTGTTTTAATGTTTCTAACAGAGGTTACAGCTCCCAGCAATAATATGTTCCATTTTAGTGACCTATTCTGAGAAGGAGGTTTACACAGCACGATCTTCACTGCAGGAAAGCATGGCTGCAATCTGCTCTAACTAATGCAAGGTAAAGCCTCTGATTATAGATAAATTGCCAACACCACCTTTGGTCAGGCAAGGAGTAGGATATAGGATACCTGATAATGCAGAATGATCATGCATCTCCACGAGATGTATAATATGGATGATGTTAATGACTGACTTTCAATATGCTGATGAATGCATACAGTATGTTAATCTCAGACTCCTAGAAAGGGCTCTAGAGGCACTACAAAGCTCTTCGCCTTTTTGTGGTAAAGAGCCACAGTGAAAAAATTCAACAGAAAGCCCCTGTATTTAGTCACAAGCTATGTCCTATCCGTGCTTTCAGTTGCCTTTCCTCATGCAAGTCTCATGAGCCACTTCTCTTACAACAGCTGTCTCCAAAATTTGCTGTGGCCACCAGGGAGGGGGTCTTGAGAACAGCACACAGACTTAATTTCAGCTTCAGAGCTGCACATTCCCAATGTCATTTGGGGCAGCCCGTCCTGGGACTTGCTCCCGAATCCAGGTCTTCCATGGGGTAGCACATAAATCTACCTTCCATATCATTTACCACAGCATTTCTCAACCTGTGGGTCGTGACCCAAACATGGGTTGCAAGAATATATGAAATGGTTGTGAATAAACTTTAAAAATAGATCAAACTTAAAAAAATGGATTCTCCTTTAAAGGAGAAGAACATGGGAAATTGGCTTTTCTCTTGCAGGCTGGCAGAGCTCCAGCCTGCAAGAGGCTGTACACCCCCTCTCCTGCCCCACACACTGGGGAGCTGGGGCCTGGGGGCAGTGGGTCAGGAGTGAGGGGCACTGGGTTGGGACTGGTCATAGTGTACAAATGGGTCCTGGTACAAGAAAGGTTGAGAGCCACTGACTTAGCAGACTGAACTCCTCTATTTGAAACAGAAAAGTGAACTCTCAGCTTTCTCACAAGGTAGGTTCTAGATAAGAAGCACGCCTCTGTTCTCGGCGGTGAAAGGTTTTTGGAGTCTTATTAATATTCCCAATAAGAGCCTGTTATGTGTACATGCTTGTCCTGCCACCTCACTATTGCCTCGTGCAGACTGCAGGACCCAAGAAGAGCTCTGCAGGCACAAACACAACCAGGCCAGGGAGCAGAGGGAAGAGCGAGGAACACCAACCACTCTTAAATGCGAGTTCACATAGTTCCAAATGCGGCCACAGACTTACCTTTCCTCCCCCAGGCTGATGCTTAATGTTATCTGTGGATCCAATTTTGGAGCGTACGTTCTTCAGGTCTGGGGCAGAAACACTGCTGGTTGGGCGAGACGGCTTGGATGTGGTGCTGGTTTTCAGCGGAGCTTTGGCTGCCAATGGTTTTTTAGCATCTGCATTTGCACTAGAGGCTGTGGCGGGCCTGGTGGCAGCTGGCTTGGGTTTGGGGCGACTGGTGGCAACTCCAGGTGAAGTCATAGTAGTAGTAGGGGTGGTAGCAGTAGAGGTTGTTGTGCTACTCTTCAGCGAGTTTCCAGGAGCACTCCTTGGACGGCTCAAGTCGGCTGCAGTAATCATAGAAGAAAGGAGAGGTTGGGGGAAATGTCGTTCGTGTCAAGCAGAACATGTGCAGCTGCGAAGGAGCTAGTGACCCACTGAACAAACACTCCTGCCATCAAACAGACATGGGGGCAGAGGCAGGAACTGATCCAGGTTACCTGATGGTGATTTCACAGGGGTCTTCTTGGCATCTGCAGGCTTGGTTTCAGTCTTGATAGCTGCAGAGCAGAAACATAATCAGCCTTCTCTGCATTATTTCAGTATAAACACATTCATTACCACCACTCGGAGTGAAAACCAAAGCACGCAAGCAACCCTTCAGGGTGCTGGCACTATTTCTTGGAGAGGCCAGATATTCTCTAGCATTGCTCTGGTGTCACGACTCCCACACCACTTTTGAGTGGCAATCCTCCTCCCTTGCTACTTGTTTTGGGCTTACACTCTTTCCTGGCCTTGGGAGGGAGCATCTTATTGCACACAATGCAGCACAGCTCATGTCTCAGATCAACCCAGTTTGAGGCAAAAATAATTCTTGAAAACTCAGGAATGTTCAAACGTGGCAGATGGAGAGGGGGGATTTGGGGTTTTACTCTCTTCTTTTTAAATAGAAAGCGTTTTGCCCGCCTTACAGCAATTACTCTTTCTAGAAACATTCGCCTTCCAACACCCTTAAATCAGCCTGTCTATGCACCCATTCAGGTTGCCTTTATTGGATCAGTTTATGGCCTTTTCTCAACTTTCTTCACCACATGATAAAAGCAGGATTGTTGCTTTTTGAAACCTGTTTGCCTTTATTTAGCCACAGCCACAATACCATTGCTAACATGATCATTTTACCCAATAATTTTCCAGTACACAAGGTAATGCATCCAACATGAGATAATTATTTTGGACCTCATAATAACAGATAAAGAAGAATTAATCACTAGACCAGAAATTGGTGGTTGCCTAGAGACCAGCAACTATGACCTGATTGTACTCCATATGGGCAGAGAAAGGACAGGCACAAGCAGCAATAGCTATATTTGGCACACGTAAAGGGCAGATTTTTCAAAGCTAAGAAAAATTATATGCAAAATTTGTTAGGAGGAAGAAGATAACTGAGAACTGGGGGGGTTTGTCAACAGGAGTTTGATGGGCAGAAAGCCACAATTCTGCTATCAAGAAAAGGCAACTTTGCCCCTTCTGAGTCAGTGACAAAGTGCAGACAGTAATTCGAAATGTAAAAGCAACTTGTAACAGGTGGGGGAAAAAAGGCAAGTTATGAAGTACAAAACAAGCGATAAAGGAAGCTGAGGGATTTGATAAAAATCTGTGGCTGGAAGAGCTAAGGATGCCAAGAAGCTTTTTTTTATTTACAAGTATATGAAAATCAAGAAGTCCTAGCTATTGGACATAGCCCCGACACTAGATGAAGTTGGGCAAGTCATTAATAGTGGTACAGAAAAGGCAGAAGTGCTCAATAAACGTTTCTTTTCTGTACCTGAAAAGCAATAGGCTAATAATGTTAGAGGGTGAAGCTGAAGTACATGCCAGCCTATTAATAATAAAGGAAGAATCTGATAGTCATCTAGTAGGGATCTATCTTCTTAAATTGACTCCTCCGTGCGACTTATATCCAGGAGTCCTAAAAGAACTGTCTGGTGAGATTTCTGTCCCACGGATATTTATTTTGCATTCAACATCCTTGAACTCTGGGGAAATCCCAGATGCCTGGAAGAGTGCTAATGTGCCAGCAGGCAAAATGGGCATGGAAGAGGTGCTGGTCTACTCTAGGCCCTTAGGCTGACAGCAGCCCTCCTGGGCATTGGTAAGGACTTGGTGCGTTGCCACGTGAGAAATGACTAGTTGGGACAGGCAACACTGACTGCCACAAGAACCGTAAGGTGGGGAAGGAACTGCTGAAGGGCAGGCGCTGAAGGAGCAGCTACTGGACTGGAAGGGATGTTTCTAGTGGAGAACGGCAAGGATCCAGCTTAGGATCAATTTACTTATTCCCCACCACCCCCAGCAACCTTGGCAACAAACAAACGAAAACCAATGCTATTCTGATGAAATGTGTTGACTACAAGGTTGGGGGAGACTGTCAGCACAGAGGAGAATCAGATCACCACACAGGAAGAACCGGGTGACCTTGAAGATGGATGTACCAATGCAAAAGTCACGCACGTAGGAACCAACAACTAGGATTTCTGCTCATAAATTGGAAACGATGGAGGATGAGAAAGACCTGAGCGTACTAGTTAAGTCACAGACTAATGATATGACGCGGTTACAAAAAAGGCAAATGCAGCCTAGAATGAATCAGATGAGGCAGCTCCACAATAACAGGGAAATACTAATGCCCTGGTGATAGGACTTCATTTGGAGCACTGCGTACCAGCCGGCAACCCACGCGCCAGGAAGATGGATTCAGACTGACACAGGACAGAGAAGGGCTATGAGCATGATCAGGGGGCTGGAGACCTTGTTTTAGAAGAGCTTGGCTTGTTTAGCCTCAGGGAACGAAGATATACGGTTGCTGCCTATAAATGCAACAGGGCAGGAAGCACTAGGGGAGGGAAAAAGGCTATTCAAGCTAGGGCTGTTCAACTTCTGAGCGCTCGGGGGCTGCAGGGCGCCCAGCCACAGGGTGCATCATGCTGCGCCGCACCAGGTGTCGCTCACCTCTCACCACGCCGTGTGGCAGGCACCCCCACTGCACTGTGCCCATACTCCCACGCCATGCAAGGTCCCCGAGCCTCCTGGCCATGGGCTCTGCTGCTCTGTCCACACACAGACATGGGTGGCAGAAGCTAGAGGGCAGAGGGAAAACCCAGAGACTCCAGCAGCAGAGCCATGCAGGGAGCAGTGCCCTGGACCAGGAGCCCAGAGACAACAGGTTAACCCACCTCAAGGGCCGGAGCAGCCTGAAGACCACCTCTTGGGCAGCCCTGATTTAAGCTGAATCACTATTGGCACCAATTAAGTATATGCTGGCCAGGAAGGTGTTTTGGCTGGAAATCAGAAGAAGGTTCTCAGTGATAAGGAGTGAGATCATCTTTGCCAGGAGATGGACGAGATGGACCTCGAGCAGTCCAGTAAACAGGCTGTCTAACATGGCTGCATGGGCTAGCAGGGGATGGACCTCCGTAAACCACAAGATCCCTGTCACTCCTCTGTTCAAACCCAAAACAACGGGAAAACTGAGATGAGATTCAGTTAATCAAGAACAAAAGGCGAGGAATACCACTGCAATCCGCATGGTTTCGTGGGAAATGCGTCTTGCCAAAGGACCCAGTTCCTTCCTTTGAAAAGTCTGTTACCTCTGTGCAGCAGTCTCAAAGGCAAAAAGGGCTAAAGGCGAGTGGTGGCTGTGCACGCAGGAGAGTGGCAAATAGGAAGGCAGCGATTTGAGCTTAGTATATGGCCTCAGTGAGAGCGACACAAACCTGTGTGTCCAATTGTGGCATCCATTTTAAAAAGGTGGCTTTAAAAGCTAGAGAAGCAGCAGAAGAGAGCCACAAAACTGGTGTGATGGCTAGAGAAGATGCTTTACAGCAGGGGTGTCGACCTCAGATCAGTAGGCAGGCCTCATTCCCTGCCAGCAGCCAGGGATTAACACAACCACTGCTCCCCGCAACACTGACTGCCTCCAGTTTCTGCTGATTTTCATCACTGATGGCAATCAAAAAATGCTACCTTCAGTGGTGGCAAAGGGGGGGTGGGGGGGAAGCAGGGGTGGTGTTAACCCCCTGGGTGCTGGCAGGGAATATGGCCCACCAACTAATATGGGTTCTACATTGTACCAGGGAACTGGCTCTGCTCACACAGCAGTCTCTCCTTCCGATTCCCCATGAGCCAGTGCAGACCCTGGGCAGTGAGAAGCCCTGTGGACCCCCAGCTGTAGCTCTGACACCCCTGCTTTATAGCAGCAGCCTTCGGGCACAAACAGATGCAACCCTTGTCTGGATCTCAAACGATGCTGATGGAAGGCTTGGTAACGATCCGCGCCCCCTTTGATGAAGGTTAAAAGTTGCATCCGTCCATAGCCTTGGAGAACTCCGGCTGTCTCTCATAACAAAGACGACTGAGAGGCGATGGAGTGGGTATGTAGTTACTCGGGTGCAAAACCCAGGGTACGAAAGGACTCCCATCTAGCAAAAAAGACAGTGCAAGAACAATAGGCCAACGAGTGAAGCCAGATGCTTTCCAACTAGAAATAAAGAGCATGCTTCACAGTGGCAGCGATTGACCACTGGAACAGGCAGATTCTCCATCTCGAGGTCACAGCATCCAGGTTAGAAACTCTTCTTAAACACAGTTTTTAACCAAGCAGAAGCTATTAGGCTCACGCAGGGTGAAATTAAGGCTTCGATCCATAGGTCAGGCTACATTCTCTCACATTCTTCTGGCTTTGAACTTCACGGACCTACAAGCCTTCAATTCTCGGTTTCTCAGATCTGTGAATCACTGCGTGACTCCACCTCTCCTACATTTTTCACCGCTATCCCAAACGCCCACTCTCCGGACACCCGCAGTGCGTTCTCTGCCATCGCATCTTCCGGGAACAGGCTCTCCACCTCCGCCCATTGCCTTTGTTGGCTTCCCCCCCGCCCATTCCCAGTTCTAGACTAACTCTGCTTTTCAGCTCCTTGTGGATCTGCTCTGGCGGACCTTCACTCTCTGCCCCTCAGCCGTGGGTCTCATGCGCTGTCGGTGCTGGAGGCTTCCCCCTCTGCAGTTCCTGCCATCTGGACCATCTTTCCTGCACCTCTGCTCCCTTCAGAGCTCATCTCCCCATACTCACGCCTCAGATCGCTGCAGGACGAGAAGCTAACTGAACTGAAATCATTAAAATCTAGAAAGCCTTCTGGACTAGTATGGGCACGAAAGAGAGAGGTGAAAGACTCTGTGGACTAGGGGCTCTGCTGTATGTCACAAGGGATCCAGCTCAGCTGGTTGGTTCCTCTCCAATTCTGTAATTGTTCATTACAGGGTTTATTCTCCCTTCCTCTGAAGCATCCAGGGCTGCACTCCAGCGACTGCCGGTCTCGCAGGGGACTGCAGTTCCTGGGTTTCAGTGAAGTTGAGACTGGCTGCTGCTGTCCTTAGAGGGAAGAGGGTTTATAAATTAAGATACTGGAACCTGTGGGCCAGACTGGCTACCATCACTGGCAAACTTCAGCACGAGACACGACGGGCTGAGCTGTGCTGAGGCACCATCACTTTGCAACTTCTGCTCTACGCTGGTAATGCTGAATGGGACCAGTGCAATCCCCTGCCTACGCACACACATCTCCATCCCCTTCTTCACATCACAACTTTCTCAGCTGAGGGAAGAGGGTAGGCAGCACTCGCACCAAGATACCAGCCTGGCCTTCTTCCAGTTCTTATTTCCAAATGTTAACCCCAAAATGGTGTGCTAGTTCAATCTGCCCTATACTCTATCAGCAGCACTTTAGCAGACTACAGCTTTGTGACAAAACCAACAGGGTCCTTGAAGTAGCCTTTTTTGGTTCCAAGACCTGTCTCTGGATTTAATTCTTGGCCCCAATTACTAGACACCCTGACAGACTCAGCCTGCTGAAAGTACGTGGCCCTCTTCCCTCACAGTTGTACTTATATCCTCTCTTTTAGAAACAGGATTTTCAGGCAGGGATTCACCAACCAGGGTGCCACAGGTCCATCGGGTGCCTTGAGATCCTTTCAAGGGTGCCACAGGGTGCTACAGTGTTGTTAGCAGCATTAGGTTTATAAAACATGGTTCACAGATAAACCCGGAGACTTCAAATAGAAATCCATAGTTGTGGTCTTTCTGAGTTCTTTGAAACAGGAAAGCTGCTCTAATGTTTTTCCCCAAGGCAAAAAAGGAGTGAAGAGAGCTGGCATTTTCCAAGAGGTGTCTTGAGTCTACCCAATGATACCTCGAGCCTAAAAAGGTTGAGTACCACTGTTCTCAGGACTAGTTTCCATCACCAGACACAAGTGGTGGCTATGAAGGTTGAGTTTAGGGAGGCTAACAGATCTTACGGCGACAGGCTGAGAGCAATGGGACTCTTTAGCCTGGAAAAGCGTAGGCTCAGGGGTGATCTGATGGCCACCTATAAGTTGATCGGGGTGACCACCAGGATCTGGGGGAACGTTTGTTCACCAGAG
>NW_017728886.1:795588-813059 GCF_001723895.1 Crocodylus porosus | reverse complement strand
GTTCAAGCACCCACGTTGAACGCCTTCAAGAGCAAATTGGATGCTTCTCTTGCTGGGATCCTATGACCCCAGCTGACTTCCTGCCCTTTGGGCAGGGGGCTGGACTCGATCTCCCGAGGTCCTTTCCAGGCCTGATGTCTATGAAATCTAAACCAAGCAAACATGCATGCAAGAATCTGATTACTGAAGTGATAACTTTTTTTAACAGGTCAGTTAATTACTCAAACCAGAGAGACTTGTAGCTCAGCTCTCTGCCTTAGATGCAAAGAAGTGGAGTCATTAGTTATACATGCATCAAATCACCAACTATTGACCCCTTGGCTATTGTTCACAATTTTTAACTGGATCCGTAGAAGATGCTAGGTCCTGTCCACAACTCAGACAGATGAAAGAAAAGCCAATGGCTTCCGCCTTTTAGTTCAAGGACTGGGAGAAAAGTGCTGGTCCTCTATTTGAGTTCAACTCACCATTCCAGATTCTGTTCATACTTCCAAGAATAGCTACATGTTTCTTATAAAATGATCATCCACAAAAGCACTCCAGGGTCACCAAATATTTAAGGCTGGAAGGGACCAGCCTGCCTTCCCAGAAACAGGCCCTAAAGTTTCAGCCAGTGAATCCTGCATCAGGTATACATCTTTTGGGTGCTCTACTGCACCTGTCTTCAAAGCACATCCCATCTTGATTTAAAGGCTTAGGGACAGAGACTATCAGGTCCCTAAAAGGCTGTGCAAATAGGCAACTACTTTCTCTGATTTCAGGCTTCAGTTTGAACAGCTTCAGCTTCTGGTCATTTTATCTCATTATATCTTTGTTGACTAGATAAAGGTCTACCTGTCTACCTTGTAGTCCAAAACATCACCTCAGCCTTCTTCCAGGTAAGCTAAATGGACTTAGCTTCTTAAGTCTGACTAGGGGGCATGTTTCCAGGCCATGAATCATTCTTGTGGCTATTTTCTGAATCTTGCCAGTTTTTCAACGTTCTTTCAAAAACAGCTGCCAGAACTGGATGCAGTATTTCAATAATGGTCTGACTAGCAGTGTAGGCAGAAGTTATAACTCTGTTTCTCCTGGTTATTTCCCACTTATACATTTAAGAACTGGGTTGGTCCTGAACCAGAGCTGTACCCCGAGAGCTCAGGCCCACCAGAAGCCCCAAGTTCTTTTCAACATCACTGCTTTGACAATCACGTGCCCCCGGCCTGCACCTATGACCTACAGTCCTTATTCCTAGCCACATGACCCTGCATGTGTGCATACTAAAAGTCCTGATGTTTAAATTGCTATTAAGCCTTCAAACTTGTTCACAACTGAGGTGAGTGGGGCAGCTCTCTGCTCTTGGAGCAATCACATCTATCTGGTTGCAGACCTCACTGTGTGTGGCCATGTGTTGATGGTTTTATTTGCAACTTTGGCACCCTTTAAACCTACATTTAGAAACCTGCTGAGGCCTCCAGAAAAGTGAAAGCATGCCATCTGCGGAGCATCAGTGCAGTCGGCAGCACTACAGTTTGTGAGAGCGCGCTGCATTACACAGGCTAACCTCAATACAAGAATTATCCAACAGAAATGCAACCGGGCAATACTTACACGTTGGCCTCTTGGGTGGGGAAACAGAAGTATTTTTCATGCTAGATGTGGTTGTAACTGGTGAGGCTGCAGTTGTCCTGGGTGCAGCAGGGGTGCTCTTCACACTAGTTCGAGGTGTTGTAGCAGATGCTGGCTTTGACAGCGAGGTCCGCTTTTCTGTGCTCTTTGCCTCCGCTACCTGATAAAGCAAAGGCTACACTGAAGCCCAGAAATGGTACCTTCAACCCACCTAGACATGGAGTCTGGAGAAACAGATTCTCTCTCAGGGGCTGAAGCACAATGGCCTGCATTCTTAAATACGGAAGCTAATTGCTACTAAAAAAAATGTGTGCTGAAATTATGAAAACAAACATCCTAACTGATGCAGAAACATATGGGTGACCAGGTCTAGCACAGGATACATGGGACAGGGAGGGTGATGTACGGTGACTTTCATTAGTATCCAACCATCTCCCCAAGATGCCTTTGCACAAAGGCCAGGAGTAGCGCATTTAGATGTGCAGAGTACTATGAGCTCTGCTGCTCCCTCACAGCTCTTACTTCACTAACTGTACGGGACTCCTTGCCACTGGCAAGCAAAAGCTTTTAATTATAGGAACAAAATTCTTTCTAGGCTAGAAGGGCATTTGTCAGATAATGTGCACTACAATCGATCAATCGGATTGTCAACAGTCGAAGCATGAGGGAAAGATGTAATCATTTTCTAAGAAGGAATGAACCATGCATACTTGATCATGGAGCATTTACTCATTATTTTAGTGCTCCAAATAGATGGGATAAGTTTGACTACAACATCAAAAGGAATTACTTTGGATTAATTTGGAATGATTTAGAATATTTTTTTTAAAAGACACTAACTCATGATTAAGATCCTTAGTGCATCTGTGCTAGTCTGACTTACCTAAAAATCTACTAGAAAGAGTGCAATAATCATGATAAATTTAGTCTAGTAACTATGGAAACTGGAAACAAAGCTAGAATTACCTATCAAACAGGCAAAATTTCCATCAAGAGACACGGACTTTGCTCAGACAGACAAAGGAACAAGTAAATATTCCCCCTTTTACAATGATCTTTAAGACCAAACACTCAGATGAAATCATTTGGACCACTGTGTGTGACGGTTACAGCTTTAACAGAAGTGTTGAAATGGAAAGATTAAGTTAAAGCAGCTGAAAAATCATTTTAATCTGCTCTTGCCATTTTCAATTTTGTTGCATTAGAGCATGAAAAATTTACACATGATACTGAAACAAACAGAAATATCTCTTCAAATTGGATATAAATGTAAGCATCTAAATGTAATGTATTTTTTATTAACGTGTAAGTGTCTAATAGATGCTGTGAGAGATGAAGTTAACAGTTTTATTTTCCAGTCTGAAGCGAAGAGCCGAATGTCGATTAGATTTTTCAATTGTTTCACTCAAACCGTCTGATTTACAGTAACAGACTCAGACTCGGAAAGGTGCACTGATTAAATTAAAACCAGGCCTGGTCCCCTACAAAAAAAAAGCATGCTGGCAGCTGGCTCAGTTGTCACACACCCCTGTTAGGAAACCAGAACAGGCTTCCAGTTCTCTACCCCGAGCTGGACTGAGGCACTATCAAAACGACATGAAGTGATACTTGAACTGGAAGGACTGCACACAGTCCTCAGATATATCAGGAAAGGGAAGGGCAGGTTATTTCTGCTGCTTTTCCCAAGTGGGGCGGTGCTGGGACATGCTTCAAAGTGCTTGGGAAGATGCTGGGAAAGAGCTATCTACCACTGGGGCCTGGCTACACACTCAAATAAAAGCTGGATAGAAACCAGCTATTGAGTTGTTACAGATTTTCATGCACTAGCTTTATAGCTGGTTGGCTCTTTTGGTAGCAGGAGACTAAGTTCCATTTTGTGACAATTACCATATTTACTTGAATACAACTTGATCCTGATTATAAGATGACCCCCCAATAATTAGATGCTATACATGGAAAATGTATAAATTTGATAAAAGTTTTCCAGGTGTAGTAACTCTAGGAACAGGAAACAAAGCTAGAATTTGGAGTTTTGCCTTGCATTTGTCCCCCTCCCAGTGCTACAGCAGAAAAAATAAATATGGCAGATCAAGCAACCCCTTTGGCTAACCCTCCACAGCCCCTTCCTGCCTGCTTATTCTCAGACCCTGCTGTCCCTGAGCACATGGAAGTGAGGAACAAATCTGAAAAAGACTGACCTTGAAATAAACATGGCTGTAGCAATTTGCATATAACGCCCATAGACTCAGTTCACCCAGAAATGATGCATTTTACTCTTTCTGAAACTGCTGCAAGTTTTAGCACAGGTACTCTATAAAACACACTTAAGTAGCATGTTAGCACCCACTTGAGAGAGTACAAACCTTTTTTTTTTTTAAATAATTTTTTCCCCACCAAGGCCAAATCAGCTCCAGATTCAATTGGGCAAAACCCAGTAGTCAAGGTGCAAGATTTGACTGAGCAGAGTTCAATTGTCAAGTCTGTGTGGCTCTTTCTTCCCAGACCCATTGGTGTGGGGCTTTGGATACTCCCCAAATCCAGGTAGGCAGCCTATGTG
The DNA here is from genome assembly GCF_001723895.1 of Crocodylus porosus. Taxonomy (NCBI): domain Eukaryota; kingdom Metazoa; phylum Chordata; order Crocodylia; family Crocodylidae; genus Crocodylus; species Crocodylus porosus. The sequence continues at coordinate 808,894 of NW_017728886.1, read as the reverse complement.
CAAGCCCCAGGCCTGGAGGCCTTGGGGTTCAGATGCCCCCAGTCTTGCTTGGTCTTGATCTCACTTGATCTTAGTCACATGGCTGAGAAACAATGAGAGCACACAGATTATGCATGATATTAGCCCAAAGACAAAAGGCTTATGGATTTACAATATGGTTGATTGGGCTTGGCCCCACTAGTCAAGAGCGTTTCAAGCTAGTGACCCCACAGCTCAGCAGTACTCAGTACGTGCGTGTACTCCAGACACCTCCTTCCCCTGCCCTCCACAAAAGGATCCATGTCCTAATTGCTGCCCCTCTGCCACAACTCATGACTAGTACTGAGTGTTCTTGTCATGAGTCCTGGGATCCTCCAAACATTTATATGCAGATGAAGCATAGGACAACCTGGTCCAGTTTCCCCTCACAGAGGGCAGGGCCACATTAATTATATGTGACATGCTGAGAAAAAGGCTGGCAGAGGGATTCTGAGTGAACTGTTTGGGAACCCATTTGGTGACATTTGCCAGACTTTTAAGGCTGGAGAAAAAAAATAGGAATTGTTGGAAATGGGAGAGACAGGCACAACTCAGCTGTAGAAGTGAAGAAGAAACTGAAATGTATTTAATGCAGTACCAACTTCAAGTCATGGTGAGCCACTAAGGGGGACTGAACTCATTAGGCTCTACCATATTGTTTTATTCAGACAGGCTGCACTAACCAATCCTTGTAGTGCCACACAGACTTAAATCAGGGGTTTTCAACTTTTTTTGGTCAGTGTACCTCCCCAGTGGCCAATCCAGAAGCAGGGAGTCCCCTGGCAGCCAGTCGACAAGCGAAGTCAGAACCAAGGCCCAAGACACAAAAATTTAAAAGAGTGGCAGGTTCCCATGGGCTCCTACAGGCCATGTGTTTTATAGCTGTACTCAGTGTTGGCTGCATTTAATCAGTTTCATGCTTCTTTTAGCAGTGGATCAAAGATCAAGTGATGTGTTTAATGTGGATTCTTTGTATGTAAATGTAAGACAAGGGGCTTTTCCCTCCATGTTGACCAGGGGTACATCCAGGGAAAGAGCCTAGTCTTATATTTGAGTAAATACACTATTTTGCATATGTGGCTGATCTAAATGTATTGTGTGATTAACCAGTTAATTATGTAATACATGTAATGTGTAGCAAGGACCTTAGACATCTAGGCCACTTCCATTCTTCAACATTGCCCAAAAGAAGGATTCTTTGGGTGACTGGCATGCAGGAAAGCTCTGCCCTTTTCTATCGCCTAATATATTGTACGTCTAGATCCTTAGCCTTTGCCTTGAAATACATCTAGCAACTGCAGACTTCCATAACCTTTTCAGCAGCTTCCTCCAGTTAGCTGTTTACACATGGATTCTATAACATATTTCAGATGGCTTGCCCATGCTGTAAATCCAACTCATTAACTAACTAGGGTAAACAGTTTCTTCTTTGTCTCGCCTAGACTGCAGCTCTCTATTCCCTAGCACTTTTCTCCAATGGTCTCATTTACCTCCTGGTTCTGAGTCCTTCTTGCCAACTCATCGTTCCAGCTCTTTTTATAGAATATGGTGTTTAACACCCACATTCAGTTCTCAGTTCAGTATTACCAAGTCCCTGCCACATACTCAGCTGTACTCCAAGGTGAGTAACACAGAACAGATTCACTTACAGAAAAAAAAAATAATAATAAAAAAAAAGAGAGTCCTGAAAGTACCTCTGGGTAGCTCACGAGAACAACTTCTGTAAAAGCAGAACATTTCCTCTGCCTATCCCTGCATGTCACCACATGTACAATAAAGTATTTAGGCCTTGACTGATCAGAGCCACCCAGGCTGACCATGCCAGCTTGTGCAGAACCAAGCAGGGCATTCATCTGATTGCTCCATTCTCTCTGGAATTGCACTACTTTTGTTTGCCTGTCAGGTAAGACAGGTTTATTTAGCTGGTGGCCTAGGAGCTTTCCTAGGACAGCAAAATGCTTCTTACCTTTGGTTTAGTGTCTTTTGCAGTTAAAGTGGAGGGCCGCGGGGTACCGGTGGCCGGGCGTTTGGGAGTGGCCGCAGCAGGGCCTGTGGTAGGACTGGTGGATTTTTTGTTTTGGCCAGGCGTAGTGGAAGCTGGCCGCTTGGGGCTGGTAGCGGACAGAGGCCTGGCCTTTTCTGCGGCGGGCTTTGTTGATGGTGTGGATGCTGAAGGCTTTACATTTGACAAAAAGCAACATCCAATGGAAAACACAAAACAGACAAAAAAGAAAAAGAAAACAGCTCATTGTAAACAAAAATGTCAAGCAGCCAGGAACAGAAAATGCCATCAAGAGGAAACAAAATAAAAATTACATTCCGTTTTCTGAGCATAATAAAAGAATGACAGGAAGTAGCAGACTAGCTGCATTACAGACAAGAAACAGGAAGATGGGGCCAAATCCTGATCCACTGGAGTTGCACCACTGAATTCAGTGGATACAGGATGTAGCCCGGAAATGTCCAAGGCAACATAGTCAGCAACAGGGTGAGAATGGGCATGTATGAGTTCTTGGCCTGCAGGCCTATGCTCAACAAAAGCACTGGGCATTGCTGCCTAGTGGTATGCACGGAGCTAATTGATTACTGATTTCAGCAGGATCAAGAATATGAATCTCTTGAGTTCTGCTTCACATTCAGCTAAAGGCTGGAAGCATCCTGAAGCAGGTCCCATCACTGATCCTTTGTACAACACTGAGCATAACAGAGCACCAGAGTCTGAGCACAGAGGCCAGCCTCTGCAAGGCTCTGCAATCATTTCCTCAAGCTATCAAAATATGAATTTTCAGAATACTTCAAGAATATTCGTTTGTGGATTCAATACAGATAGCACCTAACGTGCATTAAGTTTAGCATAAATTTGCCGAATTAAATCTGGTTCCAGTCAGGTTTACTGCAGGGTGGTTCGTCTCTAACGGCACCGTTCAGTGTTCTAGCAATGCGGGCTCTGGCTCAGAAAACAGAACTTCGTTGTCACGGCTTGAGAAGCAGAGAAAAAGCAGGGAACTCAAATCAGTGTGAGGCAGAAATGGTCCAAATTGATACCAACCTTGGTCTTCTTCTCAGGACTTGGGGGAAGCTCTTTGTTAGGAGGAGCTGTGATGTCACTCCCTGTCACAGTCTCCACTGATTTGATCTCTTCTGGTTTTGCTGACAAGAGAGAGAGAAAAGATTATTTTAAGCAATGTATAAATTATTTTGAAATTCTTATTTGAAAATGCCAGTACAATGCCAGAGGAGGTTATATGGTGGCTGCTCCTGGAAAGGCTCTTGGGAACTAGGACTGATTTTTGAGAAGAGCTTCCCACTGCAGTGGAAGAGACTATCACTACAAAGCCTCTCCAGAGTTCAAAGATTTCCCAGGTACCCAAGTGGTTCAACTGGGGAAGGAAAGGTTACCTAGAGAGGTTGCAAAATCTCCGTCCTTAAAAGTTTTGAAGACCTGGCTAAACAAAGCCTTGGCTGGGATGACGTAGTTGGGGCTGGTCCTGCTTGGAGCAGGGGGTTGGACTAGATGGGACCCCCCCAAGTTCCCTTAAACCTGAATTTTCTAGGATTCTGTGAAAGCGCCGATGGAAGGAAGAGCCACGTGTGTCAACGACTAAGAAAACCCTCCATAAATATCATGTGCAGGATGCTTCCATAGTCTGTTCTTTCAGTCCTTAACATGTGGCTATTATCCATCAATATAAAAATAGCTTCACACCGCCCCTCTTAGGTTTACACTAGTGATACTGCTTCTACTTTTCATTCACTTCAGCTCCTCTTGCATCGCAAGATGCAGCAACTATCCACAGGGCTCTGAACACGGGCCATTCCCAGGAGCCAAAGGAACACGACTCCTACAGCAGCCAAGGTTAGCGAGAGAAAGTAGGAAAGACAAAATGCTGTTCAGACATGCAAGAGACACTGCAGATACTCGTTAGTAGAGAAGTCACTGGAGATATCATGCTTGGGTATTGAGTGTTTCACACTACTTAAAGCTTTAATTAATGGGTTGCCGAGTTGTAAGTCAAGGGTTGCCAGGATTTTTGCTGTAATTTTTTATTCTCTACGTTGTTCTAGTTCCGCCAAGTTATTAAATTACCAGTCGTCTCCCATGCCCGCATTTCTCAAACAGGGACAATAAACGTAATAAACATTTTTCTGTACCCTTCCACGAGCAGGGTCTGAAAGCTCTGTCCGCATGCTACTGAAAAAGGCAAACAGCGGCCCCCAATTAAATGAAAGTATAAAGCAAGAAATAAGAAAAGCCTAAGGACATTTCTCTGTAAACCTTTTAACTTAGTCTAAAACTACTTCAAATCCTCCGGTGTCTTAATGAGTTGCTGCAATGCACACTCTGCAATACATCAAAAAGTGTAAAACCTACTTGGCTAAAGACAAATTTTAAAATATTGGAACTAGGAGAAAAACTCTGAATCACTACCACACTGCTATGGAGTATTTTACTGCTGCGCTTCCTTTGATACTTGAAGTCCAGAAATCTCATGGTTCATACAACTGTCTTGCTGCAAGCTGATTGTTTCATTCCCACGTCAGATGGAAATTAAGATACAGAATATCCCTACTGGGTGTTTTTTATTTAATAAATACACAGACTGATAGGCTACCACCCCACAGCTGACTTGGTGAAAGAGGTATGGAAAGTCTAACAGCAAAATGATCGCTTCCTAAGGTCTTCTGAGGATTACATCCTACCTTCTACATTGCCCGGCTTGTCTGTTTTAGAGGCAAAAACTCTGAAATCGCAACCTACCAACGCAATATTTTGCTCACCCAAACACTCCGAACGTCTTACCTGCTTCTTTGTCTGATACTTCTCGTTACACAATGGTTAACGGTTCTACTACTCCATGCTAACAGAGAGGACATTTTTCTTGCATCGTACTTGACTTTTCATGTCCTATCCTCCAAACAATGCTAAGAGCTGCACAGTCCTGAAGGCGCACACAAAAATATTTCCAAAGAAAATCTAGCACTATTTTTTCTTTTAATTGAAGAATTATGGCCAAAATCAAGAACCAACTCAAGCTGCCATATTCTGACAACCCATTTATGTTTGGTAACTAATCTGTGCACACAAGTAACTTTTTCTCTACCGGAGTTCAATAATCCATTATGATATTTCCCTAATTTGTCAGCCTTTGCTGCAGGCAACACTGCAGGAAGTAATTATTATCAGTAGTTCTGGGATTTGAGGAGCAAATTTCTGTCCATTAGTTGGCTAAAGCTAACTCTCCAAGAGGATTTTGCGTCTTGGAACTTATGTCTGGAGAGAGCTTTATTTATCTGGATTTGTATAAAATCATGACCTTTGTTGAAATACGTGTTGCAAATCATCTTACAGTCCCCAGCCAGCAGATACCCCAAGGTGATCCCCCACCAATCAAATTACCTTCATGCAATGTCAGCTGCTTAATGTTTCAGTTAATTCAGCAGCAACATTAAACCTCTTGTCTGATGAGAGCATTTGAACGCTCCGTGAATCAGCCTGAAGCTGCTTGTTCAGACCCGGCTGAATCCTACTTAGATTCATTTGAAAGTCTCATCAACTTGTCGACAGCGCCGTCCTGCTTTTGAGGATCGAAGCAACGCAAGAGAATTCTTACAGACGTGGCAGAGTATTTCATGCCTAAGGACGCACTGGACTGCCTAACTGAAAAATACTATAAGCCAATCTCACTGCAACCAAGATGGACTCAAGTGACAGCCAAGACAAAAAATGGGGGCAGAACCCTAAAAACAAGTTAAAGGTAAAACCTCTGCACTGTAATTCCTTGTGAGATAATGCCAGGGCCTCCCCAAATGTCAATACTGGTTTGACGTAGACAAGGTTGCAACCGCCGGTAAAGCATCTGTTCACGTCCCCCTCTCCCAGTATAACCTCTGTGGGTACTGAGGTACAGTGCCTTACAGGCCTTTCAAAGGGCATTTTTGTTTTGCACTCTCCTCCTTCCATTTAATTAACCACCCGATTTGCTCATCAGTACGTTTGCTTTCATTCAACGTTTAATTACCAGGCTGCTCTTTTCCCAATACTGAACACAGCACTGCCTGGGAAGGTTGGCTACTTACAAGGAATTAAGATTTGGCAGCTTTTCTTTATCAAATTTGTTCACTGTCCATTAGAATAGCTGAGGGAACCCTTTCAAAAACAGAACAGCAAAAGGTGTCCTAAGGACATTTTGTTCAAAGCTACCGATGGACAGGGCCCCTTTCCCGCAAACAGAATTCTTCCTTTGTCTCCTCCAGCTCCTGCTTGCCACCGAGTTTGCTGATGGTGAAACAATTCAGCTCAGCTGATTCATCACAGAGAATCCAATTTCTCCCTGCTGGGGAGGCGAGAGGGGGGCTTGAAGGAGAGCGAAAAGGACATTCAGCCGAGCGACACGCTGCACAGACAACCTGACTTCTATAATGCAGGAACTGATAATGTTAACAAGGGGATAACCCACGCAGCTACTGCAAGGGGAGCAGACTGGGGGATGCTGTACTTTCATCCTTCTTGTCCCCGAACACATCCATTCACTAATCTGGAAGTAAATCTGGATGAATGGAAATTTAAATTTCAGTTCAGGGCCCTGCAGTCTGCTGTGGTCTCTCACCCCCTAGAAAATGAGCTTTCTGGAAAACAATCTGCAAGCTATTTTGACTAGCACCACTGGGGCAGAGCTTTTCTCCATTCTTCCTGGTCTTTTGCAATCCTTGTACAATCAGTCAGTTTTAATTATGTCCAGGCTTTGATGCTGGTGGTCCAGCTTGCCCTAGGTCTTGCTTCTCTTCGTCTGCCCACAGCACCCTGCAAGATGGTGTTGGTAAGGGGACCGGCCCGGGCCTTCTTGTTACATGCCCACATCAAAGGTGCCCCAATGGCTGGTGCAACCCTGACACTGATTTGACTATCACAGAGCACTAGGGAAAGTCCACAAGGCACGTTTTGTTAAAGTTTTAAACACTTGTCTCTAGGTTTGTCACTGTCTTTATTACAACCTTGGACATATATCATCAGCTCCAAGGGAAAAGAGCAAATTTGGTTCCTGCTTATTCAAGAAAGGGGTCAGTGTCCCTTTTAAGGCTGCCTGACACTTCCTATTACACAACCCTGTGTTTTGGTTGGTTATAATTTAGCTAAATGTAATGGCTTACAGTGAGGGTTTGACATGCTGAGCGTCTGCCTCCAGCAGATTTATTTGTATTTATTTTTTAATACCAGCCCAAACAGTCCAGCCATTTCTGAGAGCGAGGCTAAGGGAAAAAAAATACACTTTGCTGATGCTAAAATGCTGGTGACCTTTTCTCCAAAAAATCTCTAGTGTATGCTGTGGAGAATGGACCTGACATTTGGCAGGGGAGACCTTCAGGTCAGGGATGTTCACTTTCACCCTCTCCATAAAAATCTGCTCAAAAAAAGCCACGCTATAAACCGCTGAAAGCCTGCACTGCACACATGCTCAGAAAACCCTTTGCTCAACTCCCAGACAATCAGTGAGCATGGTCAGATCTGTCGGCGAGTACTGCTTACAAGTCTCTGTACATGCCACCACAAAGCAGTGAACTCAGTCCTTCCCTTTCCAGCTCCCGTGTGCAACAGGACTGCGTGTGCACCAGTGCCTAGTGTGAAAACCAAATCTCCCCCCAGCCCAGTGACAGACCAGGGACACAAATTGCACATAAACCGGTATAAGTGATTGGAAACCGGTTCAAATCTGTAACACAACAGAACTTCAGCACTTTCAAAGTGGATGAAACTGGTTTAAGATAAACTTGGGATGAATGCAGTATCAGACTTAACTGATTTAGGTTAAATTGCTTTAGTGAACTTCTGTCCCAGATTCCCTCCAGGCTCAAGTTAGCTCACAGTCCCCCAGCATCCCAGGATGCTTTGCACCTACCCTGTATACTCCCTCCACCCCTTTGCAGGGTGGGCAGGCTAGCCTTGGCCCAAGCTGTCTACTCCACCCAGCAGGGCGGTGTGCTCTAGCGCCCTCTGGTTTCTGGCCTGGCCATTTCCGGAACGAAAAGTGGATGTCTTTTTACTTGCTCATGGGTTCAATCTACGCAGTTTAGGCTAGCCTGAGAAGACTGAATTGCTTCAGCCTTGGGCTTTTAGACTGTCTGTACTTAGCCACAGACTTCACCTGTGAACAGCTGGGCTCTAGGATCCTTCTTCTAGAATCCAGGCCATATGGAGAAGGAAGCCACTCAGTTCAAACAAAGAAGGAACACAACTGACACCAGGTGGAAAGGGAAGGAGAAAACCAGGACAAGGAGACTGGTGAGATGGAAACTGGAGGAAAGGGCAACTGAAATTGGGACTCATTAGACAAAAGAGGCCTGGAACTAGTGAGAGCAATGAGAGCAGTGATGGGACCTGAATCCCATCAAGTTTTGAAGGGAGGGAAAAAGATTGGGACTGGGTAGGCAGGGAGAGGAAATCGGGGTAGGGAGGGTATACAAAGACTTGGTAGGCAAGGAGAATAGGATTGAAGCAAGGCCAGGACTAGAAGAGAAGAGGCTAAAGTCATGAACTCTAGGGGCTTTTGCCTTCCTCTGTAGCACTGCAGGGGGGACTGGTCCTTTTCCACGAATGCACTACTTGCAGTCCTTGCAGCAGCAGGACAGTGACAGTGGACCTGTCCCCCTGCTCTACCTGCAAGGCTGTTTTTGATGTTTTGGGCTCTGTCTTGTAGTTGTGCGATAGACTTGTCTGTGCAGTCTTGTTGGGAACAGGCTAGAAGGATGCTTGAGACTGTGATGATCTTGCCTTGATGAGGGAATTGGATCAGATTAGGGATTGCCAACCTACAGCTGACAGCTACATCCAGCCCACAGTGCCATCTGACGAGGTCTGTGGACATAGGACTTCACTTGTGGGGAAGCTTTAGTAGAAGTCACTTTCCCATACTGCCACAAAAAAAAAAACGCCAGCAGAGAGCACTCTCCCAATGGCACTGCAGAGAAAGTAACCTTGTGGCTGGGTCCTAGCACCCACCTGTCCACCTCCAAACCGAACTGTCAATCTGTCCAGCAGCCTTAAGAGGTTGCTGACTGCTGGATTAGATGACCTCCCACGGTCCCTTCCAGCCCTGCTTTTCTATGATTCTTACACCACAATTTTAGAACCTGGAACAAAACCCAAGATTTCTTAGTCTCAACAAGTTGTAGAGGTACCTCTAACCCAGCCCCCCGGCTTACCCAAGTGGATGTCATATTACATTAGAATCTGGGGGGGGAGAGGATTAAACCTAGCAAGTTCACACCAAAAAGGACATAGAAAAAACATGGTTAAGGTCACAAAAAAATCAAGCTTTCAAGTGAGGACACTGGAGAAGTCCAGTTGCTTGTGCAACCTGGGATTCAGCCAAAATTTAGTCAGATTCAAAAAGGGATTAGACATATTCTTGAAGGAAAGTGACATCGGTAGCTACTAAGCACGGGAGCAAGGGGCACGACCTCTGAATCACAACTTCTGAGATCTTAAATCCTGGAGGTTGCAAGTGAGAGGAACAGCGGGGGAAAAAAACCCATGGTCATATCCAGTGGATTGGGAAAAAAAGATAGCCTCATGCCTTTGTTTTGAAGAACTGGATTTTAAACCTGTCGCCTCCACAGAGTTCCCATGTGATGCCAGGCAAGTCCTTTTAACCATGTTTTTCACAGGTGGTCACTAACTGCACATTACTCATTTTGTGGAGGCTCAACTTGAAAGCCTAGCATCTGGTGCGCAGAAGGGCCGAGTACTCAAATGTGAACGCAGTCAATGGGAGCTATGCTCAGAACCCAAGAGCAGCAGATTGCTACAGGACTATGAAGTCTGACCCATGTTGCAAACTGAACATCCAAAATTAGTGGAAGTGCTCGACTTTCTGACCATGCCTCAGCTCTGCCTCTGCAAAGTAGGGAAAAGATTATTCTTTCCCATCACAGGATTGTTGTGAAATGAATAACAGGTTCTTATACGGTGGTGATGAATGCTATGGAAGATTTGGGAGGAAATTCATAACTGTGTCCTCAGAGCAAGGTTGATGCACTCAAATGGGGCGCCACATTGCGAACAGCAAGTAGAGAGACCTGAACAGCTGTTTAGCTGAGGACTGTTTATGCCAAGAACTGAACGAGGCACGAGTCCTTTGGAAATAACTAGGTGAGCGATCAGATAATTAAAGACTACATTATAATGCACAGACCTCAGGGAGCCAAATTACAGTTGGCACAGGCAACCTTCACTCAGACCTTAGCTTTTCAGTCCTAGACTCTGCAACCTTAAGATTAACGTACTTTCCATACATAGTATTTTTGAACAAGACTTGACTTTTTGAAGGCAGACTAGCTTAACTACCCCCGTAGGCTGACCAAAGTCAACCATGTCTCAGACATGCAAACTCTCCCAACATTGGTCTCGCAGAGCAGTGAACATCCCCATATTTAGACTCTAGCTGCTAGTCATTTCAGAACAAAAGACTACATAAACATGGGAACTACCCTAGTTCCTGTATCTAAACGCGTGTCCAGATACTTGCTTAATTATGGATCGTAAACATAGCCTCAACCAGTGAGGGACTCTTGTATCCAAGCAGATTCAGGATGACAATTTATGCGTAACTGGCTAGCAGTCACAGGAAGAGGCAGAGGTCACTATCGCTGGGTGACGCTTAGCAGCCTGCAATCTGGAGGAAAAATCAGACTAGATCCAACTGTCCTTTGTAGCCTTCAAGTCCATCACCTAGCCCTGCCTGCCTCAAACCCAGAGCAACCAGGGCCACAGGATGCCCACTGCACCATGCTACTGAAGATCCACTGTATATTGGGACTAAAGCAAAACTGAATTTTGGAGCTATTTGAACTACTTTTTCCCCTAAAATAGTTCTAAAACATTACAGGGGGTCACTTTCTACTTGGCATTCTTCACAGAAGAATTTAAAATCCATTCAAGGGTCGCAATGCACACTAGACCAGCCACAGAGAACTGCTGCCTAGTGAAATGCAGGCTTCTAATGGGCAGAGCAGGGGAGGTCATCTTTTTCCACTGACAAAACAGATCCCAAATTAAGTCTTTATTCAGAAGATTCCACAGTCAGTCGTTCTCCCAGCGAAGTCAAGCGGCATCACCTTTACTGCATCAACCGGCTAGACAACAACAGTCTTTGGGTAAATCTGATATCTTTTATTAGACCAACTCATAGTTGGAAAAATTCTTCTTTGCAAGCTTTTTCAAACTTCTTTGCAATTCATTTTTGCAAGACGACTTTTTCCAACTAATACAAGATACCAGATTTACCCAAAGTACCTTGTCTGCCTATGTCCTTAGGCCAACACAGCTACAACCCATACAACCTGTAAGACAAATTTAATACATTACCAGATCCTCTCTGCTTGGCAGGACTCATGGATAACTCAAAAACCTGAGGCTTTCTCCTTTTTCTCTAATGAACTGAATCCACCCAAACAGGTGGGGGTTTTTAGAATACAAAGTTTAACTAAATGCATTTCTTCATCAGTGATTTAAGGCAAGTCTTTAGTGGCCATCTGTCACCATAGGTGAAGGTATTACACACTGTCATGCGTAGCATGTGCAGGATACAGGAGCAAACCTGCAGAGATAAAAGCTTCATGGGGAAGACCTGCACACTACGTCAACGCTAGTGGCAGACAGCTCGGCCAGGTTCAAAAAGGGACGGGATACATTCAAGGATGATAGATCTGTTACTGGTTACTGAACAGAATGGTTGGGATACGGGCAAGGAGGACCTCTGGTCTGACCCAGCGTGGCACTTCTTATATTCTTACGTTATAGTCTTATAGTCTTCCTGCCATCTTCAAAACTCAACATGAACTGAAGCGCCCACAACTTCCCATCAAACGCTGAAACCTGTTCAGTCTGAGGGTAAAGGTCAAGGGGAGACCACCAGCATCTAACACTCCTGGACCATTTGCTTGATAAATTAAAGGAAACTGAAATTTCAGCTCTTGGCTGGAACTGTCCCAGTGAAAAGAGACACTTTCTGTTCATCCATATCCAGTTGGGTTTATCTGACGATGCAATTTCTCTTCTCTACCCAGACCTCCCATCCCAATCACTACAGGTCGTAAGGAATAAAGAAGTTAATCCTGCTGCGCTATACACGTCTCTGGAGTTCAGGCCTAGACAAGTTCCCTATTCCAAGGCATCTGCCTCCAGCTCCACAGAAGGTGAGCAGCAAGGCTGTGTAATGGCTTTCAGTATTAAAGGAACGTAACAAAATGGTTTATTATTCATTATTTGTCTGACTGTAGCACCTAGGAATCAGACTCGTACACCAGGCCTGACTGAACAGACAGAACAAAACCAGCCTCTGCCCTGAGGAGCTCCAATCCACATATGAAAAAGGATCCAAGAGATGAACAACACTTGGGAGTACCGGGAAATATAGCCATGTTGGACTGGAGGGAGCTACCTGGATCACTGAAGCCAGTCTGTACCACTACAGGCGTCTGTATCATGCAATGCTACAGAAAAACTGATGTGCTGGTTTTGAATCCACCTGGAAATGCACACAGTACTCCAGACAAGACCTCACCAGTGCCCGGTACAGTGCCATTAGTGCTTCCCTGCTGGAGACTAAATATATTCTAGGATGATCAGTAGAGTAGCGAAGGGGAGACGATGGGGGCATCAACATTGGCAGAGAGAGGGGAGCTGTAAAAATAGCAGCAGTTATGCTACTAGCATGGCCGCACCACCAGCCGCGCAGCCACTGAGGCTGCCCAGGGTGTGCAAGTGCCATTATGCCTTTGAGGACAGTGTTGGACTTTCTTGTATATGCATCACACTGTTGGCTCAGTCATCCTGTGATCAAGCAATGCACCCAACTTCCTTCTTCTTTCCCATCAATTCCAACTAAAGAGCCCTTACATTAAGAGAAAGCCTTGCTACAAGTCCCCCAAGCGTGCCTTTGCATTGTCACAGAATCACAGAAGTCAGGTTGGAAGAGACCTTGTAGATCTGCAAGTCCGACCCCCCGCCTGGGCAGAGAAAAACTGGGCTCAAATGACTTCAGCCAGGTCGGCATCAAGCCTGTTCTTAAAGACCACCAGAGTAGGAGCCAGCACAACTTGCCTTGGAAGTGTCATAGAATCACAGAAGTCAGGTTGGAAGGAACCTTGTAGATCTGCAAGTCCGACCCCCCGCCTGGGCAGAGAAAAACTGGGCTCAAATGACTTCAGCCAGGTCGGCATCAAGCCTCCTCTTAAAGGCCCCCCAGGGTAGGAGCCAGCACCACTTCTCTTGGAAGTTGGTTCCAGCTCC
>NW_017728886.1:740657-795449 GCF_001723895.1 Crocodylus porosus | reverse complement strand
AGAGGGGGAGGATCGCCTCCCTGGCCCTGCTCGAGATGCATCTGTGGATGCACGACAAGGTCTGGTTAGCCCTGCCAACTGTGACTTTGCGTTGTCGGCCCATGTTCAGCAAATTTAAAGAGGTTGCTTTTCAACCTGTTGTGTATTAGTTAATATAATTAGAGTTCTATTAACCCAGGCTCAAGGATACCCAACACTTCCTGTTATCACATTCTGATAACACCTCCAAAACTTTGCAAGATCAGAAAATTTCATTTACACACTCCTATATTTTGTAACTAGGTCAACAACGAAGAGAATCAAACTCTGGGACTGATTTCTAACAGCTCTACCTGTAACCTTGCCTCTAGCCCAGTCTTTTCAGCACAACACAATTACTAGCATTTTAACCATTTCTTTATCCACTTACAACTATTCCACTAATCTTCTTCTTGACTAGTTTAAATTAATCAATCTCAGCACTGCATTGATTTGCTTTACTGAAGTCCAGATAGATAGATCTATCCTGCTTCCTTTGTCTAAGGAAATACATTTTCTTTTCAAAGGCAGCAATTACGTTATCTGACATAATCTAGCTTTATAAAGGAGGATGGTGAAGCACTGGAACAGGGTGCCCAGAGGGGTGGTGGACTCTCCATCCTTGGAGGTTTTGCAGACCTGGGTAGACAAAGCCTTGGCTGGGATGATGTAGTTGGGGCTGGTCCTGCTTTGGACAGGGGCTGGACTAGATGCAACCTCCAAGGTCTTTTCTAACCCTCATTTTCTATGATTCTATTAAGGCCTGCTGTATTTGATCCATTTTCCATTCACTCTCATGCCTTTATATTGTTATCTGAATAGCATGCTATACTACAGAACAAAATTTGAAGGAAAGAATAGAGTCATAGGAGTAAATGGAAAATGGATCAAATACATCGGGATATATAGATCCGGTTTGCTATCCTCCATCCATACACCTCCATTCCTTATTTGACAGGTTCAGCTTGAAGTTGCTGAAACTTGATTGCACCAATCTTTTGAGCTAGCCCAAGCACAACTTCCCTGAATAGTCTGACAATAGTGTGGGAGTCTGCCAAATATGTCAATGAACATGTGATGTTGTACATTGAGAAGCAGCTTCATAATCTTTTAATTTAAAGCTAGTTGATCAAAATGGATAACCGCCATGACTGAAAGGACTAAGCACTTAGGGTTTGTACGGCATGATGGAAATCAAGATATTGGTAACTGCTAAGCGTGCAACTGAATAAATGGGGCAATTAAAGAGCTACCAGAGCTCCATATCAAAAGAATCTGAAAAGGATATGGTTTAAAACAATGAATAAGCTGACATGGATACAGCTGAATGGGCAACTGACTGATTATGTAAATGTTACTGCCTAACGTTAAAAAAAAAAATATTTGAGACTAGCTCAAGGCTACCTTGGGAACCGACTGGAGAAAGATGTCCAGACTGTACGTGATTATGTATCTTCTTGAACTCTGGTAATGTGACCAAGGATTTGAAATGAGTGATTAAATCAAGAAGCCTTTCCCCAACAAAAGAAGAGAAGGGAATCAAATGCACTGGATCCAAAAAGTCTCCTGTGACCCGAGAGTCTCAGTCTCCATCACGTCTACAGGTTTCAAAAGGACTTTTGAAAGGAGGACTAGGCACCAATATCTCCACCTTGCACAAAATTAAGACACAAGGAGGTGTTGATTTTCCCTAGGTCAAATGGCAAGTCCGAAGCTAAAGGTAGGAGAGAAACCAAGATAGGCAGTTAGCCATGTTAGTCTGGTCACGCACAAGGCAAGGCAGAGGACACCTTATAGACTAGCTACTTCAGCAACGCGTAAGCTTTCATAGGCAACAATAGTCTGCTCCATCAGATGCTATGATGCAGAGTACAGGGCTCCAAATTTCTAATTCCTTCTACAATCCATTTAAATGCAACAACCTCTCAAAGCAAATACCACCAGGAGTGAAACCGTATGCAGGAAAGACATTGAACCTGAATAGCTGACATTTTCTGTTCTCTTTTCCCCCCAACTGTGCTTACAAAGATGGGTGCGCTACAGTGTGCTCATAGGAACATTTCTATAAAGGTCATATTAGTGTTGGAAATGCAGGTATTCCATTAAATGAAGTCATTTTGTAAATACTGTGCACTAAATGGTACATTTAGGAAAGGCACAACCAAATCCATTCTCTCCGGCCCAAAGGAGGGAGACATAAAACTAAATGTACTGAGCTTGTCTCAAAAGGCTCACACAGCAGGGAATCTTATTTCCAGATGCAATGCTTAATTATCCGGGGGAAGCCTGGCAGAGCTGGGGTAGGGAGCACAAGAGAGGGGGAGGAATGGTTTGAAGTACTGCCCACAGCACACTCAAAAAAGCTTTCTGACAAAGTCAGCTCTTATTCCACCCCCCATCCCTTTTTTGTTTTGTTTAAAGCTTTCATGACTGTCCACATTAAAGAGTACCTGAGAGCATCAGTTTATCACCACTTAGATCCGAGCAAAAACCCAATCGGGTGCATGATAGTAGCTACCATTTTATGCGTGTGATTTATTTCACCTGCCTGGCACCTCCTCGCTGTTGTATTGGACTCATTAACACGCCTCGAAATGGAGGTGCAGCTGTACTCGAATGCGACTGTGAATGAGGCCACGCACTCATCCCCTGTCCTCTTCCCAGCGAGGGATATGCCGCAGGCTAAGCTGGACTGAAACATCATTCACGGAAATAGCTCCATAATTCTCATAATGGATTTTCTGTTGATGGCTCTAATCTTTAAAAGTAATAGATTAAGCAATAAGGGAACAACTATCTTTATGTCCCCTCTTCAGCTCATCCATGGCTAAACAAGAGAGAGCTTTTGGACTCATATGTAGATATTTTAGACAATGATTTTAGCCAGAAATGTTGCAGCAAGATGCACCAGTTTACATTTGTCCAGAAGGAACTGCTGCACCATCTCAAACTCAACGTTAATGCTGCTTCTTTTGTAAAACTGTTCAGGAAAAATAGAGTATCTATAGATATAACAAAGCTTACTTTAATCAGAAGTATAATCTTAGTCCCTTCCCTTATTCACAAAGAGTCTAAAGGAAATTCAAATCTCTTTTGACCCAAATGCACAGATCACTAAGTATTTTATCTGTACGTGTTCACTTAATATCAAGTATTGAGGACATTGATGTATTCCTCTGTGCCTGAATCTTATGTACTCAGGCTGGTTTGCTGAAGCACTCTACTTTTATCTAAGCAAGTACAAGCAGAATAAGATGAAAAAAAAATGGGGGAAAAGATTGCTCTGCCTCTTACCAACCATAATATCAAACATACTCAGGAATTACAGGGGGAAAAAAACCATTCTGCAAACACAGCTTCACATCGTCACCTCTGATTAGACTACTAACGTTACAAGATAATTAAAATATATCTACTGAATGTTAATTTGTGCGCTAAAAACTGGACCCTAGGCATGAACAGAACCTACTAAACTCCTGATACGTCTCTCATCACGACTTTTTTCCCCTCTTCATGTTAATGAGATTCACAAAACAGCCGCATGTGTGTGGACGTAATTTGATGAATTGCTGAACAACCTGCAATACAGGCACGGCAGGGTCCGGTAGCTCCCCCTCATCCCTGCCATTTCAACCGTAGCATTTCAAAACTGAAACTGCCTCATACCGTGAACTAAAAGGAGAAACTGCAAGAGGTCTGCCAAGACGCTGTGCACCAAGCACCGGGGCAAATGCTCTTTGTAACGATTTTTAAGGTCAGTATCGGGGAGAGACTAAACATTGGGAGAGCCTCACTCCGATTCAAGATGACCGTCCGTACTCCTGCTAGACCTACGGCACTGGTTAAGGCAACTCATTGGGAGAAGAGAGGCATACACCTGCCATTTCAGGTATTGGAGTCTCCTAGATAGCTTTTAACGTTTGAAATTTAACATGTGGCCAGAAACTAAACCACCCCCCCACTGTTTTGAACCATTAAGTAAATTAGGGGCAGGGGCCTCCCTGTACAGCAGTCAGGCACTGCCATGTCAGACCTACGTTTGTGCACTTCACCCGAGTAATAACGAACAGCTACCAAGTAACCTGCCCATGAGGAAAGTTTCTTCCCATCGAACTCCTTATTGGTTTGTATGCATGATATAACATCGTTATTTCACCCATCCATCACATCTTTATTCCATCTAACATTACTGGGTAGATGTTATTTATACCAGGGATGGCAAACTCATCTGGCCCAACAAGCTGGATGAGCAGCATAGAGCCTGTCCAGGGGCTAATTCAGGCCCTGGGAACCCAGCTGGATGCCTGATGCAGAGCATCTCCCTGGCCCTAACAAGTGCCATGATGGGTGCAGCCTGGGACACCAGCCCCAGCAAGCACCGCAGCCCCTGGGTGGCATGTCTGATACCCCTGATTTATATAGAAGTCCAATCTCGAAGGCCCGGCTAAGCTCCCCTTGCCTCAACGAAGTCGTGGCAACAACCTGACAGGTTAACCATATACTGTGGCAAACAGCTTTGCTCAATTTTCAAAAAGCACTGCTTTGCAATACTACTGAACGTTGCCTTGTGCCGCAAGAAACGGTAAACAGAAATACCCGTTTTACTCTCTCTACAACCTGTAGGGGGGAGATGTATATATATCATATTTATATATTAAATATTATGTCCTCTTATAGCAGGAGACCAATGTGGTTGCACAAACAGCTTCTTGAAGGTCTCAAAATCACAAGGAAAACAGACAAGCATCAGAAGGGGATGGGAACGTCACCCAGGAAGCACACCAAGAAATAGCGAGAACTTGCAGGCCCCGAATCAGGAAAGCAAAGGTAAGGAGTTAGACCTGTTGAGGGAAGTTAAAGACAATGAGAGGGTTTTGATAAATGTTGAGAAAGGAAAGAAAGACCAAAGCAGCTGAAGGCCCACTGCTCAATAGCCAGGGTGAACCATTAACGTGAGACACACAGAAAGTGAAACTGTTTACTGGTGGCTTTTACTCGGCTTTCACAAAAATCAGGTGCAATGAGGTAGCTAACCAACGTGATATAGATATGGAAGGGGTCATGACAGCGAATACGAGCATCAGACCGCTTTCTGATTAATTTAAAGGAATGTGTTAGCATTCCCTGGTAAACATCATGCCGCAGTGCTGAAGGAGTTTTGGAGCCATTGGAAATAATCATGGAAGATGCATGAAGTTCTGGAAAACCAATCAAGTACCCATCTTTAAAAAAAGGGAAAAAGAAGGAATCTGAAATTACTGACTGGTCAGCCTGACTTCAATACCCAAGAAATGATAAAGTCAATTCATACACATCTGAAGGGGGGAAGGCTGATCCTGACACCCACCAGGGATTTGTCTGCAGATCATTGTCTTTGAGAAAACTTGATCTTCTTATCTGAGAAAATAAGTGGAGCGGATGAAGCGAATGCAGTGGACAGAGCACACGTGAACTTTCAACATAGCCCCACATGACACTTGTAAGTGAAGTGGAGCAAGGTGGATGCAGAATTGGTTCAATAACCCCAAGGAAAGAGAAATTAAAAATGGATAAGTGTCAGAATGGCAAGAGGTTTCAAGCGTGGTTCTGTAAGGGGCTCTCCTGGGTCCGGTGCTGTTTAACACGCTTATTAAGAAATTGGATTTTGGAATAAAGAGTGCTCGGATCAAGTCTGCAGATGACACGAAACTGGGAAGGACTGAAAGTACCTTGGAGGACAGGACTAGAACTCAAAAGGAGCAGGACAGATTGGAGGGCTGAACTAGAGGCAACCAGGCAAAAGTCAACACATACTGTAAGACCCAGGGAAGTATAACCCAGTGCACAAGTAGAGAATAACTAGTTGGGTAGAAGCACCGCTGAGAATGAGCTAGGTTGTGGTGGAGCGCAGAAACACGAGCCAGCAACGTGAGAGTCAACATGCAATTTTGGGCTGCATTAACATGAGTACCGGGTAAAAAAAAAAAAAGGGAGGAGATATCACCATTCTACTGAGTACTGGTTAGATATGGCTCCACATTTTAAGAAGGAGGTAAAGAAGCTGGAGAGGGGGCCAGAGATGGATAACAGAAGGGATAAAAGTTTGGGAAGGCATGCCACAGGAGGAAAGGTTGAGAGAGATGGGTATGTTCAGCCTTGAAAAAAGGAGCATAAAGTGGTGGGGGGTGGAAGGGATACACGATAGTAAATTTCAAACCTCTGAAAGGCTGCCATAAAGGAGAAGGACAACTGTTCTGCCTTGCTACAGAGGGCAGGGCACAAAGCAGTGGTTTGAAATTGCAGCAAAAGTAGATTGAGAGTAGATCTCAGCTCAGGGACAACTTCCAGAACAGAGTGCCCAGGGAGGTTACGGTCTCTTCTTCTCAAGAGGCTGGATAAGCATTTGATAGGAGATTGGACCAAATGGCCCTTGAGGTCCCTTCCGACTCAGTGATTACATGATTTGTCTTTTCTCTACACTAAATCCTCCCAATCTTTTACTGTTTCCTTGGTGAAAACCTTCCCCCAATTCTGCCACAAGTCTGTAAAATACCATCCTCTTTAACAACATTTGATAAAGGAAATAAAAATAACATGAAGTCCCAGCAGTTCACTTTTTTTTTTTTTGGTAAAAGGACTGTGATATTTTCTACTGTCTTCTAATTACGTATTCACTTTTAACATATTTAACTTCAGTACTGCAATTTTACTCATTAAAAAAGTGTTTAATGTTGGTCTTTAAAGAACATCCGACTGGAAACTTAGCTTTCTACCTACTTATCCAAACTGCACAGGGAACCAAACTTATTTGGATGAAGACAGCTGGCAGCTGTACATTATATGCAGTAGGATGCATGCAGGCCAATGAGGTGACCTTTGGGATGCAAGGTACTTGAAAGGCAAAAAGGAACCATAAAGTGTTTGTGGATGGTACATATTTCAGATGCGTTTTATGATGTCTGATTGCCACCCATCCAGTGAGCTTTTGGATTACAAGATATAAACATATGGGGAATCAAAAAAGATATAGTCTCTGTTTGCACTGGTGCAACGACACAAAACAGGGACACTCTCAAACCCAAAAGTTGTCCAATTATTGGAGGAAGTTCAAGGAAAAGGAACCACAATTTGTCAGGTGAAACACTGCTGATGGAGGAGAGATGCACATATATAGTGACAAAGCCAACATAGGGGGTAAGCAATGTGGGTGCATGTAATAAAACTGCAATAAATGTCATTATCAAGGGTGTGAACACCTTGGGAGTGGAGGCTGAGAAAGGGTGGTAAGTGTTGAGCACCAAGACAAGTGATTAAATAATTTGGGACAGGGAAGTAGTACTGCTGCTCCAGAGTTATTTTGTAACTTGGATCACAAAGCTTTTGATAAGTATGGTGGTGCAAGACTGCTGTGGTAGCCATGATGGTCCAGTAAGCATGTGAGAGGCAGGGATTTCTTAGTGCGGTATCTTTTAATGGACCAATGATGTAGTTAGGATAAAAGATAGTCAAGCTTGTACCATAAGTGAGTATCTCCTGTTCAGGCTGATCTCTTTTGGAGCAGGTTGCGTGAAGAAGATGGTTTCTCAGCTTTTCCAAAGTTCTCCCGAATAGCTGTATTGCAGATATGGAGTTGTGCATGTTAGCTAGAGAGTTGTAGATGATTAGTCCCTTTGGGATGATGCCTACTGGGTATCTTTGGTGCAAAGATCTTTTGGACTTAACTATAAACAAACTTGCAATACCGCCTACATCTGGGTTCAGGAGAGAAAAATTCTTTAAAGTGATCCAGCGTATGTTATACAGGAGTAAGTGGAAGCAAAAACTGCAAAGGAAAACTAACAATGGTACAAAAGTCTACCTGACCAAGGTATAATCTTCCAAAGAAAACAGGCAGAGGCAACATTGGTTGAAATGTTCAAAATTAGCCTGGACAAGGCACTCCAAAATATTTGGAAGGAAAAAAATGGACAGGTGGAAGGAATTGCAAAGACTTAAAAATAAGGACTGTAAGTTTGAACTCAGTACTGAGAGCAAGAAGAAACCAGGAGAAGACTTCCAAGGGGGAGGGGGAATATGGACTCATCAGGGAACAATAAAAAGATTGTTTTGGACAGATTGATTGCCTTGTGGCAGGGGGCAGCTGCCAGGTGGGTGTGAATAGGACCAGAGAAGAGGATGCTGAAGATGATTAGGACGTGGGTGAGCAATTTAGCTGCAAGAACAGATAGGAAAAGGACAGATTTTGATTGATGTTGTACCTAAGCCAGAAGTCAAGGCAGCTTGTTCGGCTGAGTTGCTTCTGATTGCAGAACCTCACCATTCAGAGAGGCAAAACTACCATGTTTGTCCAATTTTCTTTGCATTCCAAAAGGTCTTACTAAAACGTGGAAAGACGAAGAATTTCACTGAGTTTACAGCCTATCTGTCCTACACATAAACAGAATTAATTCCTTTCCATAGCTTAACCTCTTGCTCATTAGCAGAGTAATCTCCACACTGCCCCCAGTTGCCTGGATAACCAGATGGGCGAGAATGGTTGGTGTCACTGAGCACTGGTTGGGAACGCTGGAAGGGGAGGAAGATACTTAAGCTGTCTGAATTGTCAGTGCTGTATCAGGTCGTGGCCTGGGCCCTACATGCTTCCTCCCCTACGTTCCACTGGGATCCTAAAGGTCTGCTGAGAGCAAACTCCCGCGTGGCCCACCTGTGCGCCAAGTTTACGCAGCAGATATGCATGGGAGGTTGTTCTCAGTAGTTGCTCCTCAACCTTGGAGCTGCCTTCCTGCCGAGGCTGGCCAGAGCCTGGACGCTTTCTGGAAATGTTGTAAGATGCTCCCCCCACCTTCCATCCCCTATTTTTTTTTTTTTTTTCCTTCAGGTGAGGCTTTTTAGCAGGCAGAGTTCAGTTCTCAGGCCCTGCTTGGAGAATTGATCTGCTAACAAAGTACTTCTTATTTGTATCTGCGTC
This sequence comes from Crocodylus porosus, assembly GCF_001723895.1. Lineage (NCBI taxonomy): Eukaryota > Metazoa > Chordata > Crocodylia > Crocodylidae > Crocodylus > Crocodylus porosus. The sequence continues at coordinate 786,484 of NW_017728886.1, read as the reverse complement.
ATAGTTGTGACAAGTCCCAGATGCCCATTGGCTCTTTACCTGAACTTGCGTTTATAGTCAGAGAAACCAGACTTGGGCTGGAAACTTTTCTTTCCTGTTTGCTTCTCTCACTACCTTTCTCTTTTCCTGGAATAAAAGAAAAACACAAAGTACCTGCATCTCCAAAGCTTGCAACTATCATGTTACTTTATCAGGGAAAGACCATGACTCAGGTGAACTGGAAACCAGGCACGGATTCTGTCAGTTATGCAACCAACGGCTGTGACATAGTGGCTTATGGCAGTGGGGCTCAACCTTTTGCTATCTGCAGGCTGGATCCTGCCAGTGGGACTGATCAGATGGGCCCGGCTGCGTGCAGAGGACCGGCGCACTCTCGCCCCAGTCTAGCAGCTCAGGCAGAGGCTGCTTGGTCCAAGCTTGATCTGGCCATGGCCCAGCCCCAAACCTGCTGTGTGGGGCTTGGGAATTTTGCAGTGGAGGAGGGGTGGCAATATTAATTGCCACTACTCCACCACCACCAAATTTCCTGACCTGTGGGGAGCCCTGGGGACTCCATGGGACACACTTGGCCCGTGAGCTGGGGATTGAGCACCCCTGGCTTAGGTCATGCAGCAGTCACCCCAGGGTTCCAGGCCTTCTCCCTGTATTCTGCAGTATATCCTTTGGCCCCTGATCAAATCTGGCTCACGGGAGGCTTCTCCCTCCTAGCAAGCCTTTGACTTGCCAGCGCCCAACCAGACTTTACGGCTTAGTGGAGAGAAGCGCCGAGGACACCTGGGGTTCCCTGGGTTTGCCAAGACAGGTCTGCTCTCCCCACAGCAACAGAGCGCCTGCTGCCCCCAAATCACTCTGGTCACAAGACAAACTGCAAAGACAGGACCCTGCACAGGTTTACAGCACAAGACAGAACCTGCTAGGGAACCTGGTGCCAGGTTTGGGGACGGGTACGCAGGAGCGAAAACAGAACCACCTTACTGCTGCCTTCCACCTGGCGCAGCTTCCAGGGGCTCTCTCCGTCTCAAATACCGAGAGCTGATGACGATCCCCTTGGCCTTCCTGGCTGGGTGCCACCTCCTGCCTAAGAATTTGGTGTCTCCTCTTCAGCCTAAGATTTGGGCACGTCCTCCCCACCTGGATCTACCCATCTAATGCGTCTCTTCTCCCATCAGGTCCCCAGAACATTCTCTGCATTTCCCCAATGATCTCCTCCAAATTTCCACCCCCTGCGATGCATATGCTCCTGGGCTGCCCACTGATAGAGACCCAGCTATTATGCTGTGATGCCCTTCATCTCCATGTTAACATCAGAGTGGACCATAAATGAACTGACCATTGTTGTTTAGGTCTCCCTAGATTACTGAAATGCACAGTTTATACCAAATACACTTCATACAAGCACGTAAATGATACGTTTTTCTCATTTCTTTCTTTTCTTTCTTTCTTTTTTTTTTTTTAAAGATTCCCTGAACCTTTTTCTGGGGAAAGGTGTGTGGCATCAAAATCAGATCAATCGATAAATAAAGCAATCCAGATGTGCAACCATCAGGTATGAAAGTTCTCTGTTTTTGAAATAATAAATAAGTAACAATTTTTACCTGGGTGAATAAGAAATCAGATACCAAAATGTGGATATAGGCACCTACGTAGAAGTGATCTAATGGTCAGGGTGGTGCACACCCAATAGCTTCGCTGACTGGAGTGATATCATGGACACTCAGCCTCTCTGAAAAAGGAGTCCACTTGAAGCTAAGAGACTATATGGATTTTGATGACTACCTTTACACACTTGTGGTTGGGAGCAGTTGCCCCTTCAGCTCATTCAGTAGGGTTTCATTGCTCAATTGCACCCTCATTTCCCACTGACCACTGAGCTTTTTAGTTCTTGGATATAATCTATTAGTAGCTACTGTCATTTAGCAAACTAGACTTCAGGTGCAGAACAGACTTCAGTCACCTACACCACCACAAATATCCCACAATCAAAGGGGTGTGTGCAAACATGATCTTGGTGGCTGACCACTGTCCCTGTTCTTGATTCTGCCCCAGGGCTGATAAACATTTGTGATATAGCAGTTGAGATGATGCTTTAGGCTGCTATAAAGTGTGGGGTCAGTAATGTTGGTTTCAAGAGCAAATAACTTAGCAGTACCAATAATATTTTCACATAAAAAGAGCTGAGTGTCTAGCTGTCCAGTTCAAATACAGCTCATAACTCTGTTACCATCTGATGTCTTTTTGTTGGCCTCTGCAAAACAAGCAGACGTCTCTATTCAGACCCTAACGACCAGACATCTGCAATACAGGACACCACCGCTGGCACTACCCAGTTCTCCAGGCTGGGAAGCACAACTGAAAACCTAGACAGACCTAGACTAAAGCAAATTAATTGTCATCTCTCCTCCTTCATCCACCCCAGGGTTAAAGCGTATGAGCATTTCTGAGTGGGAAAGCCTATACCAATGCTTTCTCTGTGGATAGATGGCTTCAAATCTCAGGATCTCAACCATGTACCCATCACTAGTGCTAAAAATCTCAGATGAAAAGAATGAAAATAAAGAAAAATCCCTAAAGAAATTAAAAAGAAAAAAAAAGTAAAATATGAACTATGATGCATTAGCAAAAACATCTGTAACAAGACAGTTTTCTGGGTTGTCACAGTAACTCTTTAAAACATCTGAGAATGAAATCTAGGGCAGGTTAACACTATGGATTAATCTAATTGGCCATTGGGTGTCTCTAACACTCCAAAAAATGGAGGTAGAAGATACTGAAGAGGATGGGTAAAATGCCATAAAACCTTGTTCTCCATAGATCATCATTCAGTTATGATTGCTACAGGGATTTCAGCACATTGCCATACAGGATGCAATTGTAATTAGGTATCCTTTCTACTAGCAGCATATCTGTTCTCTTAGCAGTAGTAACCAGCAGCACACTTATAAGATGGAAACCTCCCTTCTCGAGAGCATGGAGGCAGAAGGGATCTTGGAGTCATTACTGACTCCTAGATGAACACGGGACGACAATGCGAGGTCACGGTTGGCAGGGCTAACCGCACCTTGTCCTGCATCTACAGGTGCATCTCGAGCAGGTCCAGGGAGGTGATCCTCCCCCTCTGTGCGGCACTGGTCAGGCCGCAGCCGGAGGACTGCGTCCAGTTCTGGGCACCCCATTTCAGGAGGGATGTCGACAGCATGGAGAGGGTCCAGAAGAGGCCACTCGCATGGTCAGGAGGCAGCAGGGCAGGCCCTACGAGGAGAAACTGCAGGACCTGAACCTGTTCAGCCTCCACAAGAGAAGGCTGAGGGGGGACCTGGTGACTGTCTATAAACTCACGAGGGGGGACCAGAAGGGTTTGGGGGAGACCTTGTTTCCCCAGCTCCCCCCCGCATAACAAGGAATAACGGCCACAAGTTGCTGGAGAGGAGGTTTAGATTAGACATCCGCAAGAACGACTTCACAGTCAGGGCGGCTAGGAGCTGGAACCGACTTCCAAGGGAAGTGGTGCTGGCTCCTACCCTGGGGGGCTTTAAGAGGAGGCTGGATGCCTACCTGGCTGGAGTCGTTTGAGCCCAGTTTTCTCCTGCCCAGGCGGGGGGTCGGACTTGAAGATCTACAGGGTCCTTTCGACCCAACTTCTGTGATTGTATGAAAATATCCGTGTCGGGGGGGGGTGGGGGTGGGGGTGGAAAAGGAGCTGCACCAGGAATGGAGCAAATCAAACTGACCCTGAGGGACCACCCCCTGCCGTCCCACACAAAGATTAACTGCACTTGTTAAATCCTAGCAGACTGACCTCATGCATCATGCTGCTGTCTGAACAACGGGACAATAAGGAACAAAACAAGCTCTTATTGACACTGCTGGGGGAAAGGCACTATTGTGACCAAGGCTGTTAGCATTTACAATCACTTGCGGAGAGGAAATCCTATTTTGGATGGCGACAAAACTCCCAGGAAGAGACCAATTGTGTAAAGCATTGCACTTCTCCGTTCAGAGAAAGTCTGTTAGTTTTGCTGGTTGCGCCAAGCAGAAACCCCCCTCCACCCCCCAAGGGTGCCAAAACCTAAACCAAAAGCACAACTAAGACTGACAACATGCTCCGTTCCAAGCGAGAAAGGCCTGCAAGCTTCCAATGAAGCGTGGCAGGCACAGGGTTAACCCTAAAGACAGACCCAAGAACAAAAACCTTTTCTTCGAGACAAACTAGCCAGAGCTTCTTTAAATCCAGCCTTCCTCTTTAAGCCTACAAGCCACCTGCGGTCCCGCAGCCCCCGCCATCACTAACTGAGAGGCTGCTGCGAGTTTATTTTCTCCCTTACATCCAAATTTACCCTTTGTCACATCTATTCGAACCTAAGCCGCTGTCAGTCTCCGGAGGTTTGCAGAGCCGCCCACCCTCCTGCTTGCAATCTGTCAAGTCGGTTAGTTCCTTCCCAGCTTGTCTGCCCGCTCCCGGGAGAGGTAAAATTTAGCAACATACCATCACGTGGTAGGTCTCCTCGCTGGGAAGATGGAGTGCGCTGCACATCGCTGACCTCAATTTCTTTTCTTTCCAGTACAGCAGCTTTGCTGGGCTCCATCTCGCTGCTGCTGCTTCTCGGAGAGTTGAGCCTGGCTGTTTCATCGGGGATATTTCTCTTGTCCCTTTTCGCGGCTTCCTCCTCCTCCCTCCCTTTGTCGGGGCCGCTGATTTCAGGGATTTGCTCCAGTTTGCCAAGATACAACCCCGGGCTGCCCAGCTCCTTCTTGCCCAAACCACTGCTGCTCCGCTCTTCTCTCTTCTTGGCAGCTAGCTCCTGTGTGGCCGGGGAGGGATGCTCCTGCACGACCAGGCTGGGCAGCTCTGCATTGTTCTGCTCAGCACCCTGGCTGCCAGATGTTTGTTCTTCTGATACAGTCATTGACCTTTTCATTGGAGCGCTGGGCTTCCTCGTCGCAGGGCTTGGGCTCTGGGTCAGGCTACTATTAGGAGAAAGCAGGCCAGTAGCAAGGTCCTCTCGAACTAGCGGCTCGGGGTATTTATCTGCCAGGTTAAGGGTTAGGGGCACGGACAGGTGGGAGCACTCCGACATGGCACGCCTCATCGCCTTCCTTTGATGAGCGGTTCTGGTCATGAAGATGCCGCCCTCCGTACTGCTCAGCTTCTCGTCCACCTCTTCCTCCATTTCACCGATGCTGTTGAAGCAGCCGCTTTTGGAGTCGTCCTGGGCAAGTTCTATGGTGGTGGTTGGAGGCTCTGGCTTCGGCGCTGTGGGGGAAGGAGGAAACTCGCTCTGGACGTAGTTATCGTTAACGACCCCTATTACACAGTAGCTGGGGGCTCCCTCTTTCTTCGTGCTTGCTTCTTTCGAGACCGAATGGTTCGGCAGGACGGGGTTGAAATTTGGATTCCACACGCTGATCTCCCGCTCCTTCGGGGATCTGCCAGGATCGCTCTCGGACACAGACAGGTTGGGCAGGCTTCGCTCGGGCTGGCACTTGGGCTCCATGCCGCTCTTACCTGCTGCTTTCTCCTGATCAGTGATGGCTTCATTTTTACCCAGCCCAGCGCACGGTCTCTCAGCGCCTTCTTTCCCCAAATGGGAGTCTGTGGTTTTGGGGTTCCCCAAGTTACCCTCTGCAGAAGGAAATGGGTCGGAAATCAAAGACCAGCTTTCAAGGTGACCTGGAGCTGCTGGGTACATTTTGCCCTGCACTTCGATTTCTCTTTTGTCCTTCTGAGCAATTTTCAGTTCTTTGTCTAGTTTTCCTTCAAAGAAGCAGAGCTTATCCTCATCCGTGAAGCCAGCATTTTTAACGAGCCCATCTTTAATCTGTCCCCCTGAGTTCACGTTCAGACCAATCTCGTTAAGCTTGCCCTCAGTCCTCTGCCATTCAAATTCAGTTTTTCCGAAGCCTTTCTGGGTTTCCATGCAGCGGTAGCTTTCAGAAAAGCTATCTGTGTTCTTGGCTTTGCACAACTGGCTGTATTCGGAGAGAGACGCCGGCTGCTTGTTTGAGAGAGACATCTCCGACTGCTTCTCTTTCTCCCGTAGCTGTAACACTACCTACAAGCAAGCAGAGCTTGCAGGCTGCCGGAGCCTGTGACGACACACCATGCCCCCTGTATTCATGATAAAATTCATTCTTCCCCATCCCCCTCCTGCCTAAAGCACTCATTTACTGAACTCAGCCACTAGTCCAAACAAAACGCACCAGTTCGGTTTCTAAAAATCTATTTTTCCCCCTTTCCTAAACACAATGTGGACATTTATCTTGCAAATTAAATTTTTAATTTTTTTCCCCTGTGGAGTTATTCTGATGTGCTTCTAATAACTTCACCAAAACAGATTCTTCTCTGAACAATGCATCTAGAATAATTATACAGGTTTTGCTGCCCACATTTTATGGTTATGGAGAGCTTGCACTGCATTTTTCCCTTGCAAAGAGCATTGTGACAGACTGTTCTTTAACAGGTAACATGGATTTTTTAAAAAATACAAACAGACCAGAACCATTCCTGAGGCTTGCTGGAAAATCCACTCGGTATCATTTCCCCCAAAAAACCCAAAAGGAAACATTTGCCTACCAAAGGCAGAGTTTTGCCATCAGAGGACTGCATTTGATACATACTTCCTGTATCAGCAGAGATCAGGAAAGACACCATTACGGAGAGTTGTTCATTCAAGAAAAATAGTGTTGATCACACGAGTTTAATCCTGAACAAAGCTCGAGACAGAATGGAACGGGACGGGTCTGGAGTGGGTTTGTGGTTCTCAATGCAATGACTTCTGGCAGTTGTCAAAAGCAGTTTATTTCTCACTCACTCCAGGAAATGTTTCCAATATAAATATTTTACTCTCAGAATTGCACACTGCGCGGATCTGTAAGACAAGCCCCCTGAAGTGTAATAAGTGCATAATGCAGCTTTCTCAACATTTCTCTTTCAAACAGCTCTGTGGCAAGAAGTTTCTGGCTCCTACTCGGAGCGAAGATATTACCTTCCTCTGAAAAGAAAAAAATCCTGCCTTTTTCTCTTCAAACTGTCAAGATCATTCAAGGCTTGCAGTTTTGGAAAAGGTTGGAGATGGTGCTGTCCACTGAAGCCATTGATTTGCAATGGCTCAACTTATCCTCTGAGCTACAAATCAGTCTGCTGGGAGCAGGAGCGGTAAGCAATGGGAGGTGAGCGGGGAAGACAGCAAGACTTGATGGTGAACCAACTGCGGGTAAAGGTACAAGGCCAATTAACTGCAGACAAAAAAGACAGCTGGCAAAGAGAAACGGGACTGATTCAAATTCCTCCACCCACCCACCCACCAAGTCCTTCCGCGGGCATCGCGAGCTCCTTCCAGATATGAGTGCAAGAAATGACAGATGCCCCCGAACGAAGGCTTCCAAACTCCGATGTAGTCGAATCAGTGAGCGAGAAGCAGAGCTGTCCAGAGTCTGCTCAATCTGTTACTAACCCGGGATCCTACAGAGCTTTGTTCTTGAGGCATTTTGGCCTTCAAATTCCTCTCAACAATCCTCAGAAGAGAACCAGGTTCGATTCCCAGCACCTCCCTCCCCACCTTAGCCTAGGCAGAGATGCTCCACCCCAGAAATTCAGTGGGACAGATGCACGCTCGCTCCAGCAGCGGATACACACCCCTTTGGACCATTTATATCAGTCTGCGGAACTTTAATTAAACTTGGGCATCAAGGATGGGTCAAAGGGAGGTGATCCAGGGAGGTGATCCTCCCCCTCTATGCGGCACTGGTCAGGCCGCAGCTGGAGTACTGCGTCCAGGTCTGGGCGCCACACTTCAAGAGGGACGTGGACGATATGGAAAGAGTCCAGAGGAGGGCCACTCGTATGATCAGGGTCAGCAGGGCAGGCCTTATGAGGAGAGGCTACGGGACCTGAACCTGTTTAGCCTCCACAAGAGAAGGTTAAGGGGGGACCTTGTGGCCTGCTACAAACTGGTCAGGGGGGATCAGCAGGTATTGGGGGAGTCCCTGTTCCCCCGTGCGCTGCCAGGAGTGACCAGGAATAACGGTCACAAGCTGGCGGAGGGTAAGTTTAGATTAGATATTAGGAGGCGCTGCTTCACAGTCAGGGCGGCTAGGGCCTGGAACCGGCTTCCAGGGGAAGTGGTGCAGGCTCCTAGCCTGGGGATTTTTAAAAGGAAGTTAGATGAGCACCTTGCCGGGGTCATCTGACCCCGGTGCTCTTTCCTGCCAAGGCAGGGGGTCGGACTAGATGATCTACCTAGGTCCCTTCCGACTCTAGCTACTATGAAACTATGAAATTAATACTTTTAAACACTTTACAGGTTTAATTAAAGGAATGTCCAATTTCAACCAGTTACATTTAATTAAATTACACATGATCAACTCCCCAGCAAAACCTGGAGACTCGTTGAAAGTCGTAAAGATTACCTCTAACCCTTGATCCATTCACTCACCGTTACAGGGCGTGATGAAGACCCCAACTAGCAAAGAGAGTTCTGGAATTGCCCCCTCTCTGATGATTGTTTTCCCCAGCGTGGCTGTGGCGTGGCCGTGGCTCAGACACCGTTCAAAAGCGCCTGTCCAGGAGGAATTTCTTCCTCCTTGCTAGCCAGCAGTAAGGAAGAATTGCTGCTTCAGTTTAATTGGGTGGAGATTTGTTTTTAGACCTCAAGCAAGCAAAACTGGAGCTACATTACAACCCCCGAATTCAACCTGCTCCAGACAGATGCTGTGATCCCCGCATTTATCTACTTGCATTTGAATTTGGGATCTGAAATATTCCTATATTTTAAAAACAATGAGTAAGGTACTGTAAATTATACCCATCCGTCATGACACCCTCCAATTAACCAAAATACTTCCACCCACCAGCCCTACTCTTCTCAAAAGAACTAGGCATTTTAAAAAATATTTAATATTCATAGACATCTTGCTACATCGACATCCACATTTGTGTTTTCTTGCATAACTAATGCAGGACTAGAGCATCAATGTGCTAGCCAAAGTGTTTATAACTGCTGTGCTGAAGTGCCTGACTTGTCACGAGATTTCAGACTTAAGTCATTTTATTCCCATCACCTACACTGCTCCCCTTTCACTTCAGTTTATTCGGAAAAGGATTTTAGCAGCTCTTCTCAACTCATCAGTAGGGACCTACTCATATCGCAATTGTGCAGAAATCACAAAATTGGGCGATCTCTGCAAAATCCATGCGGGGGGAAAAAAAAAAAAAAAACTTATTAAAAATAAAATGCTAGCTCCTCCATGGGATCCACCAGTCCTCCCGGCCCACTACAGGGAAGGGCAAAGGGAGGCTCCTGGTGCAAGGCAGGCAGGCTATATGGCTACCGCCCTGCCCCTCGCTCCTGAGTGGCTGAGGGTTGCCCGTCATGCAGCCCTGTCCATCTCCACCAATCAGCAATGAAGGGCGGGGCCACATGACAGACAGCCCTCAGCCAATTGGCAGCAAGGGGCGGGGCCACTGGCCACAATAAGCCCTTGAAAATGGCAGCCAGACCCACGATCTGCCCATGATATCGCCAAGGTGCCTCCTCCAGCTGGGCAGACCCCGACTTACCGGTGATCCGGTACTGTTCTTCACCAGCTGAAAGCCGGCTGCTAACGTTTTCTAATGGTCAGAGCACCGTTTTCAAGCTCTAGCAAGCCATGAAGAGAATCATTGGTTAAATTAGGCAGAAAACAAAGCAAGCAAGATAAAATAAGGTGGCAGGATCTGACTTCACAGTCACTTGGGGTAGAGAGGAATGCTTTATGCCACTGGGAAGCAGACCAATCCCCAATCTAATAGGAGAAAATACTCTGGAATAGATCTCATGCAGCGGCCCTTAACCAGGGTGCTATGAGAGCCTTTCAAGGGTGTCCTGGGGCAGGCAGACTCCTGCTGGCATCAGGATTATCTGATAAACCTAAAGCAGGCAAGAGTGCTTAATCCCGACACAAGCCCTCCCCATCCCACCTTGTGCGCTCCTCCCAGAAACGGAGACGTACGGGACAGCTCCTCTTGGCCTTGACAGACGCATCATCCCAGCTGAGAACTGCTGAGGCAAGCCAAGGCAGCACAACAGTGGCTCTCAACTGGGGATGACACCAAACTAACTCATGGAGGACTGAGAACCACTGCTTTAGTGATTTGCAACACATCAGACCCACAAATTGTCACCGGCTTGGACCGCACTACTTTTTTGTTATGGGTCCAAAATAAAATAAAGTCCTGGACCTTGAAGCAATGTAAAGCAGGTAAAATTAAGGCACTGTCATCCTCCCTCATGTTCCCACCCTCTAGGATCTCGTGAGCTTCACGCCACACTCGAAAAGAGAGACATCAAAACACACTCAAGACGGTCCAAAAACTGCTTTGCCCCAAGGCCGAATAGCTCCGGCCTAACGAGTACATTATGAAGACTTCACAGGGCAGAACGTAGGTGACCAGCTCATGAATGGCTGTTTTCATTCCTTTCCAAACGAGATGGATGCCATGCAGCATACTTAATGCTACTCGAGAAGTTACGTTCAAGCAGCTACTGGCAGCAATACCGAGTCGTGCAGTGCCCTACCATGCAAAATTAAGAGCCAAAAGCCAGAGTTTTTGCTTTGATCTTCTCCTTTTAAGTTTTAGGTTTTTTGTACATTGGTTGATAAGTGCAATTTATTATTTGGATCCTGGCAGAAAACCCCCATTTATCCCAGAAAGTGTCAGCTGTCAATCAGGATTTAATAATCTTATACAGCAGCTACTATTCTGAAAGGACAAAATAAAAACAGAAAGAGCCCAACTGCTTCAGCACACGCTGTGCAAACCCTGGAAGGACGACCTGCTGCAGTCACCGATAGCTCGCTGTCCCAGAACAGGCGGGCGACCTGCCGTTCCTTCTCCCGTGAAGCCCCTTGGTAGCTTAATTCAACACATACCTGTCCTTGTTTCAGCATACACAGTCCTTTCCCTCTGATTTCCATGTGCATTTATAACCCCCTGAAGCCAAGCCAACATGCTAAAACCACCCTCGTTCTCTTCCAAACACATTTTTCCTGAGCATTTCTTGATGTATCCCTTTTCAGGCTAAAAGAAGCACGTTTCTTCCTGCCACACCTAGGCCAGAAATCATGGTCTAACGACTAAAGCAAAAGATGGGAGTCTTGAGACTTAAATTGTGTTCCCAGATCTGCCACTGCTTTCTTTGTGGCCTTAAATTCCATATTTTATTTATATATATATAAAAAAAATCAGGTGTTGCACTGGAAGAAAACCTGCCATTCTGCAATGAATGGCCAAGCAGGAAAGGGTAAGTGGATAAAATCCCAAGCCTCCCTGCTTATTCACTGATCCCTCCGTTCTCTCTCAAGACAGATATAGGAATTTTTGGAGGTGTAAATTCTGCATTTCACAATCCCCATCACTCCCCATGGCTTTCCTGTTATGTGCCAGACAAAAGCAGCAAGATATCTGTGAGCTGCAGCCAGTCAGACTTCAGTGATGCTTCAAGGCACAGAGGGGGCTTACTGCCCAAGCCCTCTCTCCCTTCCAATAGTGAGCATATCTCCTTAGGGAGATGGCAACTGGCTTGCATTTAGTCTATAGAATTTATCCACCATAAAATGACAAGAGCGATTCTATTGATGAGGCTGGCAAAAAAAACAAGTGAGCCCTATGTACTAAAATAAGTTTCCTTATGACATTAGAAAACCCAAACAGATGTGCAGACATCAGCATCTTCAGCTGCTTAAAGATGTTTTGAAGTTTCTATTGTCTCTCTGGCTTTAAAGTACAATTTTCCAGCAAAGATGGACCTTTCAGTTCAAGAAACTGCAAGGAATTGCTGTTCATTTTACTAGGACTTTTTGGACAGGTGTACAACATGATTACCAAGGCTCTTATAATGCCAATACCAAAGCAGACCAAGGTCACTATATATCAATACATCACAAGCTAAAGCCCAACATGCAAGCTTCCATCCTCAGCAGATGAATCAGTCTCATGTTTCTAGTCCCGTTTTGTTCCTGAAGCTATTACTTATCCCGTTTAATGCCTTTTTCTTTTCTTTTTTTTTTTTTTAAATCTAACACGATTGTTTCTATGCAGTCCTTTGCACTGGTTACCAAGGCAACACCACTCTCCAGGATGATGAACAGCTCCTTGCCAGCTTGTCCAAGTGACACGATCATTAATTAAGTGGTATTACCAATAACAGTCAATGATCGGTTTATCAGATCCATCAAGAATATACTCCTTCATAATAAAAGCCAAGCCCGTAAAATTGCAATTTGGATAATCACTCAAGCGGAGGCTCATACAGACACATACCTCCTGCTGTTCGAGCAACCATTCATCGCACATAAAACAAACTCATTAAAACACTGCCGCGTGGTATCTGCAGCCTGAACTCACACGCCTTGTTTCTTCCCACACTTTGCAAGAGGTCAAGAAGTAGACGTGAACTTTCAGTAATCAAACTAGCATTGCTTTAAAGCAAAGCCATAACATTTAACAGGTGCCTGGGAAAATAGTCTGCTGCTACCCATCTGAGGCAGGGAATTTATCAAGCCTGACTCATTTTAGAGCCTGTAGGAAAAATATTTAAAAATCCCCAAGAGGAGCAAAAACAAAGCGTCTCCTTACTTAATTCCAACATAAAACAGCTTTCATGAAAAAGCGTCCCTACAGCGGTTTGCAACTGAAACGCTGCAACATGGGGCTAGTGAGAAAGCCTGAGCTGAGGAGTGGGATGGAAACCAAACAGCTTCATTCTCGCTATCTGGACCGGGTGTCGTACAGGCGACCAACAAACGAGCAGATAAAGTTAGTAGGAAAAGAAATATTTTAAGTTTTGTTCTACTGGTATCCACCCCCCCACTGATCCACTGTCATTTTGGCCCGTTCTCAAAAAAAACCGCATGGGCCAGAGAGCTGTTGAAGGGGCGAAAAGGAAGAACATCTACCGGGCAAGGCGGAGGCGCCGTCCAGCTGCACTGGCCCTCGGCACGCGGGAGCGCGCGCCGCCCTCCGCCTCCCGGAGGCTGCCAGGGAATAAAGCCTCAAGATGCAAGCGCTTTGCCACGTCCATAGGGACCTCTCTCGTGGCGAGAGAAAACAATTTTCGTGGCTTGGTCAGGGCCCGAAGAGTCGATTTCGTGGTCGTTTCATGGTGGCCCCGCCCCTCAGCACTGATTCGCGGAGAGGTCCCACCCTTCGGCACTGATTGGTGGAGAGGCATGAGGGGGCAGCTGCCCCTTTGCCTGCTCCCCCACCAGCCCGTGCCCGCCCCTCCCGGGTGGGCTGCGAGGCTGGGCCACAGCAGCAGCAGCGAGGCCCGCTGGCTACTGCTCGGGAGCCAGCATTTTCTTTTTTGGTTGATTTCCTATTAAAAATGGCAATGGCCACAATTTCATTTATTTTTTAAAAATATATATTAATTTTTTTAAAAACACAGATTACCATTCTTCATGGTTTCCATGAAAAACTGCAAAGCCACAATTTAAGTCGGTCCCTACTCATATGTGCCCAGAAATGAAAAGGCCCCATATGAACCATCACTCCCCTGTCTCCTACATACACATGCATTTTTCCCCCCATCCCAAAAAGCTTAGGGTAAAAAAACGTGACTCTCAACTGAGAGCTTGGACAGGGGAATGGGAAAAGCAAAACTAAATGTGAAGTTGCAAGATTAATATCCTGAGACTCCAGCTTTTGCTTTACCTTGAGATGCATGTTCCTGAACAGCCTGGGTCAGATATAGGACAAGCCGTCATGGGTACAAGGTACAAGAAAAAGCCAGACGGTTTGCACACAAATGAACATACTCTTACCAACCCTGAGAGCTATAACTCCCCCTCCCCACCACACAGGAGACGTAGAAGTATTTGGGTTGGCAAACACGAACAAAGTTTAGAGAAATTACAAACCTGAAGAGATTTGCCTGCACCAGCATTAAGAGGACACCAAGTACCCAGTTATTTTCTGGAGGCAGAAATCACTGAAAGAGCTTTTGAAACTAAACTACTATTTTTTTAATTTAAAGAACAAGAGTTGCTCTAAATAAGACAGAAGCTTCTTGTCTCAACAGGACTGAATACAAACCCACAAGCGTGCAGATATAGGGGGAAGAGAGAAGACGACAAAGGCTCTGTTACATATACACAGCAGAGTTTCTCTTCTGTAATGCAACACTTGCCTTGTGTTGCCCTGTGCAACTTGCTGCCACCAGATACAGAGGCCAAACACGTGTAACCATTTTATTAGCAAGAACATCTCCAGCTCTCCAAGGCATGCTAATGAATGAGAAGCCACCACTCTTCAGGATAAGCTAAACTCTAATTGCTCATTGGTTTGAAGAAATGCCTTCGAGTCACGGGTGAAGCATACCTGTCCAAGACGGGGGCTCCAACACATTCCCACGGGGTGCCGTCACAGGTACGGACACATGAATTCGAGTCTTCCTCCAGACTCATGCCAAAGGCCGCCCACTTAATCACCCCAGCTATAAAGGAGCACCCAGTCGTTCTAGCTGGAGAAGCAAAGGCACCTGAAGGCGAGGCTGGCCATGCTCCATCCCTTGCACTGCCACTGGCTACACAGCCTGGTCCGTCTCACCCACCCCAACGAGCCTCCTATGCTCAAGGCAGACCTCTGACTGTTTCTTGAACTCTTTAATCAAATTTCTGATGCCGGCTAATTTTGCAGATCAGCTGCTGGTGGGAACACAACATTAGTCTGGCACAGTACGGCACGATTAAGGCCACTAACAAAACGCAAGTATGCATTTTATTATAAAGCATTTGTGCACAGAGTTCTTGTGCTCGAGGTCCTGAGGTGGCAGTAATTTCAGTTACATCGCCAGGTGTAATTATGTCTTTATATGGTCCCAAAACCCATTGTGCTCCGTGCCTCACCAAGCTGATATCAACTATAACCCGTTATAAACTCAGAGCAAGTCACAGCAGAGAGTTATAAACCATTAAAAGTGCATGTGAGGGGAGTTATAATGGAAATGCTAACAGACTTAAGAGCATGAATGGCACCACTATAATTCAGCGCTGCCAGGAAAAGAAAACATTCAACAAAAGGGCATCATTGTGGCTACTGAACAGAAGCAAACATTGTAATTAAATAGGGGTGGCTCTTTTGGCTGCCAAACATATTTTATTTACATAGGAGGGATGTAAAACTGTCAGATTAAAAAATGGGCATTATGTTACGCATCAAGAGATTATGCCAATGATGGGTATTGGTGAGTGCTGTGAAGACAGCTGGCTGTCATCAGCTAAAGGAACGGGTACTGGAAGGATTCCAGTGGAGGGCAGCGAAAGGGAATGGGACGAAAGCTTCTGAAAAGGGAAGGATGCTAAGTAAGAGACCAGCACTTCAAATCCCTGTCATTGTTCTGAAGCTTAATAATCAGCGTTATTATTAACCACCCTGGTGTGCAATAAGTGGCTCAGTTTCAAGCTAGCACTGAGACAACCTGGTCAAGAATGGGGTACCATTATAATAGATGCTGCAAAAACGGATGGGATAGCCCTGGTCCCAAGCTGACACAATCCAAGTGCGGGAGGCCAAGCTGCAGGTGGACATGAACAAACACAAGGGCTAAGAAAGACCATTCAGAATATATTGTTTCTGAAGCCAGAGGATAGAGATCAGGTTTTTTCTAGGAAGCCTGGAGTGGACACAGATACCAGCAGAGCATAAAAGCTAAGCAAGAGAAGGGAAAGGGAAAGCAATACTGTCTGGAAGTCCTGGGGCAAAATGGCTCAATAGTGGGAGAAAAAAAAACCCCAAAAAACTCAGTCCAAGTGATACTACTGCCATCATTACTATTAAGTCAACTGCACCATCATCAGTAAGAGTATGCGCCTGGAAATACCTACATGATTGAATTCCTTGCATATCATCTACTACTACCAGTAATTCCAGCCAGAAAGCAGCAGAAAGGTTGCTCTAAAATCCTGCTGGGAAAACAGCATTTCTTGTCTAATAACATGGATCATCAGCGTGGCAGGTTTGGGGTATGAAGTTAACTGCTCAGCAGTATTGAAGACGTGAACCGGGTTTCCAGAGTAACCTGGCATGTTTCTATTAACGGCAGTAATAAGGAGCCAATGCACAAGGAGCAGAATTCACATTGCACAGGCAGTCGCGGATCTGACATTTCCCAAACCCCAACAGTGCAAATTTGCAATCGAAAGCACGGGGTTTTGCATATAATCCATGTACAATGCAACCAAGGACAATACAGAGCTGCAGCTGCCACACCGTCCAAGACAGATACTGTATGAAAAGCTCCTGTGGGCAGGCATGAAGCTTCATTCCGCGTTTCATAAAGCCACAGCACTACCTAAACATTTCCATATAATCTAGAGGGAGGCATCCCATTGTACTGTAGTATATACAAAAGTAATAACCCACAAAAATAGGCACTTTAAATTTCAGTTCAGCAGAACTTCTCAGAATAGCAAATCTGGGTTTACCGGAAGAAGGAACATGAATGGATACAGGCAGGAAGAACAAGAAGTGCAATGTGGATAGTAGATATCTGATCCAACATTAAAAAAATGCAGCTATATATGACAATGCACAGGGATGGTAGAATGACCTGAGGGACATTTAAAACCATTCAAAACCTTACTTTTGAGATCTGTATCACCCTCAGGAACACCTGAAAATAGCCTTTTTTTTTTCTTTTTTTTTTTTTAAAAAAAAAATTACAGTTGAGCAAAACCACTCTATATAGCTAGGTTGGCAATACTTAAGACACTTCTGCAGCATCTTTTTTTTAAAGATTTGACAGTACAAAATTAAATGCTACAGGAAGTAAAGCAGAGTACAGGAGCTAGGTTTATGGTCAGAGCGTCCACTCCTACACTAATGGGCAAACAAGAGCACTTACTGTATGCCATTTCCAAACGCAGACCCTTCATCTCATTGATAAATGTTTTTAACATAAATTTATCGGTTTGCATGGTTTGGATCTGATTGCTTGACATCCTGCCATCCATCCTAAGCTGATTTTGCACAAAATCTTTTCTTTGCACTATGGAAAGACCTACTTTTTGTAGGAATTTATTAAACGGTTATTTCATTCATAGTTAGAGGATGTAGATGGAAAGAGCAAGACAAACACCTGGACAAGCGCCAGCCCAGGGAGCCTGCCTCTTTGTCCCTAGACTGTCCCACACTTTACTGAAAGCTACATTTTGTCACTCAGCCGGATGTTGTGCAGTCACCATCAGATTGCCTACAGCCATGCCAAAGGCCAGATCCACCGCTCAAGCCTTCCTTGCCAATCCTGTACCCGACAGCCTGTGCATTCAAACTGGGGTGAGGAAAAAGTGTCAGCAAACACTTCCAAAATAATCTCAGTTGCTCACAGCTTCTCAAAAAGGGAACTGCAAATCTCTCAAGTGCTGCTCGGTGTAGTCAAGAATGTGGGCAAACGTGATTAATTAAAAACCCTGTTACTGTATATAGTACCAGCTTGACAATGCAACCTGCACATCAGTCTTCACATGAAAGATTCGGCATTGCACTGGGAGCCCTTTGATGCGCTGCGCGGTTTACAGCAAGACTAAACTTGTGCAACATCTTCAAGAAGGTTTCTTTTTTGCTGTAATCCCATAGCTTTAAAAATTGGCCTTCTCTATATCGCACTTTGCAAAGGGAAAGAAAGCAATTTGAGCATATCACAGTAAGTGGGTTTGTTCGGTTTCTAAAGATGCTGCCTAGAGCATTTTCTCTCCTTTTGTACATCATGCACCAAAGAACAATATTCAAAGGGCACAAGTTCATGCACAGCACACCACTTTACCAAAATAGAACTACTTGGGGTTACGAAACACTCATTAAAGTTACAAAACCTCTCCAAACCCCGACCAGAACAGTAAAGCTGACTTCGGCTCCACATCTGGTATGTTAGTGACTGCATCATGCAAGCTGACAAGGTGGCAGTCTACGGACGGAGAAACAGGGAATTTTCAAGCCTAAGGACAAGGCAAAAATCAGAACGACAAGGCAAGGGTGAGCTTTGCCAGGTTACTTCATTAGATTGGAATCGGCCGATAAGATGGGACAGACACCTCATTTCTAACGAGGTCTGTAGTTGTCAGAAGCCCCCGGGAGTTGTTTTGCTTTCTCTTTTTAAACATATCTGCCTGTACACACAGCAAGTAACTGAAGTCTGGACGTTAGCCCCATATCAACCCTAGACCTACAGGGCCGGAACCGTGACAAGTTCTATTAATCCTCCCCAAAGCGCTTCGAGACCTGAGAAGTCTTAAAATCGCATCAGTGTGATTACTGCTTTACCAAAGCTGGCAGAGTCAAGTTAGTGTCTAAAGTGGTCAGCAAAAACCACAACGAAATACGGATTTCTCCATCTACCAAAGATCGGTAGGAATGTTTCCCGCTGTCAAAACAGGCAGTGCCCTGCTCTCCACTGGCGTAAAACACGTGGTCTGCCAGGTGGTTCACCTGAAAACATTTTCCCCTCGACCAAACAGCCCGTGTCCAGGCCAGGCCAGAACTCCTGGGCAGGTCCTGCAGCATGGCCAGGTGTCATTTACAGCCCCCGGCCGGAGGAACGCAATTGGCACCGGGACACTCAAAGTACAGTTTAATTTGCAGAGTTACGACACACACGGGTAAGGTTAACTTGGAAGGCCGCACAAAGAAACGGAGCACTGGAATTGAAACCAATACTGTCGATTCTTCGAACTCTGGGAATTAGCACCGTGAGACAGGCAAGCAGAACTAACAGCCTTTTAAGATCAGCCAAAAACAGTCATGCCATGTTTATTTGTGCCACGAAGGATTAACAGTTATGTACTCATGCCAACGCACTGACAAGTAGCAAGGTCTTGCACGCAAGCTGTCTGCGTTACTGCTGCTAGCTCAAATCACAAGCACACACCTCTTTCGTGCCGTTGCCGGTTCATACCGTTGGTTTTCAGCTGCCTTTGCTTCTCTCGCTCTTGGACAGCAGGCCTGGGTGGTGGAGCTGGAAGTCCTCTCGATTTTGTGGGTCTCATGTAGCCTTTAATCTGTTCTGTAGCTTTGACTTTCTCTTCTTTCTTCTTCTCTTTCACCACTTTTTGTCCAGATCCAGCTACTTTTTTCTGCATCAAGTCTGCAGGCTTATCCTTTTCAGGCTTCAAGGCTCGGCCATCCTTCAGGCCAGCTTCCAACTCAGCCGCACCATCCTCCCGGGGGGGTTCACAATGGCCCTTCACTGCATCAACGGGACTGACGTCTTCTGGCGGGGCACCTCTCCCAGCTGCGTGGGCAGCGTCGGCTACCTCTGCCTCGTTTCCTGACCCACGCGAGCTCTCAGGGAGGCTTGGTTCACTCAGCCCAGTTCCTTCAGCTTTGTTCTCTACCAAGGCTGCAGCTAAAACCGCTTCCGCTTTGTTTTCCCACAGCATCGGACACTCGGGAGCCACAGACCCAAGACCCTTCTCAACAACAAAGCCAGTTCCTCCCACTTTGTCCGTCACTTTGGCACCTGGAAGAACCGTTTCATTTTTTGGGTCTGCCTCCTGCACTACAAGATCCAAGGAAGTGTGCTCACTCTGCTTTTTGTCCGTGATACTTATTTCTTTGTCATCCTTTTCTGCCAACGTGGGCACGTGCACGTCGTCCCTTCCTACCTCAGCGTCCTGATCAACTCTACAACCCGGGGAAAGCGGTTTCCCTGTCACCGCCCTGTCAGCGGCGGTTTCTTGGGCTTTGTCACCCTCGGTGCCTGAACTGGAAGCCTCTGCTCCAGCCCCTTTGCTTTCCAGTTTGACAGGATGCTCGTATGGTTTCTGCTTATATTTCCCCTTTTTATCCCTGGTCCTGGACTCTCTGCCAGTGTCCTCCAAGGCTACTTCAGGGAGAGGGAGCACCTTGCTTCTTCCGTCCTCTGCTGGATGCTCTGGAAAGCTACTTTCAAGCCCTTGATTTTGATCAGAACAAACTTTGCTGGTTTGGCCAAAGCTAGCTGCTCCAGCCTGCGTGAATGGTGCGAACAAGTCCACTTTATCATCCCAAAGCATCTGATGCCCAGGTGGAAAGTTTCTGATATTTCTGTTTTCATCTACAAACCCCATTTCCTCCATCCTATACTCCAGCTCTGCAACAAGGGGAGGCTGCACATGTCTCTTGTCTGGCTTAGTCTCCACAACTGGCCGGTCCGAGGCATTTTTAACTCTTTTGTTTTTTCCCTCACTCCCCCTCTTTTTAGATTTATCAGTCACCAGTCCTGGACTGGGATCTGCCACGGCTGGATACTCGAAAAGAGTAAATCCTGCCCCCTTGATCTTTTCTGGGCAAGGGACTCCTGTCATTTTGTCACCTGTCTCTGCACCGCTGCCAGAAAGCCCGGCTGCACCTGCCCTAGGCTGCAGAAAGAATGGCTGCTCTAAACCAGCCTCAGCTTTTGCACCTTTCCCCTTACCATCTAATTCGGTTTTTTCCGCTTCCAGCAGCATAATGGGAGCTTGAACTTTAGCCGTATCAGTTAAATCCTCCAGCAGACTCTCTAAAGCAGCAAAATCAACCTCCTTGACCTTACCAGTAGCATCTACCTTCTCTGCCATCCCGGGACTTTTGCCTTGGTCCATCTTTGCCTCCAGGGCAGCATGAGGCTCAGGCCTGCTCTCAACTTTTTTGCTTTTTACACCGACAGCCTTTTTCTTAGGTTTTTCAGTCATCACTTCTGGAATGGGAGCGTGTGCCTTAGCTATATCTGTCCTATCCTCCACGAGGGGCTCTAACACAGCAAAATCAGGCTCCTTGCCCTTCTCTATGGGAAGAGTTTCTTTACTTTGGATGACCATCTCTGGCTTTGCTGTGTCCATTTTAGGATCTGAGGGACCCAAGTTCTCACATAAGCTTTTGCCATCACTTCCCTGGATTTTAGGTTTCTCCTGCACCGGTTCAGCAATAGGAACGTGCACCTTGGCTGTATCTGTCAAACTCTCCAGCGGGCACTCTGCTCTACTCGAGTCAGACTCTTTGCCTCTATCGGCAAAGGCTGTGTCTTTAGGTGTTTCAGCTGTCTGCACTACAGCAGGAAGGTTACGTGCCTCTACCTTAGTTTCCAGAGAAAGAGCCTGCTCAAAAGCACTTCTGTCACTTTTTTTCCTTCTCCCATCACTCCCCCTCTTCCTAGGTTTGTCCACCACAGGCATCGCACTGGAACCTGTCATAGGCAGTTGCTCTAATGCACCAAATTCAGAATCCTTGTTCTTCTCCATCATACTTCCTCCCTTGGTTTTACCGACTCTCTCGGCACTAGCAGGAAGTCTGGCTGCATCCGTCTTCGCCTCCAAAACAAAGGTTTGCTCTGACAAGCTCAAGTCACCTTTTCCAGCAATATCCTCTTGCCATTTTTCAGCTACCAGTGTAGTGGGACCTTGTACCTGAGTTGCATCTGTGCCGCCTTCCAGCAGATGTTCTACGGTAGTTAAACCACTTCCCTTGCTTTTATTATCAAAACTTATTTCTTTAGTTTTGTCATCTGTCTCTACGACAGCAGACAGACCACTGGGGTCTGCCTTTGCCTCCAGAAAGATCGGCTGTTGGAAATAAGTCTTTTCAACCTTTTTGCTTTTTCCATCACCGGTCCTTTTCTTTGGCTTGTCTGCTGCTTTTGGAGCACTAGGATAAGTTATCTTCTCTAATAAATGCTCTGCGGTTTCCCTCCCTCTCTCAATAAAGCTCGAGTCTTTAGTTTTGTCATCTGTCTCCACTACAGCAGTAACTTTGCTGGTATCTGTAGCCTCCAAAAGACCTGGTAGCTCAGAGGAAGTTTTGATCTTCCTGCTTCTCCCTTCACCACCCCTTTTTTTGGGTTTGTCCGTCACCACGGCTATGCTGGGGTCTGTCACAGTCCGCAGTTCCAATGCAGCAAACCCAGTCTCCTTGCTTTCATCAGTGACATGTGCCCCCATAGCTTTGTCACCTGGTTGAGCAGGAGCAGGGAGTTTGACTGCATCAGTCTTGATCTCCCAAAGGCATGGCTGCTCTGAAAAACTGATGCCAGCCTTCCTGCTTTCCGCAGCAGCATCCTCCTTGGGTTTCTCTTCTACCAGTGGTAGGAAGGGTCCTTTGGTTATGTCTGTGGTAGCCTTCAATAACTCCTCTGAAGTGCTAACGCCAACCTGCATGCTTTTAACAGAGGAATCTGCTCCTTCAATTTTGTCAACTGTCTTCAGCACATCAGGGAGTTCAGTCACCTGTGCCTTGGTGTCTAAAATGGCGGCCTGCTTGGAGATCCCATTTTCAGCTTTTTTGTTTTTTCCATCACTACCTTTTTTCTTTGGTTTCTCATCCATCAAAGCCCCACTGGGAGTTTGAATTTCACTTGGAACAGTCACATTTGCTTCTCCAGCCTTGGGAGATGTGTATTTAGCCTCCTGACTTTTATGAGAAGGGAAGATTTCTGCAGGTTTGGCCTCTGAAGGACTTTCCACTTGGTTTAGACTGATGCTTTCTGAAAGAGGTGCCTTGAGGTCAGAATACTCCAACTCTTTATACTCTTTCTTTTCGTTTTTACCAACAGGACTTCTCTCCAAAGGCTTGAGCTGGATCGGTGCTGAGCTGGGTTCCCCCATTTTAGTCTGTTCTGTTTTGCACCCTGGCTGCTCCGAGGGTACCCGTTTTCTTCTGCCTTTGGATTGCAGCATCAAGCTGTCATCTTTCATTTCCTCCGCTTTGACAGCTTCTCCAGTTTTTGCATGCAGTGGGTGTTTAAGTGGTTCTTCCTGCTGCCCTGCTGCTGAACCAGAGACCACATCTGGATTATCTAAGAAGCAGCTTTTGCTTTCTGTTTTCGTATTCCTCGCCATGTCAGAAGCTCCCATTCCTTGCCACTCCCCTGAGACAGTCAAGTGCTCTCCAGTAGGTAGGGGGAAGAACACCTCTGGCTTTTGCGGTTCAAGAACAAGTGGAGGAGCCTTGAGACATTTGGAAGCCCCTACATTTTCTTCCCCCAGCTCTGCTGTTCTCGGCTGCTGGCTCCTCTTTTGCTTTGGTTTCTTCTTCTTCTTCTTTATAATCACTGGAGAACCTTCAGAATCCCAGCTCTCTCTCTGCACGTCTCTCTGGCTGTCCACGAACTCGGATGGCACGCTAGATAGCTGTCCAGCTGCCTTTTTGTGTGGCGTTCTGGTTCGAGGCGGCATTCCAGTGACGTATCCACATTCTGCCACAGAAAAAGGGTCAGTGCTCTTCTGGTGAGGGAGACCTACTAGAAGCTCCTCTGGGACATCTGCAAAAGGCACTGTTCTGCCAAACCTGCGTTCACTTGATTTGCTAGCTTGCCTTACTTGTGCAGTAGGTACACCTGCAATACAGGAAGTGTGCTCAAGTACCAGAGCAGCTATTTGGTAAAGTCTGGTTTTAGGCAACCTTTTTTTTTTTTAATAAAACAAAAGACAAACAGGTCCCATCTGTCTTATGTGCAGAACTTTTAAAACACAATAACCCCAAATCCATTTCAATAGTGCTGTTTAAAAGAGCTAGACTTACATAGCACTTATGTTTATTTTCTACTACTAGTAAATCAAACAGATCAATGTAACGAAGATGAAATTTAAATAAGTGGTTTTTGATCCAGTAAGTGGTCAACTCCGCCCCCTCCCCCCAAAAAAGTTTTGTAGTCAGAAATTACCAGTTTAAGAAAGGCATTAAGAATCTGTGTTGTCTTAGCAAGGCAAGACAGCAGAGACACTAGTTAAACCCTTCTAAGTTTGAAAACTTTCCGTATTGAGGTAAACTGTAGTTCAGTGAAAAGCAAGACTGAAATTAGAGGAGTTGTATGCAATGGAAAGAAACAAAGGCTAAGCAATTTCCCCACAAGACTCATAAAACAGTAGAAGACAAAACCTCTGGCTAAATGAAAACTGTCTGCGGTAATCAGGTGTAGACAGCACTAGTTTCTTCCATTACAAGACAGAGTTTAGAGTAGGTCTCCATCATTTCTTACACAGCCCTGGCCCAAAAAACAGCTGCCAGTCAAAAAAGTAAGCAAATCTAAGCTCAACGGAGGGGTTGGGTTAAGAGAACAGAAAGAAAATTGCTTTCCTTTGATAGCTATGCAACTCAATTTGGAAAAGGGATTTACCATAAATACTATTTTATTGGGAAAAAAACCAAAAACAAATCAAGGAGTGCCGATTTGTCTGTCTTAATAATACTAATGTAAAAACCAAACAGGTAATGGCACAAGGAAAAGAGAGGATGAGCTTTTAAATCCTGTAGCAGTGGAGACACAGGTCATTCCTCAATGACAGCGTAATAGTAGCATCCCAATTTGTACTCCATTGTAAAAACAGGAAGATAAAATCATTTGCAGGAGGAATCGGATGGGCTATAGGTAAATGCACAGAACCAGAGGAGCTGGCTGTAGAATGACCCATTTGCTTGCCATGTGGCTAGAAGATAAGACCAATGCATCCAGCAGAAGGAACAGTACCCAGAGAACATATATCCTGCACTAAAATACAAGCTACTGCCAATTTTCTACCTGTAGGCTCCTGGGGAGGTTTATCATGCACTGGTTCCAAATGTTGCACATGGCCATTTTCAGGTTCTTCCTTTGGCTTCTCTACTGGGGTGAAGTCACCTAAAGGAGCTGATTTTTCTGGAAGAGTTTCTTTAGCTTCTGCTATTGTCAGTGGTTCTTTTGCTTCTGCTAGAATTGCAACACAAAGGCAAAAATCAGGAGACACAGTGAGATGGGTGTTTCATATCTGACGAGTATGCATAATCAATCATGATAATAAATTACAATGGTGATGTCTTTAGGTAATGTTGCAAAAGTTTCTAACACAGCCCTGCTTTCACATGCTTAGAACGTCACAAAACATTCAGGTAGAGGGCAAAATCTTTCTTGCTTGGTCTGTGCTAAAGATAAAGGAATGTGTCTGGGTGCGTAGGGGGCGATTGACAGGAAGAGAGAAGTATCATTAGCAGAACGCCTTTCAATTTTTTACGATGGTTTCGACTTCTCACCTGCTGGCTCTGGGACACAGGTGACGGGCTCTGGAAGATGTTGGCTGGGTGATGGTATTTTGTCCTCCAGCTTAGCTAGCACAGGAATATGTTCTGCCCCAGGAACAGACACTTCTGAGACTGGAACTTCCTGTTCCTTGATCACAAAAGGTGCTGAAGATTCTGTTTAAAAAGAGCAAGCAGAAGTCAGTGCATTTTTCCATTTGTGATCAGTTCAGATCCCGCTTTGTCTCTCCAGATAGCATCCTCCCCTTCCCCTTGCTTTCCTTCTGAACTCCCTGAAAGAGTTGTTGATTCCTACTGCCTTAAATTCCTGTCCTCCAGTTTCCTCTATACCCAAGCATCTCCTCCTGCGGAACTGCTCTTCTCAAATGCCTGGAAATATATGAAGCAAATGGCTTCCTTCCAATTCCATCTAAGGGAGTTTCCTGAGCTCATTCTACAGTCCTTAATATAACTGGTTATTCACTCCTGCTTCTCTTTAGGTCGGGGTTTTGCAACTCCCCCTACTCATTGCCCAGGTAGCTCCTTTGGCAGATCCTCCTGCTTTCTAGGATCTCTTCTCAGTCCTCTCCTTTCTCTCTTCCCTCTTCGTATGACTGACCCCATTTACTCTCATGGCTTCAGATATCATTTTTACCCATATAGTCCAGTCTCACTCCTGCCAGCACCCCTCAAGACTTCATTCTGGCTGCCCTGAGACCATCCTCAACCTCACCCCAGTGTCAGCATTTCACTCCTTTGCTCTCTCTCCCTAGACCTGCCGAGGCAAACTCAGGTTACTCTCAACTACAACCAATAAGTGACCCCTTACAAGTTCATTCCCCTCTGAACAAGTTTAACTATAACGTGCTACCCTACTCTGCTTTCTTGCCACCTTCCTTGCCTCTAAGCCTGACTAGCTCTTAAGATGCCTGTTTAAGCACTTTCCTACCAGCTGGTTCTTTCACTTGCAAGTTTTTCACCCCATCAATGGTTCTCACTGAAACCTCTCCCCTTACATCCTATTTCTGTCCTAAAACCTATGAATATTCATGTGGCACAAAGCAACAGCATCATGTCCAGCAGATCAGGGAGTCAAACGTAAGGTCTTTGGGCTAGATCCATCTGCAGAGAAGTGTCATCTATCCCACAAAGGCCTGAATTTGGGAACAGGGTGCCTCAAGGCAGGGCCCACTGCTGAAATCCAGGGTACGGAGACCTGCTAAGGATGTGTGTGGGTGGTGTGGGTGAGCAATGGTTGCAATAACCTCTGCAGCTCTCTGCCACCACTGCTGCTGGTCTAGATCTGGGTCCTAAAGAGTCCCATAGCCCAGGTGAACATGACTTCCTTGGCCACCACCAGGCAACCAACATTTCCCATGTTACTGCTAAACTCAATTCCTGAGCCTGGGGGCTCCCTATGGGTCCAGAAATTTGGTGGTGGGAAGGCAGTGCCACCACTCCCTGACTGTCAAATTTCCAGACCCACGAGGAACCCCAGGCCTTGCACAATGGATCCCAGAGTGGGAGGCCAAGAGTGGGTGGTGCTGGGTCCTGGGACTCTATCCCAGCACATGAGGAGTGGGAAGGCGCAGGGTCAGGCCTCCTGCATCCAATCCCAGCATGCACAGGTAGAAGGGGATGATGCTGGACTCCAGGCCCTACCTGCCCCTTTCCACTCATCTGGCCTGAGAGGCCAAAAGGTTTGCAGACATCCATCTACCTGCTGGAGGCATATGAAGAGCTGGCCCTTGCTGCTCAATGGAATGGTCAAACATCAGTAGCTCTTCCATGGCAGAAACAGCCCCAGCCTCGGTGGTGGGGACACATGCTGCAGGTGAGGAGCCAGCATCTGCTGCAGGGACAGGCACTGAAGGAGCCACCCAAGGACCTGCTGCGGGAACTGCCCAAGAATCCATGGTGGGAGCAGACGCAACATTTGCTGGAGGAAGGGACCAAAGATCAGCTGGAGGAGCTGATCCGGCACTCCAAGGATCCAGAGCAGGAGCAGTCCCGGCATCCACAGCAGGAGCAGCCCACGAATCTGCTGCAAAAGCAGGAACTGACCCGGCATCTGCTACAGGAACAGAAGCTGCAGGATCTAGCAGAAATGAGAGCAATCAGAATATTTAATGTTGCTGAGGCTGAAGCTGGCAGACAAGGGAGGCAGGAAGAGGGAAAAGACCCCACGAACTATTTTAAAAAGAGGGAGGTGTTCCCCTCTCTGCACCACTGAGCAGTGGCAATGGCACTGACAAGGCTATGTGTAGGAGGCAGCTGCAACTAAAAAACAAAAAAAACCCACACAAAACTTCCTCTTTGCTTCTGCTCCTTCCATGTTCGACATGGGACCTCAATCAACTGCATAATCCACTGTCCATTCCCATATTTTATATATGCCTAATTTCTACTCCTTTACAGCTACATAGTACTACATAAAGGCCACTCTGAGGATAAATGTATCAGCGGGGACATCCAGACGCATACCAAGGTGTACCACGCACTGCCCAGAGATGGTGATGCTTTTTCTTTATTTAGTATAACATGAAAGCATCCGTGGGGGGGATGCATACGAATGCACAGTTGGCTATACTCTCCCACCCTTGAAAAAAAGAAAGATGCCGTAAGATCACAGGTGCCATTTGTTGCGATGCCAGCACATCTAGCTCCAGTGTCCATGGACATAGCAAACTGGTTTGCTTTCCATGCAGACAGCGGTGCCATCCCTGCTGCCACCACATTCCCATCCAAGTAATGGCCATGCCTGACTATGCTTTTGATAACATTACAGCTTATTCAGAATATGGCTTGTACATTTTTTTCTTTCCAATTAAGATACCAATTCTGTCTCCATGTTCTCAATTACTTCAAAAGCTGTGAAAAAAATCTTAAAAGGATACTGCTCAATCAGTTTACACCCAATTTCAGCTTTTTGAAATTAAGATTGCCCATGGCAAAGATAGTTTGAATTCAAACATTTCCCTTTTGCACATGTGCCATTATAGGAGGTAATAGTCTGAGAGTATTAAGATTCAGAATATAAAACAGGTAAAAAAGAAAAACAAGCCTACCTTTACTGTCTGCGCAGAATAAAAATCCAATATAAATAGTGTGAGGGGGAGAAAAACCACACTCTAAACAATAATGAATATTAACAAGCTCCTTTACACAAAGCTTTTTAAATCTGAGAGCCACCTTCAATCAACATTTCAGAATCCACTTGCCCAGACATATGTAATACTCTCTCCTGTTTACAGGCATCTGAAAAGCAGCAACAATGCACTATGCTTCGGTTTACCACAAAACAGGGCACAAGCTTCTCCAGAATGAGCCAACTGATTGCTATTAAGTAGATAATATGAATGGGAATGGTGTAGCTGTTTGGTATTATGGTGCAAGTAGCACTCCAATAAACCCTGAAGTGAACCATATTGTAAAAGAGCACCAAGAAACTGAACCTACATATACATGTATTAGACAGCTGATCACAAGAATAACTTACATAAAAATAATTTAAGCAGAACATTAATCACAGATAAAGACAAGCGGGAATTTCTTTTGGAGCTGTAGGTTTGGTGGCAGCAATCAGCATCTGGAGTCATTTAGTGCACGGGCTGATAACATTCAACAGTAGCAATCTCCTAACTACAATTCATCCCAAAGTATCTGCCTAGGAATTTTCAGTCATGGCTGGCTTTGCTGAAAGCTTTAACACCATGTTGCCTTTATTGCACTGGGCTCAACTCCTGATCCCCAAGCCCCCAACACTTATTGTCGGGGGCTCAGGCCTTCCCCTGATCTTCAGCAGGCAGAGCCAAACCTTACCTGCTGGTGTGGCTTCCTGGGGTGCAGCAGTAGTTTTGGTCTCTTCCGTGGGCTCCGCTACTAGAAAAGGAGCATCTGCTATTGAACTTTCTGGCAAACATTGCTCTGCTGCCTCAGGTACCCTGATGGGTGCTGGACATACAGAAGGAAGGAATTGTTATCGATTACATGTGAATGAAAATGGACACTACTAGTATATACTGCAATTCTTTCAGCAAACGACTGAAAGAAGTGGAGTCTGTACACAGCCTAGCAAAATAACTGGATCCTGACAGTAGTCACAACCGAAACAAAAATATATCATAACAGTAATGTTAAACCATGCAAGTAACAGAAATGTGGTTCAATTCCGAAAAGTGACTAAAAATACCGCCAGGCTGTTCCGTATTAAATGGCATATCGCTGAAGAAACAGCTAGCTTACTTCATTTTTCTAGGTAGGAGCACATCACCACAAACCTGTATTCTGCGCCAAAACACATTTTCCTGAACAGGGATGAATTTAGGACTTCGCCAGGGACTGGATGGACCAGGCGTCCCTCAAGGTCTCTTAACCTCAATACTGTGATTCACCATAAATCAAATGGATTACATATACCCGGAAAGAAGGTGTCACATTACCCATCCATTACCTGGGCAGACATACAGGACCCTGATGCACACATATCACAGCTTTGGACGCCCCCTGCCTTGAGACCCAGAGCCCAAGCCTGGACATCTTTCAGCATGACCTTCCCATTTGGGTAGACTTTTAGCAGGTGGGTTTAAGCTGGTTTGGGACATTGTTTTTTCATTCACCATTTCATTAAACATCTCGTCTGCTTTTATGACTTGACCTGTTTTCACTGCAAGATGCCCTGCGCCTTTTTTGGCTAGTATGAGGATGCCAATCAAATTAATCAATCAATCAACATTCCCTCCGTTATTAATGTACTTACTACAATGTCCACTGGTACAGAACTTGGATACGAATCTGATACAACGCAATGAATTTTTTATTCTCTCTTCCATACACCCACACCCTGCACACCATTTCATGGATCCTATGGAATATGCAGGACTTAATAGTTAATTAGGTTGCTCTGTTGACCCAATTATGGTTAAATACTGGCATCATTATGCCAGAAAGTATCCTTAAATAGGTGCTTCTGGCCAAATAAGGAATGTTTATAACACCACAGGCATATGACTCCTCTTTCCATATGCTATTTTACACAGTCAGAGGAAAACTGGATATATAGGGGTTAAGACTTCAGAACGCAGTTTCAGGAAGAATGACTAAAGTCATCACTGAAAACATCAGGACAGACATTGCTTGAATAAAAGTTGCCCCAGAAGGAGGTTTTCTGTTCAGTAAGGGTATATTTTCAGTTGGGTTGAGGGCCAGCGATCCTGTCCAGAGCGCTGAATCTACACCACCAAAAGCATGTCGTCTACGCAAACCAGTGATTTTGGCCTGCAGGTGAACTGCAGGCATCAATAATAGGGTTTGTAAGTTGGAGAGAGAAAGACCAAATGAAAAGGCAGCAAAAAGCCAAGAGGAAAAGCCCAGTTCTGAACAGAATGGTCGATTCCCTTTTTCCAACAACTGCCTGAATCTCTGGGAAATCTACTAAATTTGAGATCGCCCCAAAATGCTGACACTTCACTTCATTAAGCAGAACTAGAAGCAAGATGCCTCAGCTAGTTCACGGCTTGGTTTGCTTGTCCCACTTTTTTTTTTTTTTTTTTTTTAGCGCTGTGCTGCAAGAAACTTGCTGCTACCATGGCTGTTTTCTATTCCATGACTGTCAACAGAAAGAAAACACTCAGTCATACTATATCACTTCCATATTTCCCATAGAGCATTCAATCTTCCTTTTGGAGAGGCAAACAAAGACTTGTGTTTCAGCTGAAAAATCCCTGCAGAGTAAAGCCTTTTTTTTTTTTTTGTACCTGCTGGCTCAAAGAATGAGGCTTCTGGTGTCTCCTCAGCGTAGTGACTTCCAAACCAAGGTTCTTCAGGCACTCTGTCTCTTGCAGGTGCTAAAGGAAGTGATTAGCACACACAACCTCATCAGCACCAACAGCATTGGTCCTAGACTCTGAAACTAAAGCTCAGTTACATTCTCTGACATCTTCTCTCATGTCTGCCTGAATTTGAGAGCAGAATCTGTAAGTCTCCACCATCTACAAGGGGTTCCTCTGGCCATCAGGAAAGTACTCAACATGCAGAGTGGGCTGTTAATCTTCCTAGATCAACTCAATTACTAGCATGGTTGGGCTATTAAAAACCTTTAAGCAGTGATTTCAGGGCCACTATTAGGGGCACTGCACTCTGAGTAACAATATAAGGAGCCTTAATGAGGTGTGAACAGCAGGGAGGAGGCTGATCCTCCATGAATCTCCAACCAAATTTAAATCAATTTAAGGGATGCCATTTATATTGAAATCAAGGGAATTTGGGAAATCACTAACGCAATCTGCATGATTTAAATGGCTGCCTGCCTTAGAGCAGGTTACTCTCTATTCACCAGGAAGATTCAAGACAGGAAGGATTTATCACGTCAGCAGTGTCTGTATGCACTTCGCACCAAACAGAGGAAAGCTAGATCAGATTAGGCCCCAGGGAAAGAGTACAAGGCTGCCACAAGTTAGTTTTTACCTACTGAAGGGTGAGTGTGCGCACAAAAGCAGTTACTGGGCACATCTACACGTGCATTAAAGCACTTTTTCTAATGTGTATTAAGTTTAGTACCTCCAATGTGAGGTACTAAATAAATGTGCATTAGGCTGCCTTAATGTGCAGTAACAAACGCGCATGGGTTTTAAGTGACACTTCATACACAGTAGCCCATTTTACTGCACATTAGTGTAATTGCATGGTTTTTTATGTGATGCTTTAACGCACAGTAAGATATGCTACTGCGCTTTAAAGCACACGTGTAGATGCACCCACTATGAAGCAGGTAAATCCCTGGCCCCTGCTACAGCACAGTAACTGCTTCCTCAGCAAGTACACTTGGATCACTTTAGGACATTCTCTGGTACTTAAAATACTCTCTGAAACACTGTGGATCAATGAGATTGCAGAGAAAGGTTGTGACTAAACCCAGGATTCATCCTCGCAGGAGGATGGTTACACAATGAGTCTTCTGCCCACTAACATCTGCAGAAATCCCTCTGGAGATGAAAAGTCACTTTGAATCGAGTCATTTCCTGCCATTCCTAACAGGATTTTTCCTTCATAACTGGAAGCGTCTCAGAGAAGACTTTAGGACCAACATAAAGCTTTTGATCCACAGATGCCCCTAGCTACAAAACAACATGGAAAGTAGCAGAGGGGTGTTTCACCTGCTCTTTCCTGCAGATATTCTGCAGCTGAGTCCATGGGGAAGACTGATGAGTCTAGAGCTTCTGCAGCAAAATATGAGCCTTTGGAGGAAGGTTGCTCTGATCCCACCATAGCTGCGTAGGGTGCTGTAAGAAATAAAAACACTCTTGTCATTCCTGCTAACATCCTACTGCTTCCAAAACTTCAAATTACATATCAGATCCATTTACTTGGAGTGTAACCTAGTTTCTTCTAATCACATAAACAGTGCACACAAATTCTGCAGATAAGCTTCCCAGGAAGCGTCCTCTGGGAGGCACTCAACCTGCTTTATAAATTATATGGTGCACCGAGGAGAAGTTAATGAAGTATTACTGGACAGGAGATGGGAAGATGTGAGCCCTTCTGGTACTGCGCCCAAATAAACTTTTCTTATGGCAGCTTTCAGCTGCCACATTCCAAATGTTGAAAGTGTGTTCGTGGAAAAACCAACCATTTCGGACAAAGGAAAGTTTGAAGGCAAAAGTTTCTCTGTAACTGAGTTTTTCGGAGTGAAAACAGATTAAATAAATATAGGAGAAAAGATGCAATCTACTTGATAAAGAGAATTTGTGCCCAAGACACTCCTTGTTAACAAAATGTGAAGTGAAGAGGGATGATTTTCACTGTTTCCAGTTCAACAGATTTTAAACACAAAGCCTGGAATTTCATCTGGAAAAGCGGAAAACCAAAGCCCTGAACAAATGCAGTGGAAGATTATACCATGAACTTCTTTAGAAGCTTCTACATGTTCGGCGAGTGGTGGAAAATTCTGTGTTTCAGAAGGAATTATCAGATCAGACAGGTCAACTTCTCTGTACATCAGACCAGGCTCTGAAGAAAAAGAGAATAAGTCAAACATTACTACAAACAGACAACACCATACAAAATAACGTACCCAAGTATCAGTATTCTTCTGGAAGATGTTATAGCAAACTAGAGCTTGTTGCGTGGCTGTTTACAAGACGACTGGTCCAAGACATCTTCTCTCAAAGCAAGAGCTTACATTCAAAAGGAAAACGTGACCACCTAAACTACTCTGCAGCTAAATGCAGCTATGTTTTAAAATATAAATATTGTAAGAGGTACCTCCATGATGCTCTCCAAGGACTAGCAGCATTTCATTTCTGGGTCAAGGGACAGACCAGCATAGCCAAGGTGAGTCAGCAACAAAAAAAACGAACCTCTGGCTCCATTTACAACACTGGTATATCCCCCACAGTATATTGAAAAAGTCATACTGAACTAAAATGCTCTCCCCTCAGAGCAGCACGGGGATGCAAATAGGCCATTAGAAGAGATTTCAGCAAAATGATGGGCCAGGCAAAAGGTGACACCTAGTTATTCTCCAAGGGAGTGGCTCCAACCAGACATGGGCAGAAAGGTGGCATCTTCTGATGAAGTACACGATGGCCTAAAGAAGCTCGTGCCTCCCCGAACCAGTTCGTCTAGCGAGTGCCTCCCTGCCCTACCCTGTGAGAGACTAACGCATGTCAGCAGTCTTCAGCGTTGGCCCAGATGGACACACTGGTTATAGCATCTCTACTGGCACGTATCAGCAACTTGCCTGAGGCAACAAGTAACTGAAATCTCTCCTCTCGAGTCAATTTTTAGTTGGCTTCCACTTCAGCAAAGCTGATGGACCTGTGCAAGTGTACCTCCCCTCCCGCTCCAAAAGATATCCAGTGCAACCATATAAGTGAGGCACAGCAAGAACGGTACTGTATTACTAATATTCAATTATTTAAATGAACTGACTACGAACAATGCATAATACAAGGAGAGGGAACTGAAAGAAGAATTGAATAGGGACTGGTCATTGCATCTTAACATAATCAAGAACAAGTCACTGGGCAAAGGTGAAGAAACTATGAGTGAGGGCTCAATCTTCTTCTGAACAGTTTTTGGGATCAAGGATTGTACGTTATAGCTTGTTGGCTTGCACCAGGTATCTATTACAGCCTTCACCAGATGGATGCAGCTGAACAACCTTTAGCTGCTCACAGAATAATACAAAATGAGGGCTGGACGGGACCTCAGGAGATCACATTAACCCAATCTCCTGATCAAAGCAGGACCACCCCCAACTCCATTATCCCAGCCAAGGCCTTGTCTAGCTGGATCTTAAACACCTCCAAGGATGGAGACTCCACCTCCTCTCTGGTGACCTGTCCCAGGGCTTCACCAGCCTCCTAGTGAGAAAGTTTGTACTAATCTCCAACCTCAACCTCCCTTGCTGCAGCTTGAGCCCATTGCTCCTTGTCCTGTCGTCTGCCCCCACTGAGACCAGCCCAGCGCCATCCTCTTTGCAGCCCCCCGACAGGGAGGTGACGGCTGCTAGTCAACCCCCCTCGGTCTTCTCTTCTCCAGACTCAATCAGCCCAGTTCCCTCAGCCTCTCCTCAGATGAGCAACATTTCGGATGACAGTAGACCCCTCAGCCTACGGAACAGCACACTATCTGAAACCACGCATTTCTGAGAAGACGCAACAAACGCTGCCACAGCCCAATTTTCATGTATTCTGCACACAGTTCGTAAGATGCAGCATAATTAAAAGGATCCTGTTCACGTGTTCAATTCAAGTTGACATCAAAGTTGTTATTTGAAGGGGGAAGTTTTAAAACACATTTACATGCGCGTTGTGCCAGGCACAGCATGATTATGAAGCTCAGACGAGATTCCTCCACCTGTAGTCATAAGGCTAGGTGAAATGCAGAAACAGAAGTATGGCCTCAATTAAATCTTGGCCAATTTTAGTTTGCCTGTAGCTCACCAGCATAAATGCTACCGCTAGGGCTATGTGAATAATCGATTTTTCAGTTCAAACTGAACTTGTGTCACGATCCCCAGGGCAACTATCAAAGTACTTTGCAAATTTCTCCATCATCAACATGCAAGATCTCTTCCCGCACAAGCCTAGCCAAAATATTTCACAGCAGAATCTGAGCGCCAGCAACGCGCAGCCAGTGCTAGTCACAACTGCTCCTTTGCCCAGCGTCCATTGTGCGGCTCAATACGCTCGCCGCTTCCACTGGTTCAAGGAAGCGATTGTGCTCAGCTGTCAGCCTGAATAGCCATTTGCTTTTGGGGGGAAATCAGACAGTCCTGTGCAACTTGCACAGACACCCATAAAAGGGCATTCTCATCTAACTAGCCGTTTTCCTTTCTGGCAAAAGTGCTTATGTACACAGGGCCTACAGGAAACAGCTTCTATAGTTCGGGAAGCCATGATAATAAGGATATATTCATTCTTCCAGTGCGAGAATAGGGTGGTGGCCTGAGAAAGAGGTTAATTAGATGACAAGAGTACAAAACAGGGACTCCTTCCAACTGCAGCGAACTGGTGACTACTTTAGTATCTGAAATAGTCATATTTATAAGTTGTCTGGTAAAAAAATTGTTTCTTACTGCCTGAGAATGTACAAAGAGTCTACAGAGCAACCGTAACTACAGGAACATTAATGCCAAAAGCACAGCTTTTCTCATGGGTTTTACTGTTACTTAAAGAAATGGGACACTTGATGTAGCTGGCAATACTAGTCAGATGATATGCCACTTTATTGGATATAGTTTGTACCACTGCTGGGTTAATCCTTTACTATTCAAGTCTTCTAGGGCATTTATACACATGCTCTGGGAGGGGCCCTTTAATTAAAGCAGCTTCAGGCGCCACTCTAATTAAAGTGTCTGCAGCATCACATGTATCAGCATCCCCATGCTGAAAAATGGTGGCACGGGTGCTTTAACAGATATACATGACGGCAGAGTCTGCTGGAGCGTGGCAATGACTATGCTCCACCATACTCGATTAATCAAGTCTGTCCAATGCACTGTAATTACAGCATGTTGGAGCAGCCTTGCTGCACATATATAGGTGTCCCTAGACTGATAACTGATGCCTTGGTTAACTACTGTGTGAAATTGCATTGCCTCTGGATTTCAAGACCATAGAGTGCCTTATTCTTCATCTACGCATAGAGAATGGCATTTTGATGCCTCTTACCATCTGCTGTGCTGAGAAAGAATGCCCAATATTACACTTATTGGTGCTATATGAATAATAGATAAGCTTTAGATCAGTGATTCTCAACCAGGGTGTCAGGGCACTCTGGGGTGCCAGGAGCTCTTTTG
Organism: Crocodylus porosus; assembly: GCF_001723895.1. Taxonomy (NCBI): domain Eukaryota; kingdom Metazoa; phylum Chordata; order Crocodylia; family Crocodylidae; genus Crocodylus; species Crocodylus porosus. The sequence continues at coordinate 750,206 of NW_017728886.1, read as the reverse complement.
AAGGGAGCCCCATGAAGAAATGAGGAGATAAGCAAGGGCAGGCTAGGCTCTCCCTGCCTAGCCAGTCCCCTGCCAGGAGGCAAGGACTGTAATAATAAATTAGGTTTTGAAATTGCTGCTCAATTCACAAAAGTTACGGTGGGGGCCTTGAGTCTAACAAGGCAGAGAACCACTGCTTTAGATAGAGATGAAGAGAGACAGGCAAGCACAGGGAAGGGAAGAAAGGGAAGCTTTATCTTTAGCTGCTGGGGAAAAAAAAAAGGTATAAAAAACAAATCCCAAGGAGGGCTTCTGTTTAATGATCTATTTTTATCCAAACTCCTAGGAAAGTAACAAAGACAGCATTATTCCTCCCAGAAAGAGTGTTCCCAATTAAACGTTTAGCAAGCATGAGGAGCACCAACTGCACCAGCTAGCTTCCCTTGAGGAGACCAGAGTCAGTGGCACTTCAGCTCAGTTCGGGGAGCGCTCTCCAGCGTCCCGGAGCAGGGGCAGAAAGCAGTGCATTTTATTCCAATTTGCCTGCCACTGTTTATATAGTAAAAATCCCCTCCGGGCTCAAATCTGGCAGTAGCACCCGAGCCTGGAAGCAGTCTGACAGTTCTGAACGAGAGGGTCAGAAACATTTTTCTATGTTGTGTCTATGCTAAAGACAGCTGTGTTTTTAAAACAAATTATTGTTAATGCAAAGTGAGTATAGGGCAGACGCTAGCTAATTTAAAAAGGTGCCGTGACTCATCACTGTGACTATAGATCGGGGCCTCCCAGCGTGGAGCAATGCTAATTTAACAGTAAAGTTAAACAAGCAAGTCACCATGAGGCAAGCCGGCTTTGTAGGGTCACAGACCATTAGCTCTTCTGTGGGAGCTACCCACATGCATGCTCTTAACCCTCACTGAAAGCACGGGAACGTACCCCACTCTACTCCCCCCAGTCACTCGGGGGCAAAAACAGGCACCAGGGCAGTTACAGCCAAGTAGCTAATGCACTGTAAACTCCTACCTCCTCACTGGTTTAGGCAGCCAAGCTAGACTGGAACGACATGTTCCAATTTCCATCCCTGCGCTCCCCTGGGCAGCGTTCAACAGGGACACTACAATCCTCACTAGACAAAACTGGTGACACCCCATGCAATCATTAACCGCGAGACAGGAATACCAAGTCATCAATTCTGGTTTAAATATGTGGTGTCTCATGGGAGCTTAAAGATGCAAGCTTGGTACTGTACATTAACTTACTAGTGTCCAAGTCTTGCTGGATTTTTGATACACTGGGAACCACATCCCAGAAGGGAAGAAAGAAAGTAATGCGTGTGGTGAACAAGCACTACCAGCGAGACGCGCACTCCAGTACTTTGCCAGGTCAAGCCGCAGCCCTAAGTTGATTTCAGTTATTGTGCTGGGTAATACAGCTGTACCTGTTGCCTCCATGGGCTTGAACACTGCCTGCGGTTCAAAGCAGAGGTCTCTCTCATCCATTGCCCAGGTCTCTTTGTGATCCATAAACTCTTTGTGGGACAACTTCTCATCCATGATCCCTCCGTGGGGAACTGAAACATGAAGAGAAAGCAGTAAATCACTAGGCCAAATTACTTTCATGCATAATGTTAATATTATATGGCAGGTCAAGGCTTTTGAGAAAGCAAATGGCTACGTGATTTTTCAATGAAGTGTTCTTCAGGTTTTACAATTTTAATATAGCTCTTAAAAAGGAAAAATGGAAGGACTAGATTGTGAAAAATCTTGATATAGGGATAACATGAACGAAGAATGCATACATCACACTGTGCTCAGATTCATCTTTGTTTTTTTAAATACGGAAAAGCATAAGACATCTACTCAAGCCCTCCAGGATGTACACTCACTAGCAAGTTGCATCAAATTAGACTAATCTTAATTACCAATAGTAACTAATGCCACATTGACTGTAGTCAGGGTGGACATGGCCCAGTTGCTTTCAGCACTGTGAGCTGAAACTCCTTTCACTTCCTACACTCTGGATCCAACTGTAACTGTATTACCATCAGAATATAAAACTTAATACAAGTGCAATTAAGGAAGAATGAGGAAACACAAGTGTTAGGAGCAGATAAGGCAAACAAGAGAGGCTAGGAATCCCAGACATCTTAGGGAAAGATGGGAGATATTCAGGAAGAGCACTAATACTTTATTAGTAGTTCACAGTTGCAGAAGACAGCTACAGACAGATAGATGCCAATGAATGATGATCAGTTATACAGCATCAATACAAATATACTGCTTGATTTCTAGAAGTACCTTTGAAGGGACAGAGAATGGGAATTTAAAATGAATACATATAGAATTGAGTGATCTGAGAACACAAAAAGCAACTCTTGTAAGTGCATATGGTTCCTCGGTGACACCAGAACAGAAGAGCGTTCTTTAGAAAATAAATTCCTTTAGAATAAATGAAACATCTGACCTCCATCACAGGGGGCTGGCAGCTATTGCAAGAGGATCCTGCAGATGCTCCAAGGTCTCCTTCAATCCCTCCCGAGCTTACAAGATCGCTGGTTTTCTGCCAGTGGCTCTTAGCTCTCTTAAAAGACTGAATCCGACACAGCTCGGTTCAGCAAGGAGCAAGCTTTCCAGGCCAGGGCTTAGCACAACAATGCTTATATGCAAAAGACGGGGCTGAATTTGAGCCTGAAGCCAAACCAGGGAGGGCTGATATGGGAAGGGAATGACTTGCCTGCCTGTGGTAGGGGATCAGTACAGACAATGCTGTAGGGAAAACCACTCATACTGGATGAAAGGGAGACCATACAAGGGCAGCATTTTATCAAAACAGACATCGTTAAGTTTTGTAAGGGCTTTGAAGATGTAAAGCACCCTTATAAATGTCAAGAGACACCATAATTCACAGTTATTTGCAACGTGGAGTAGCAAGGGATTTAATTAACACCTACTGTAAGGCCCCCTGGACAGGGCACTGCCGTTCTTTTGGCTGTATATGAAGTGCATTTGCCAAATAGGATGCAAAACATGAAAGCAGTGAGAGGATTTAGTTGCAATAGGTCTGAAGGAAGCATGGGACATTTTGTAGGGATTTCCCCCAGCTTGAACCAAAAGGTCTCTTAAAATCTCAGGCCCAGCCTACACCAAAGGCAGAGCCGCTCTGTTGCCAAGTGGGGCCCAGCTTCTGCCACTGCTCCACAGCAAATGGAAGGTATCTGGAGGGTTGTTGGTACCCATGTTGGTCTAAGGACACAGGCAGACGAGGTTCTTTGGGTAGATATGATATCGTTTATTAAACCAACTAAATAGTTGGAAAAACTGTTCTTTGCAAGCTTTTGGGCACAAACACCCTTCTTCAGGCATAAGGAGAGCCTATCGTCTGTCCCTGAGGAAGGGTGTTTGTGCCCAAAAGCTTGCAAAGAACAGTTTTTCCAATGACTTAGTTGATCTAATAAAAGATATCACATTGAACTAAAGAACCTCGGCTGCCGAAGATATCTGGAGACACTCCGCACCTTCAGCAGCTGGCATGGTCTGTTCAAAAGCTGGCGCCCTCTCAGACTGTACTCCGGCAGCACAGCTGTTGTGGCGGAACGGCACAGGACCCCCAGAAGTGTCCCGAAGTCGGCAGAGGACCCCCCCTCCCACCCCGAGTACAAACAGGCAGTCTCATCGACCCCAGAAGCCGCTGATCAGGCTCCAAAAGTTGAAGAAGGAGCTTCTAGTACTAGAACTGGAATAGCAAAGACAACCGTATCGTTGCTGTTGTGGGGAAGAGAACCCAGGACTTCACAGCAAGAGCAGCTGAACAGGAGGAAAACACTTGGAAATGTTGCCTTAGGATGCATTTGTAGATGGCAAGTGACTTTAAAAGGGAGCAAGAGCTTCTCTCAGATAGACAGCACCCTGGAAATGGAGATAGGAGGTAAGAGACCAGCACACAGCTGCTGAAGCCAGCTCTCTAGGAATGAACAGGAGACCGCTTCCTTTACCTTGCAGAAGCACTCCTCCTATAGCACGTCTCATCAGCACACCTTGGAGCCCTTTACAAAGGCTGTATCATTACCCCCATTTTACAGATGGAAGAACAGAGGCACGGCAGACACGGCTGACCCTGGGTTGCCCAGCAGACCGATGGCAGAGCCAAGACTACCACCCCGAGCTGTGGGACAGGGCTCCATCCACTGCCTACGTTACACCAACCAACACTTCATTTAACCTGTGCTCAAGCATCACAGGCACCAGGCAGGGCCCCGAGCCAGCCAAGAACAATGAGAGATTTTCACTTACATAATTTTGCCAGCAATCAGCGCTCAGGTCAGGAGTTCAAAACATAAGGCTTCCAGTCTGCCCTATTAAACACAATGCTTCTCCAGGCAAAATTTCTGTGCACTTAAATGGACTGAATTATTATTGAGCCAAGCCGCAATGACTCCTCAAGCTCACTTGGCTCTTTTCCACATATGATATTCAACACTGGACCTTGGGAAAAGGGGCTCCTGAGTCTAGGAAAGAGCGAGGGAAATCTTTAAATCTGACCCATTGCCTCCCATAACAAATAAAGCAACTGAGCGTCAGTTGGAGCCTTGCTTTTCAACTGCACAAATGAGATCTTCCCCAGTCAAGAGCAACAGAGCCAGCCTCCAACAGGGGCAGGCCAATACCCAACTACTAGCAGACCCGTGATCCAATATGATGCAGTAACGCCAGTTTGAAAACTATCGTACCATCCCCACTGGTGCTATAGCACCGGCTGGAAGGGCAATGCAAGGAACTGGACTGGGGGAAACGCTGCATCCAACATACTCACAACGGAGCTGCTCCTGAAGGCAGAAAATGGAGTCCATGCAAGCCGCGCTTTCCATGAACGACTCCTGTCGCCGGTTCCAACGACTGTGAACGTTCAGTGCGGTTGCTGACGGCGGCGATTTGTTTGTTTTATCATCTGCTCTGCAGAGATCAGCGTGCCCACATAAAGCCAATTGCAAAGTTAATCCATATAAAACAGCACTTCTGGCATCCTACAGCACGGACGCTCCCAAAGTGCAGAGCCCGCTGTGCTCACACAAACATTCGTGTGAAGCACTGTGCCCGCTATCCGGCATGCCATCGCACAGTGAACTTTCAGCAAGGAGCACTCTTTGAGAAGAGGATTACCATGATAAAGCCCTCTCCCTGCAGGAGATCCTAATCTCCCTAGGTCACTGACCAGATATTTAACTCGAGGTTAAGTATCTTCAATATTAATGAGTCTGCAATAAGGAGCTGCACCTGCCAGCACCAAACTGAGCTCGAAGGCAAAACAGACTGGGTTTAAGGCTTCATTTCCTGCAGTTGGCAAATCCCAAAGCTAATATATCCATTCACTGTGGTGATTCAGTCCTCTAAGCGGATACGAATTTGTCTGGCTAAAATTATTTGCTAGCACAATACATCTACTGCCTTGTAAACTCTTATTGCCATCAAAGGAAACAAAGGAACTGCCCCTGCATTCCTGGGGGATACAGTGTGCTTGCATATTTTGGAAAACATCATTTCAAAGTGCTGCTACGGGGCGGATGGTTGAAAACTCGCTGTGAACAATTCCCTACCCAGCTTTCCAGCCATTCGTGAAGTCAGCATCCTGGTTTTAATGTCTTGCATGGCACCAGACACCCCTATCCATACAGCCACGGTCCCACATGCTGTTGTGTAGATTTGCTAACCCTGGAGAACCTTTACAGCTTCACATTCCTGTTTTGGGCCTTCATGACTCAAATCGACGTATGCCAGGGTATCATTTGTTCCTTTTTTTCCCCTTATTTGTCAAGCAAACAGCTGTCTTGAGCACATTGCACTAATATGCATTTCTGTATAGTGACTTGTGATATGGAGAGTGTCATGAATAGTGTCTACAGTTCTGGGTTGTAGTCCTCGACTCAAACATAGCCTAATCATATGATCTGGAAACTGCTGCTAGAAGACCCTATTTTGGTTGCTTAAAAACTCTGCCCAATTTGAATGGGTTCGGATGAGATGATTGTTTTTCATGTCAGATGCTGGTCTCGGGCTGATTTTTCAATTGTCGGAATGCTTCTGGAAATAAGTTTGGGGGAAAATGAACTGTTTTCCCCATGTTAATTTAGCTGTGAGAAGTTTTTAAAGTGTTTTCTGGCCCCATGTCTCATTATAAAGTCTTGAAATGCAGCAAAGGGAGAAGAGTGTTGCCTGGCGTTCCATGTGCTTCCTGCTACTACGCATGAACAACTGCTCCAAAAGTGACCAAGCTACGAGTCGCTGAAAAGAAATCCCTACTGAACTGACTTGGCAGTTTGGCAGCTAAATTTCTTGAAGACTCCCCATGAACAAAAACCCTGAAATCGCCTCTGACGTGCGCATACAATCCCCATAGAGCGGCTGCACGTGCACCAACCTGAAATTGCTGTCCCATGCCACCGTGGGGGTGGACAACAACTGGGAGCAGGGAAATGATCTTCCACATGGTCTCAAGTCTTCTTTTGCTGATGCCTGGCAGTACGGAGAGGAGAAAGCCCCTCGGCAAGGAGGAACTGTGGGTACGTACCCCCTCGCTATTAGAGACCAGACACTTTTTCCTCTACGGGACCCTTACTCTGTAAATGGGTTATTTGTCAGTCAGTGCTCCTTGTTAACTTCTGAAGTGAGGTCCTAGCCCTTATTTACCTGACCCCATCCAAATCATGCCCTGTGCCCAAAAACCAGTTTCCCACTGGGTGTTTCTGGTACAACAACCATCTGGACTTGATTTCCCAGCTGGCCCCCGAGAAGAGATGATAATACTCCTCTTCTACAGAAAGGGATCTGAGGCACAGGGAGAGTAAAGGCAAAGTCACGAGAAGAGTCTGCTAATCTTGGGTGACCGATTTGACACACATAGGACCCCCCCAGACTTCCCATAATGCACGCACGCAAGGAGGGAATACAAGCCGAGGTCGCAGACATGGAGTTTCCCAGCTCGAGTTATCGACTCTGCCCCTTAAACACTCGTTTCTATAATCTATATAACAAGTCCCATTGCAGCTCTTTCAACTAAATACGCACTCTTCCTTTTCCTTGCTCTGCACAAGGTGCATGTTCCTTCAGGCCCAATCGCCCTGCAATCAAACATGCACAAGTACCTGCAAAAAATAAAACTATTGCTCTGCTTTACTGCTCAGCCAGCAAAACTCTCTCAAGCGCATGTTTCCCAGTGGGAAAAATCCGAGGCTAGGAAGCAAGACCTTTGGTACCTGCATTTCAAATCAAACTAAGCAGCTTTGTCAGTGACCTGGCGAGCCTCAGGGCTGCAAAATAAATCTACAGTTCAGCCTCCGCCATGTACGCAGGTTCCTGTACAGAGAAGCCCATGCAGCTGGGGTATCAGTCAGATTCAGACATTGCCCACAGCCTCAGACAGACAGTTGGCAATTACCTACTGAACCAGACACCCATGCGGCGCTCTGGAAAGATCACTCATTTCTCCAGCAGGCTCACCCTAGATTTTTAAAATAGACTTTTGTGACTACTAGATACTGGCGTTCCTCCACGCACACAATTCAAACGGGATCAGTCTCTCTGGGAAAAGGAAAAGAAAGAAGGTGCACTGTGCAGGTCAGGCAAATTGTGTGGGGAGGGGGGGTGGGGAGAGCTAAATCCCATTATACAAAATACCCAAATCAATCTCTAATTATAGGGAGAAGGAAAAATGGCAGTTAGCGATCTGAACTGGCTTGCTGAACAGCCATTGCTGAGCCTGTTTGTATGAGAGTGAGATACGCGACCCACGAGAGACCATCTGCTTGCGGGTAGACGTCTTTTAATCTAATGAAGGCACTTCAAATCCTATTTTTATACTAAAAAACAAACCTCTTTGGCGAGAGTCTCACAATTGTTGTCATAGGTACAGATGCGAGTGAAACAGCTTTACTAAAGATCTTCCTTCTACCCATAATACCAACTCAGTGCTGTGCTTCAGAACAAGACTTCACCTGAAATTAGGAGGCAGTCGCATCAATCTTCTAGAAAAAGGCCCTTCACCTTTGGCTACTAAACCCCTTCTGGCAGTGGGGGCCAACCTTTTTGGTAGGCACATGTGTCACTCCAGCTCCCTTCCCCTTCCCCAGCTGCTAGTCAGCTTGCTGCTCCTTGCCCAGGCTGCAGCTCTGCGTTCTGTGCCCTGCCCCGTGCTCCTTCCCTGGCCTCCTTCTGCTTCCTGCCCAGCCTGGGGGATCTGCTTCTCCGTGCTCCCTTGTCCAACTTGATGCTCTGTTTTCTGCTCCCTGTCCCGACTCCTTGCTTGATCTGGTGCTCTGCTTTCTGCTCCGTCTGCCACTGTGCTGCCTGTCCCCTCTCCAACCTGCTGCATTCGGCAGGCCGGCCACTCCCGTCTTGGAGATTTACATGCGGGATGCACGTGTCAGCTTTACTCTGCTGCTCATGCCCCTTGCTTTCAGAGGCAATTTTCCCAGTTAATTTTTTTGTAGCCACTACAGGGGATGGTTCAGCTCAAAAGGGAGAATATTAAAAAATGAAATAACCCCATGAAAATCTGCAACAATTTCTTGTGCATAAAACCTAAGAACCTGAGAACAAATGGCTCAATGGGATCTGCACAGATCAGAGCAGGATGCTCAGGGCTTGCCTGCACTGTGGTTTCAGCTAGGCTGGCATGGCTCAGCAGTCCTCTACTGCAGACACAGCATATGCCAACAGAGGAAGCTAGGGTGGTTGCACCACCTCCTCAAGTGACATAAGCCAAGATGACAAAAGTGCCCTTCTGTCAGCATAAGTGCATCCACAACAGGGGCTCTGCCAGCATGAACATCAACTAGGGGGTGGATTTTTTCAACCTTTAACTGACCCAGCTAGCCAACAAAATTTTGTAGTGGCAACCCAGCCTTTCGGTTGGTGTAGGGTGAATTCCTGGGCACTGTGACAACAGACACCTTAAAGGCATCTCAAGTAAGTAGTGGATGTCCTTCATGCAAGAGGAGTCCAACACACCCCATGGACTGGATTCAGCCCACAGCCTGTTAATCTGGTTTACTGGGCTGGAGGAAGTTGGGGGCATGGTCCTTCAGCCCCGCTGGCCTGGGTCATTGACAGCAACCATGGCCACCCCCATACCCTTGTTGAGTCCTGGACCCCATGTCCTTAGAGCCACCCACCCCCCCGGACTCACCACTGCTGCTACAGAGACCACCGCAGCTGCCCTTCTGCCCCAAGCTGGATCTGGCCCCCAGGAGCCCCACAGTACAGTTCCAGTCTGGGGCCCCAGATAAATTTAATGTCCCTACCTTACACCAGGGGTAACACCCCCACTGACTTCCAGGGACATGGCTCAGCCTTTAAAGAAAGAGTCCCTTACAGACTATTGCACGTACAAAGGATGCTTTGCTTGAAACAGTCCAGCATGTATCGTGCCTTGAGCTAGATGCATTTCTCTTTAGGGAAACCGCAGGGCTCAGTCCTCGGGCCCGCACTGTTCAACATCTTCATCAGTGACTTGGACGAGGGAGTAAAAAGCACCTGTTCAAATTTGCTGATGACACTAAGATGTGGGGGGACGTGGGCA
>NW_017728886.1:733417-740294 GCF_001723895.1 Crocodylus porosus | reverse complement strand
CGGACTAGATGATCTGCTCAGGTCCCTTCCGACCCTAGAAACTATGAAAAGAATAAAAATAAAGATACAATAGGTAATCCAAGCCTCATGAACACCTTGGGGACAAAAACAAATAGAGATTGCAGATTGCAACATGTTTTGGTAGGGCTAGGATGATGATATAGCCATGGAGGTCCAGGAGCTATGCGAGAGGCAAGGCTTTTGTGGTCAATATTTTTTACTGGACCAACTGCAGGGTTAGGAAAGACTTAGACGAGGTTTTGAATGTAATGCATCTTTCTGGTCTCAGACTACATCTTCCCTAGGCCTATCCCAACCACGCAGCTGATCCAATAAAAGATATCACATGAAGATCATTGCCTTTTTACACAGACTGCGATATCAGATTTCCTCTCAAAGTATCTGACGGGGATAATTATGAGACACTTTACACGCAACAAAGACCGCTCTAGTTGACAGCTTGGGGAAAGGCGGTAGTGTCACACATTGCTTGGATTATAAAATAAAAAGTCGAGAGATCTTGAAGTGAGACTGGGGCTCCACTGCGCTAGGGCTTATTAAGTGTTGATGCTGCTGTAATAATTTACAGAAGCAAGCTGCTACCAAGTATGCTGCTAATTCCTAATTTGAAGCAAGGGGGAGATTTATTGCTTATGAAGTAGCTGCTGGCAAATTCTAACACGCTGATGCAAGGGGCAACACAACAGCTCAGCTATCTGCTATAAACAAGCAGATAAGCTTGGCGGGGGGAATGAGATGGGATGGCAACTCTTAACCCTGGCAGTGAGTTTTTCACCCGAGCAGGTGATCTTCTGGCTCAAACTATCAAGAGTCAAAGCCAGTGTTCCCCCAAACACCTATTCAAGAAGTGGTTTTTAGTGATCCAGTAGGCATTACTCCTCCCCGCTAGCCCTAAACCAGCTTTCTAATGTGAGAGTGGGGCTCTGAAAGAAATCATCTTCCAGGAATGATTTTAAGATATTCTGACAGATTACCTTATAAGCAAAGAAGAGTTTCCTTTGGTCTCCTGTGATAAACTAGAGGGTTTCATGTTTTGTCGCTTCTGTAGATCAAGCTCAGTACATCTGCTGGGGGCTGGGTGCTGAGCCCCATTGTAGTTTCCTTGGTAGGGGCAGGGGATAGCAAGGGCACATCTATCCCAACAGCTCACGCGTGGGGCAGCGCTGTGCTGGACACGCCACTCCTTCACGCATGCTACCCCCTGCACTGGAGATGGTGTGCACGGCTGACCGGCCTCTCTGCACCAAGGCAGCCCTTGCAGAGCAGCACAGGGCATTGAAGCATGACACTGGTAGGAGCACTAAGTCCTGGCACAGACTTGGAGAGACCAGCAGAGATTCACCAGAGGGGCGGTGGAGTCTCCACCCCCGGCGGTTCCCAAGACCTGGCTAGACAAAGCCCTGGCTGGCATGATCTAGCTGGGGGAGAGGGGGACACGGACTAGATGCAGTCTCCTGAGCTCCCTTCCAACCCTCATTCTCCGTGACCCTGGGATTTCCAGCTTCAGGTCCCAGACTGACGCTTCCCCCATGGGACCTGGGTTCCACAGACTTGATCTGCGAACTAAAAGGCACCGAGCTAGAAAGGAGCCAAGAGATGTTTAAAGACAAGCAGTTTTCATGTAATGCAGTCTGGCAATTTGGCAGTTTATACTGAATAGCTCCAGCAGAAATAGACACCCACCAGCATTTGAGAAAAATGAGTGAATACCTCCAGGGAAGCAGCACCTGGCATTCAGACTCTCTGTAGTGACAGGCTTTGGAATCAATGGTTGTAAGCCAAGTCAGCAGATTACCTATTCCACCCCTCTGTTTTGATCGCGTTTTACACACACCACCCCCATTTATCTAAAACAGGCTTATAACCACCAGCGAGGCAGATTCGACAGTCTTCCCAGGCAGCCTGCTGCCCCAGGAGGTTTGACCAATCTCCCCTAAACCTTCGCTGCAAATTAACCCAATTTCTTATTGGCCTATTCCCTGTACGGACAGAGAACAAATAATCACTTGCCTCTTTTTAAAGAGCCTTTCGCATGCTGAAAGACCCCTGTCCTCTCCCCAGTCATCTCATTTTCTTGGCTAATGCAATTCTGACAAGTGCAAGGGGCTGCACCTGGAAGGAAAAACCGGCACCATACCTACAGGCTGGGGAGCTCCCTTCTCGTCAGGGCAGAGGCGGAAAAGGATCTGGGAGTCATCACTGACTCCACGATGAACACGGGCCGGCAGTGTGGGGACGCGGTCAGCAAGGCCAACCGCACCTTGTCCTGTATCCACAGATGCATCTCGAGCAGGGCCAGGGGGGTGATCCTCCCCTTTTTGCGGCACTGGTCAGGCCGCAGCCGGAGGACTGCGTCCAGGTCTGGGCGCCGTGCTTCAGGAGGGATGTGGGCAGCATGGAGAGGGTCCCGAGGAGGCCACTCGCAGTCGGGGGCAGCAGGGCAGGCCCTATGAGGAGAGGCGACGGACCTGAACCTGTTCAGCCTCCACCAGAGAAGGCTGAGGGGGGACCTGGTGGCCATTTATAAATTTATTGGGGGGGGGACCAGCAGGCATTGGGGGAGTCCCTGTTCCCCTGGGCACCTCCCGTGGTAACAAGGAGTAATGGCCATCAGCTGCTTGAGAGTAGGTTCAGGCTGGACATGAGGAGGCGCGACTTCAGTCAGGGCAGCTAGGAGCTGGCTCCCTCCTCGTCAGAGGAGGCTTGACAAGTACCTAGCTGGGTCATACGAGCCCACTTCTCTCTCCTGTCGGGGGGGTCGGGGGGTCGGACTTGAAGATCTACTTGGGTCCCTTCTGACCCTACAGCTATGAACCTATGAATTCTTTCAACCCTTCCGCACAGCTTGTGTCTTCTACATCCTCCGATTCTTGCTGCTTTCCTCTAGACTCTCTCCACGTCGTCTACACCACCCTTAAAGTGGGGTGCTCGAAACCAGACCCGATGCTCCAAGGAGCCTCTGCAGTGCCAAGGAGAGGTCTACTCACCCTCGGCACCTTGTATGACGCCCCTCCTCCTAGCTCGCCGAATGTCAGTGGTCCCGGAGGTGGACTCCTGTTCTGTTCGTGATGAAGTAAACCCCCCGAACCTTTTCTGCAGGCGGGCTTCCTAGCTATTTAACCCCCGCTTTATATTTGTGCACTGAATTTACTCTTCCTAAACATGTAGCCTTAAATGTTTGGGAATTTTGAATTATTTCACCAACTGGTTAAGTTTATTGAGTTCTCAGCCAATCCTTTAGGAGAGAGATCGGGGACTTCCTCGTACTTCGTTAGTCCAGCTGAATTGAATACCTCTGACTTTTTTTGCAGGTTTTTTTTTTTAAAAACAGCTTTTTCCTTCCGTCTTCTGGCCTGCTTTCCTACTTCTTGTTCAAGCCACAGTAAGCTGTGGTCAAAATGAAAATCGTCAGAAAATCAAAGCAAAGGAGGCAGTAAATAACCCTCTGTGCTTTCTCCATTATTCACTTTTCTCTCTCACCAAGTGAAGGACAAATGCTTTCCCCAGTCTTCCTCTTTCATCTGATATATCCAACAGAATTTTTTTCTTGTGGCTTTTATATTCTTTGGCAACTGACGGTCATTTGGCATGTTGGCCTTTCTGACTCCTCCCTGCATACATGCACTACTTCTTTGGTCTCATACTTAATCTCGCACCAGCCTTTCTACAATTCTGTTTAGATTTTCAAGTCCAAAAAAACACATTTGCACCTCAAACATCTCTAGATTGCAAGCAGTATTTTGCCGGAACTGAAATATCAAAACCCATCTGAAAAAGGAGCCACTGTCTATACAAGTCCTGTACATTTCCTCATGGACTGAGCCATGAAAGAACAGTGCTGCACTACAAACCAGGCAGTCACAAGATACGACTGTCTCCAGGCCCAACCATGGTACCACTCCTGCTCACGTGGTGCTCAGACTTCAGATGCTTTCTTTTCCCCTTTCCCATATGCTCCTCCTGCACCTTCCCCCTTCCCAGCCCACCTCTGCATTCCACCACGGAGGTCTCTCTTCAAACCAGTCCCACTCGAGACTGACACAGCAAAACTGCATTCAAGCAGCAGCTTATTAAAAACCATTGCGGGTGCAGCATCCCCGAGTCCCCATACGTTTGTTCTGCAGAATCAGAATGATCATGGAAATCGGTGCTTAAAATAGCAAACTTCCCTTCAGCACTGCTTTGTTTAATGCTGAGATTATAGTCTGTTCCTCAGCCTATATTAACACACACTGCTGCTGACCTACTTTCGGCTCTGAAAATCCCATGGCAAAAGCAGTACCCTCCCATGCTGAATCAGAAGCCGTCAAGAGAAATTTATCTACCACGTTTGAAATAGATTTGCAAGGCCATTAATTCCAGATAGTGTCAAGCAAATGACACGAAGGGCATCAAAGCAAGGAGCCATTTACATAATACTAGCAAAAATCATGATTCTATTTCTATGTATCCAAGAAGCGTCTGCGTAGGGGGATGACGGGGAAGTGACAGGCTGCTTCTGCTCTTTTGAAATCACCATCATTTCCAGTCTTAAAGAAAGGGTTATCCAGTATTCAGGGAACCCCGAAATCCCTCAGAGGAGAAAACCCTTTTTTAATTAAATAGGATTTGGTAACATTTCCTTCTGCGTGCAGATGTAGGATTTAACCAAAGACAGTTATTATTCTGGCAGACAAGCCACTCAAGTTAATGCAAAGCAATCATTTAAAAGGACATCCACTGCAGTTGTTCACTGGGAACGAAGGACTTGTGTTGGTCTGCATCCAGCACCTTTATGGCAGCATTTGCTCCAGACGGGCAGATACAAGGAGAGCACGGAGCGTGCCAGAGTAGGAGACTGATCTCTTCGGCAGATCTGCCCCCGGCTGCAGCACCGGCTCACCTTCATGTTTTTGACAGGGGCAGGTTGCAGGCACGCAGCCAAAATAGAACAGCTCATGCCCCCCGCCTCTTCCTGCCTGACAGTAACTCGTCTGGACATTTCCAGGGCTGTCAGAAGACTTTCACGGGCTCTGCAGCTCCAGCTACATTAAGAACGGTAGCGGATGGACTGCGGGGCTTTTCAATAGTCAAGACAGATGATTCTTTGGTCCTGTTTTAGGAAAAATCCAACATTGCAACAAATAGCAGCTTTGCCCTTGAAACATAACTCGAGGACTGCAGCGCACTTGCATTCTGCAATCATTTAGCCCAAGCCTGTGGAATTTACTGCAAAGATGACACTGTGGAAACAGCTTTTACACTGCTATTCCCATGTTCTGCTATACTTCGGTATTGATAAGAATATGTTGCCAACGATTTGAATGTCTATTTGGGCACTAAGTCCTGAGCCCATTCCAGCAATAACAAAATTAAATACTGATTTGCTCCATCCACATAGCGGCTGAATCTTAACTGATACCAGTCAGCTGCTTCGCTAAGTATATTTTGTAATGGGTCAAATTGAAATTTTGGGTTAAGTAGGGAGCACAAATAGGTTCCCCATGGTCCAACTGACTGAATGACATCTTGCATTACGGAGATTTGGTACCTTGGTACCGGCTGAGTTTTTACAAAGCAGGATCTGAAATCCATCCAGAACGTCGCAGACAAAAAGCGCAAAAATCACAGCAAGCTCACAGTGGCAACTACACGAAAGAAACAATGCTATTCATATGCATTTAAAAATTGTGCACTGAAACTAAGAGGTTGGAAATCCAACAAAAGGAGAGACAGAAACAATGAAACTTCCAAAAGCTTGGTTCACCAGTGGAAAAAAGAGCTTCTAAAACATTATTCATCAAGTCTAGAGTTTATTGCTCTCAGCTTTCATGCTCTGCCATAGATAAGTAGTAGGTATCAAGGAAAGAAGGTCAAGAAAGCACTCCTTTTTTCCTGCTCTATAGCTTCCAAAGAGATATATGTAGCACTCCTGGTGATTTACCTAAAATTATAAATTGCTTATTTGCAATGCATTTTTCAAAAGGAATTTTTCAAGTACTTTTCAAAATAATTTTTGGTAACTGGATCACGTTAAATTGAACTGAGAGCGGATATCGGCAAGTGGTATGGATAGGAAAATGCATTCCATTGGCTAGTCTCCCATCTTGAGGCTATTCATCCCATAAACCAGCACAAGAATCAGCATAATTAGCAGTTGAAGATATTTATCAGTTTGCATATTTTTTCTGACCTGAGATTAACTCGTTCTGACCGTGTTGGTCATCAGCCCTCACCAAGTTTTAATACCTCCATCTGTGCTCTAAGAAAGCAAGCTGGACTGAAAAAAACCAAAAACAAACCAGCAACAAAACCCCCAAGGCCCCCCCCAAACCACTTTTGGGTAGACTTATCTGAACCAGACACTGTGCTTTCTCTTGAAGGCATTCATGTTATGCTCCCCAATGTACAGCGTGTAGCTGCAGGTTTTCCTGTTGCTCACGATCCCAAAGCATGGCACTGATTCCAGGATAAAAGATACCCAGGTTATTTTGTTTTAAGCTTCTGTTCTGTTCTCAGCTGTGCACTGCTACAGTTCACCTGTCAAGATGCCAAGTTGCACGAGGATAACCCTTTGCAGCTCTGCTTGGGTTTGTATAATATTTTCACTTCCCCCACAACAAGAATACAAGAGTTTTCTCTTCCCCCGTGAGCCAAACTGGAAAGGGCTTTCGGCGCAGAAGTTTCATAGTTTCTAGGGTTGGGAGGAACCTGAGCAGATCATTGAGTCTGACCCCCTGCCATGGCAGGAAAGAGTGCTGGGGTCAAATGCCCCCAGCAAGGTGTACATCCAGCCTCCTCCTAAAGCCCCCCAGGGTAGGGGCCAGCACCACTTCCCTTGGAAGTTGGTTCCAGATCCTAGCCGCCCTGACCGTGA
>NW_017728886.1:727750-732926 GCF_001723895.1 Crocodylus porosus | reverse complement strand
GGCCCGAGGACCGAGCCCTGGGGGACCCCACTGCCCACGTCCCGCCAGGTCAAACATGACCCGTCCCCCACCGCTCTCTGGGTGCGGCCCTCCCGCCAGTCGGCAACACATCTGACTGTGGGGGTGTCTACACCACAGCCCCCCGGTTTCTTAATGAGAACGGGGTGAGAGACAGTGTCGAAGACCTTCCGAAAGTCCAGGAAGACGATGTCCACTGCTACCCCTGTGTCCAAGGATTTGGGGACCTAGTCACAGAAGGCCACAGGTTGGTCTGACAGGACCTGCCACTGATGAACCCGTGCTGGTTGCCCCCAAGCATGCAGTCCCCTGCTGGCCCCTCATTGATATGTGCCAGCATAATTTTCTTGAACAGCTTGCCTAGGATCGAGGTAAGACTAACTGGCCTATAGTTTCCCAGGTCCTCCTTCTTCCTCTTTTTGAAGATGGAAACTATGTTGGCCTCTTCCAGTCCTCTGGCCCCACACCAGAGCACCACAAGTGCTCATACAGCCGTGCCAGGGGTCCTGCAATGACCTCGGCCAGTTCCTTTAGTACTCTAGGGTGGAGATCGTCTGGACCGGCTGACTTGAATACGTCCAGTCCCTCCAGAAGCTCCCTAACTAGTCCCTCACTAACCCTGGGCCTGGGTGCGCCTCCCCAGGGGGGCCCAGCAAGGAGGTGGCTGTTCCTGCTTAGGAAGATGGAGGCAAAGAAATCGTTAAATATGTTGGCTTTGAGGACTCTCACTAACACATCTCTTGGTTTGTCCTAGTTTTTCAAATTAGCCAAGACAAAAATCCCAAATTTCATCATGAAATAGAATTGGCAACCTTTGGCTGGAGGCTTCGTATTTCAATAGTCCCCCCCCCTTTTTTTTTTTTTTTTTGCATGTGCTTTATCCAGTTCTTTACGATCTTACCCTTCTTTTCCAGTTTAACTAATTTCATACATGGCACCACAGCCACTGCTTCACTGAAGCCCGTGAGAACTAGGTGATGCTGACAACTGGAGAAGTGGACAGGAGATGAAATTCATTAGAAATAAAAAAGAGGTACGGTCAGGCACTTAAAAACCAGTACGAACTTCTACTGTGCACTGGGAGCTCGGCAGCTGGCAAGGACTTGAAGAGAACGGCCTTGGTGCTTAGAGCAGGAGTCAACAGCTTCAGGCCTGTGGGCTGACAGTGGATTCGGCACCCCCAGCAAATCGCATCTGACACGGTGCAGGAGCACGAGCAGGGCCGGACAATGGGGACATCAGCACTGAATCAGGGGTCGCCCCCACCTGCTTGTGCCCCTTCCTCACCCTGGTCTCTCATATATAACCTTCAGCCACTGTTTCTTTCACCACTAAATTTGTCATGGAACAGGAATCGGTGGTGAAGGCCAAAGGTGCTGGCAGTGGCAGCTGGGGGGGCAGAAGAGTAGCTCTCGGCTCAGCATGGCAGCAGCTGGGTTGCAAGCGCCAGCCTGCCTGTAGACTCAGCTCCCTTATTTCAGCCTTATTTCACTCCTTCAAGCCTGCTGGCTCTTGCGTTAGATGATCAGAAGATGTCTGTGAATCAAAGATGTCCGTGTCCAATGCATTTAGAGCCTGAAGGTAAAAGGATATTAGGGCTGCACCAGGGGAGGCATATCCACAGAGAGGGAAGCCTCAGTGGTTTTGTACAAGATACTGGTAAGATCTTAGTCAGGACATGGGCGCAGTTTTGACCATCCATATCCAAGTAAGATTAATTCAAACTGGAACACGCACAGAGAAGAGCTGAGGGCAATGGAGAGCCTATAATGTGAGACGCGACCAACAGTTTGGCCCATTTAGCGTAGCAAGATGAAGGTCAAGAGGGGATACGCTTGTTGGCTGGAAATCCATCAGGGGACACATCCGACAGACGAGGACAACGTGGAATAAGAACAAATGTGTCCAAACTACTTGTGAATGCATCTGGGCTGGAAATCCGGGCGAGGCTGCAGCTCCCAGAGCAGTGGAACAGCTTTTCAGCAGGATTAGTACGAGCAAACCCCCCACTACTTTTAAGATGGCACTTGCTCAATTATAAAAGGGACTGCGTGATGCGACTCTCCCATCCAGTATGCCATCTTTTTCTTTGTTCCTGTCACCACTTTGCAGAGCTGAAAAGTCACAGCATTTATTTTAAGCTGTAACAAATACTGTTGCCTCCTGACAGCAAGACCCAAAGGCAGATATGACACAGTTTTGTAGGAGACCACCAGCGGTCTGCAGCTTCACAGAAAATCCTCCTAAGGTTGGTGCTTACACAGCATCTTTCACAGGATCCGAAAACACCCCCAAAGATTAACTTCCACATTAACCTAGCTCTGTGGGAAAGGACTGGCCCATTGTACAGCTGGGCAAAGTGAGGTACCAAGGAAGGAACCAACTTGTCCAAGGTCATGCTGGATATCAGCAGAGCCCAAGTAAGGAAGGGGAAAAAAACCCAACAGGTTCTGTATTTTCAGCTCCATGCTTTTAGCGGCAGACTGAGCTGCTTCTGCGTTTCCCAAAGAGGATTCACCCTTCTCAGGCATCAACATTGGGAAGGGGTCTCATCTTGCAATTTGGGTGCGACAGTGGGAAGAGTTACAGAAAGGAACGCTCTAAGAAATGGCTCCAGTTGTGCTTTGAAAGGGCTGCTCCGAATGTCAATATGTTGGAAAGATTTCCTTTTCAAAATGTAAATCTGAGGCAAACGTATTTTTCTAAAGGCTCAAATACAGCAAGTCGAAAATAAACTGCTCAGCCCTTTGCTTTGATGGGTTAAATTGAAAGTACAAGGTTGGATGCTGAATCACGACACCGCAGGACATCGCATTTTAAACAAAACTAGAGGATGCAGGAGAGCTTTTCTGAGCATACAACAGAAGTCAGAGGTGGAAAAGATCTATTAGGTTATCTGCTGCATACCAAAGGACCACCAGGCTATTTATTACCTGAAGTTTTATCTGATCTAGTTTAAAGCAGACAATCAACTTGTAAAATTACTCTCCTTTCCAAAAATGCTATACCTACCATCTTAACTAGTAACATCTAACATTACTAAAATCGAGAACCACAGCATCTTTAAAGTATTTCCTCCGGTGGTTTGTGCAGGCAACAGTCCTGCATCTCCCCTATTTGCATTGCTCTGCCAATGACAGCCGCAGCGTCGCGAGGCCATTCGGACTATCCTGGGGCCACTCACCTACGTGCTGTTCCCATAGGGAGAAGCCTAAGAGGGGTAGGAAATAACTTCAGCTTAGCTAGGTCTAACTGTGAAGCCTCTCTGGACTTATCTGGACCAAAATCTTCTGACAAAATGTTTCCCAAGGTTGCTCCTGGTGGTAGCACCCTGTGGGAACAAGTATAGTTAAAACTCCCGCAGCTGCTGTTTTTGACAGTCTTTTGGTCTGCTGTCGGCACCAGCACCCCCGCCAGGGAAACGCATTTGCCCAAAACCTAATCTGCCTTTTCTCCCCTCCCACAAAACTGTCATTCTGTCCACCCCGAGCCCTGTTTGCGTTTAAACACTGAATCATACAGCTAGAGACGTGGGGCTGGAAGGGAGCTTCAGGGGTCACATCGAGTCCAACCCCTGCCCGAGGCAGGGTCAGCCCTGTCCAAGCCATCCTGTATGCTGGTGTCAAGTAGGATAAACCAACGGTTCGCGAGCCATCATTTGGTAAGAATCTCGCCACCCTTCCATTCACATCAGGTTAACAGAGTAATATGCTTCACCAACACGGCAAAAAAAATAAGTATCCAGACAGGCTTGGAAGTGACCACTGTGGGCTGGCACCTCTTGCACCAATTCTGATGGACCCGGGGCCAGGATGCTACCACATCACCCATTTCTGAACCAGATTAAATACCTACCCTCTCCGGATCAGAAACAGTTTTGAACTTTTCTCTGCCTTTGACAAATTTAATCCTGCCATGGCATGTTTCAAGTTGCCACCAAGAAAGGAGTTTTGACAAGCAAAAAGCTGTGTACCGACTCAGGAAGAATTGCTGGCATCCTGTCAAGAACCTGGCACCTTTGACCTCTTTTCCCGACTGCCAAGTTCCTATTACACAGAAGCAGTTTATACAGCCGTTACAGATTGATGATCTGGGATCCAAGACTGCTTTCTGCTGGCAGACACTTTGATGTCTTAAGCCACTGACACTTTGCCTGCCAGTTTTCATATGAGAGACAATGCTTTTAGGGGCTGGCGCACGATGTGGGTCGTATTCCCAGCTCTGCATCAACCTGCGCTAACAATCAGCTTCTCCATGCACCTGGCCCCCTTCCAGATGCATCTGAAAAATGTTATCGATCATACACATATGCATGCACGTGTGCGCTTGTGCAATATATATGTCAAAATTATCTACAGACACGCACATGCACAATTTTGTTATAAATGTTGAGATGCTCAGCAGAAAAAGGCAGTACCAGAGCAGGCATGAAATCTCAGTCTTTGTTTTCCGTGGGACCTGTGCAGGACTTCAGTTCTCGTTCTGTGCAGGAGGAACACATCCATGTAGACAATGGTACCACTTGCTGCTACAACCCAGTCCAGCCATTACACAGCACTGGGCAACCCGCCGGTCAGGACAATGCTGCAGTCCAAGAGCAGAGTGCAGGACCTGAGCACCCCTCTTGCCAACTGCTGTATGCTCAGGTGGGGAAGAGCAGGACAATCAACCTGGCTTACAGTTTAATGAAAACATACAGGATACTGCAATTTTGCTTTAGTTCAGCAGTGAAGCAACACTACATGACCAACCAGACAGTCTTCTTCCAGACAGCTTGTTTAAATGAACTGTGTACTATTCTGCTTCCTGCAATCTCATGTCACTTCTGTTCCCGCTCACTAACTCATTTCTAATTATACGGTTGCCTACAGCTTTAACTGTCCGCAGAAGAGTCTGCAACCCTGAAGTTGTATGTTGGCTCCTAAGGGAACAGTTAATCTTGCATAGCTTAACCATTACTGATTGCACGTAAACAGCTAGATGCATGGTGATGGCTTTTGGTTTCTGCTCCTCATCTCTGAAGTGATTTTGCCATTTACTGTTACTGAAAGGAAGTCAAATGTCCCCAACCAGCCTCCCACCCTGATGTTACAGCAGTAACTCATCCCTGAAGTCACCACTCTGTATTGCTCCTTAAAGCCAAGTATAACAGCTTCAA
>NW_017728886.1:710175-727575 GCF_001723895.1 Crocodylus porosus | reverse complement strand
AAACATATTTTATAGCCACTCAAGATTCAACAATCTCTTCTTCTGCTTTGAAGAGTCTTAATTATGGGCCCCTGAGGACCTGTCCCTACTTAGTCTCCTCATACTCACACGATTTACAGAACTAAAGTTTTACGATCACCAACATCAAGTTTAACCTTCGGAAAAAGAAAAAAAAAAGTCTCCCCTACTTGAATTATGAGTGTTGAGACATTCACAGATATACCATGGCATTAAGGCGATTTAAAGCACTATATAAAGCAGTCCTGCTCCTATTTTCCAGGTGGTGAAACAAAGACGGGAAGCTGAAATGTTCATCCTTGGGAGGAGCAGTAGCGGAGCCAAGATGAGAATGGTTTCCTGGGTTCATTCCCAGCGGGACCTCATGGCTCAAGAAGGATTTCGAGAATCACAGTTAAGAAAGCTCTTGCCACAGAGCCGTCTCACCAAGTAGGCTGTCAACTGAGGGCATAACATCTTGCTACAAGAAAAGCAGTCTTCACCCATCAACCCCAGCTGTCCAGAACTGTCCCAGCGCCGAGGACATTGGTGCCAGCAGGTGGTGGTCACCCTCCCCCATTTGCACTCTCAGATGTGCCATCATTGCACTCTTCCAGAAATGCTGCTATAAAAACAAAAGCACCAGCTTTAATTCACAGTACGGCACCTCTCACAGCCTACTTTGTGGCAAATTTTTTTTTTCCCTATTCACTCCTGAGGTTTGGGCACGTAACCAAGACAAACAAAACCAAATATTTAGTTAACTTATCTACCATTCAAGATTAATCCTTGCTACTCTGATCTTTAAGCTCAACTAGGTCTAACAAACAAAAGTGAAACTCAAGGTCTAGGCTCAGCATAATTGTGATATTTATATCTTGTGACGTCCCAGTTCGTTTCCCTTGATGCTTCTTTTGGCAAAAGTCTTACGGCAGAGGTCTCAGTTCAAGCCCAGCAATCAAAAGGTCAACACAAAAACCTCAGATGGAGCAATACCAACACATGAAGTTACCTGAAGTGGCAAAGGATGGAGCACCTGATACAGAAAGCTTTTCCTGTGCACAGGGCAGCGACACCTTGGCTAGTAAAAGAATATAAAAGGAAGACAAAAGCAAGGAATAAGTAGTCCTATTTGGTTCAGGCTGTAAAACCCAGACTCTCTCTTCCTAGCTCTCACATCTTTAAAAAACCACAACCTATTCTATTGAAGATGCAGGTACAGCCTTTAATAGCCTAAGGAGGTTCAATTTACCCAGGTATTTTTACTAGTAAGTATATATTAACAGGTACATGAAATTTAGCTTCAGTTCACTAATGGCACAAGACAACCTCACACCTGGGTTAGTAAGCTCATAAATGATACAAGGAAAGGGGTTCACATTTATCCTGAGGTCTTAGTTTTTACATCCTTCTGTGCATCCTAAAAATTAAATCTGATACATCAGTACCATTTTTAATGTGGAATATGTATATTAAGTTTTAAACAGCATTGTAAAAAACCCCGCAGATTCATCCAGCCATCAGTTGTCGATTAAGATCTCTTAAGTCACCAATGGAGACAATTTTAAAGAGGCCTTAGATCGCCATGCCTTCTTTTGAACCCCTGCTAAACCTTGTCATAACGCGTTTAATATCTTTCCTAACACGTGCAACTGCTCTCACTATAAACTCTCTATAAGCTGTTGAACAATCTGAGTCAAGGCTGTTTCATCTTTGAAATGAGCCTTTGCAAGAAGTAAAATGTAAAAGCAGCAGGTTGCTAGGGAAAGTACCATTTAACAAGGCATGGCCATGACAACAGTATTTTTATTGAAACAAAAAGGTTCCTCCCTTTCACTCGTCGTCGTCGCCGCCGCTTTCAATACATCCCCTGGAGCTGCACACGTCCCAGCACTGACTGTCCTTCGTGCGTCAACAAGGAGTCTTTTTAAGGAGCCGAGAGTGGCAATCACTACAAAAGAAGGCTGCTTTCCTGAAAACCCCAGGTCCTTATTAGTTCCCACCTTCTTCCTCCCTTCTAATTTCACAACTTTCCCTGCCAGCATTCAATAATGCTGCAGTGCAGAAGTGCTGGCACTTTCCAATTACACACTTGAGTCTTCAGATTGGTAGGGAACAGTGCGTGTGTGGGTTTCGCTTTTGTTCTCTGCGAACCGGAGCATCTCGCAAAAAGTTCCAGCGGGTCTCTACTTGCTCACAAATAACAGACCTTGCTGCACAACTGCATCGCTAATAAAATATGGGCAGAAGTCTATGGTGTAGGCATGAACAGGGCAAATGGAACAGGGTGGAGCGATACAAAATAAGAACAATTTGACTCACTTGATCTTAAATTGCAGTTTAACCAGTTTTCTTGGTCTTGCATTTATATTTTTTCTCTTTTCCTAAGGAAGTTTTGGTTCTTGATGCAATGAGTAAATCACGATTCTGAAACTGCACAGCTGTTACACTAAACACAGCACTTTCCTCCTGGTCAGTAGATAGAAAAGCGTATACACATGTATTTATACAATTATATAGCGTACATCTTTGATGGTTCTTTACTTTATGTCAAAACGCATCATGTCCTGTGTTGTAGGGTTGTTGGTTGTAGGCACGGTGGTCTAAGGACAGAGGCAGGCAAGCATCTTTGGGTAGACGTGCTATCTTTTATTAGACCAACTGAGTAACTGAAAAAAACTTCTTGACAAGCTTTTGGGCAGAAGCAGTCTTCTTCAGGCATAGGGAGTCTCCTCAAAGGGGGTTCTCGTGCCCAAAACTTGCAAAAAACTTTTTCTATGTGCTAGATGATTCACTTGTCAAGAAGCAAAGTAAACAACCAAAATTTGGCCAGAAATAAACCACGTTTTAATATTACATAAAATCTACCTTAGACGTGTTGAACAGAAGGGAGGCAAAACCACATCAAAACATGTTTTCCATTTAAAATAGACCTAAACATCAAAACTGCTATATATAGCTTGCAAATTGAACTTTGTTCCTGATAGTCATGCTCATCAAGATTTTATAGTCATGAGAGTTAATTCTTTCACCCCTCATTTTCTTTTATATAGTGGAGCAGGAAAACAAGTTTTCCTGCCTTTCCATTTCTGAAGTGATTTTTCAATATTTGGTTCTCAACTATGACTGCTCAACTTCCTTGGCCAGTCACTGAACTGAACTAACTGAAATGCTAAACTGAAGAAAATACCACATTTTCTCGCATACAACACACACCGGCATCCTGGGCTGCATTGGCAGGAGCATTGCCAGCAGGTCGAGGGCAGTGTATTCAGTCTATTCAGCACTGGGGAGGCCACATCTGGAGTCCTGTGTCCAGCTGTGGGCCCCCACTCCAGAAAGGATGTGGACATGTTGGAGAGAGTCTAGCAGACGGCAGTGAAAATAGCTGGGGACTGGGGGACAGGACTGGTGAGGAGAGGCTGAGGGAACTGGACTGATTTATTCTCCAGAAGGGAAGACCGAGAGGGATTGAATAGCAGCCTTCACCTCCCTGCAGGGGGGCTGCAAAGAGGATGGTGCTTGGCTGCTCTCAGTGGGGGCAGATGACAGGACAAGGAGCAATGGGCTCAAGGAAAAACCTCTCATGGAGGAAGGTGATGAAGCACTGGAACAGGCTACCCAGAGAGGTTGGAGTCTCCATCCTTAGAGGTTAAGACCCAGGTAGACGAAGCCCTGGCTGGGATGATGTAGCTAGGGCTGGTCCTGCTTGGAGCAGGGGGCTGGACTAGATGTCACATCCTGGGGTCTCTTCCAGCCCTCATTCTCTATGATCTTTTTTCTTGATACTCTACTCATCAAGGTAACTTGTCTTAGTGCAATTTTGCTTTCTGTTAAGTGCTTCTCGTCTCTCGACTCCTATTTCGCAGCGTTGGAGACACTTTAGCTCTTCAGAAATCACAGATCCACCACAGAGACCAGTCTTCAGCAACAGCTCGGGTTTCAGGTTTAGTTACGCAGGAAAGGGAAGAGGAGTCAACTGAAGAGTCTGCCCTATACACCTGTAACTCTGGAAAACAAATCTCTTTTCTCCCCCTGCATTCTGCCTTTAAAAAACAAAGGTATATATTGTACTCTGAGGCATGCTATGCAACACAAAATGCAGCATTATTTTCACACCTTCAGAAAATACTCCCATTAAAAAAGTGGTTTAGCGCTTCAATAAACTCTGGCTCCATGTGCTCGCTGCCAGCAATTCCACTAGTGCAGGGGGCCGATTCTCTTTAAATCTTCAACATCAGATACATGCATCAGTGTACTAAAAACACTTACACTGCAGTAAAGTTTGAGCCTTAATGTAGGCTGCACAATTTAGTTTTAAAGCTTTAAATGTTATTTAAATTTAATTTTGATACTTATATGATATTTACTCGTGTATATGACGTGCATGAAGTGCAGGGTCCAGAATTGTATGGGACAAGGATCTGCAGGCAGTGTTCAACACACAGAAGAGTTGAACAAAACGATTCCCTGGTAAGGACGTATCTATTTGGGTAATTTGTTGAATCTACCCGCTACATCTCATATATAGTTCAAGCAAGTAGTATATCCCAGCTGGCAAGCAGCACACTATACAAAGATCAAGTAATCCAGGGTGTCTGTTTTGACATTTGTTAACTGATTTGACACGCTGCTAGCCAGACAGACTTCTCTTCACTTTGCAGAACAATGTCATTAAAAAGGAAAACCCCAGAGGTATTTAACAGCCTGAGCAGATGGGCTTTGGCCTTACAAACTTCAGAGCCTGAACACGACACATTTATACACCAGTGTAACATATACTGGTTTTGTGCAGCAATGCAACTCCCAAGCGGACAGACAACCAGGCTCTGTTGCAGCACCGCATCATTAGTCTGGCCTACAACGAACGGCTTCCCCAGGACAGATCCAGACAGGCCTCTACATCAGTGCTTTTTCCCAGGCCAGTTCCAGACTTTGATGAAGATTGCTGCACATGAGCATCCAGCACCGGCATCACTCCATCATGCCTTGAGCACTATAACGCTTGGGAGAGATTTAGAAAGCTTGTGAAGCAAGATGTGGAGCACTGCCGGGTTGGGAGGGAGGTACTGGTATAGGAAGACAATAGCCAGATAGACAAAAATACACAGATTGCTCTTGCAGCCTCCTCACCCAGGACAGCAGCAGTACAAACATCCTGGAGCAGGGAGCTGGAAAACACTTTCGACTGAAGCAGAAAGGAAAGAGGAGTTATTAGAGGGGGGGACGGGAAAAAAAAAAATCTTCTTTTCATACCGTCAATCTATTGTGTTAAGAAAACCAAGACCTCTAATGTCTTCACTATTGTGCGACAGGAGCGTTGCTATAAGCAATAGCAACGTTACCCCAAGGGGAACGTGTCTGCAGAGGTCACTCCTGAACCTCTCAGATCTGGCCGGCAAGGCAGTGATCTACATGTGCGAGCCATTTACACAGAGCAGAGTGCTCAAAGCTGCACATCCAGCTCCAGAAGCACCTACAACAGCCACGCTCGTCAGGCTATCTATCATCTCACTGAAGCCTCACATAGGTGCCATTTTGAGTTTGGGGTTTTTTTCTTTAAATGACATTTCAAATACCTGTTTTATCTCAGGATTTCAGTCTAAGTACTCAATCTCTCATAGCAGAGCCTTCCTTATTAAAAGGGAATTGCCACGAGCAAGTAACTGATGAGTGGCTTAACTGAAGCTGGATACGAGAGCTAACAAAACGAGAGGAAGTCGTCATATTTTTTTTTAAAAGTCACAGAGCATGCGTGCTCTCTACCATAGGACACTGGATGGTGCAAAGGTATCAAGGTCATGCAAGACAAGAATGTCACAGCACAGAAAAGTCGTAATTCCTAATCCCCACACAGCCAGATGAGCTGTTTTTTTGGTTTGGTTTGGTTTGGTTTTGTTTTTTAACTGAACTCATCACTGCCAATTTTCCCGAGCCGTCCGGTGCCTAAACACCTGGCTCAAAACTGAATTTGTCGACGTACCATGCTGCCAGTCTGTATTTCAGCAGCTGGAACATTAGTTACTTTCTAATCATGCCCAAGGTAAGACCAGGATGGCAGCAGCTCTCACAAATGGTGCTACTGACTTCCCTTCCATCTCCGTGAAAAGCTCGAAGATGGAAAGGACGTGGGGACTGCATTACCTCCTTGCTTCCAGATGCACTGTGGCACTAGCAGCATGTACATGAGACACCGGGACCTGCGGTGATGCACGTCATTGTGGTTTCATGGTCTGCAAGGCTGTCACAATCCAGTGCTGGTTTACAAACAATTGTATCATTAAGGGAAAAAACCCAAAAACTTTTAAACATCATGCAACTGAGCTTTTGCTTAGAGGTTATAATCAAAGATTAGTGCACCAGCTTGAGCTGTACATTCAACTTCAGGAATGGTTGCTTGTTTTAAAAGAGGTTTAATTCCAGTTGCTGACATAGCATCATATGAAGGTAAGACAGGAACGGACCTCAGAAGGTCATCTGTTCCACCCCTCGCTCAAGGCAGGATCGTTCCCAACTACGCCATCCCAGGCAGGCATCTGTCCATCCTGTTCTTGAAAACTTCCCAGGGTGGAGACTCCACAATTTCTCTAGGTAGCTTATTTCACTCTAACTCTCATAACCTCCAACCTAAAAGTCCCCCCGCTGCACCTCAAAGCTACTGCCCCTAGTCCTATTTGAAGGCTTATCTATTCCCCCTCCAGTCTTCTCTTCTCCAGACTAAATAACCGTAGCTGTCTCAGCCTTTCCTGAAAAATCTTGCTTCCCAGGCCCATAATCATTTTTGTGGCTCCCTACAGGACACTTTCCAAGCTGTCCATATCCTTCTTGAAGTGTGGGACCCAAAATGACATTGCACTCCAGAAGAGGCCTCATTAGCGAAGAGAGAAGAATCACTTTGCTTGATTCGCAAGTGCCATTCTTGTTAATGCAACCCAATATGCTGTCGGCTATTTTTGCAACAAGAGCACATTGCTGGCTCATATTCAGCTTATGGTCCGTGTAGTCCCCAGGTCCTTCTGTGCTGTCCTGCAGCCTACTCAGTCGTTCCCAGGCCTGCATTTGTGCATGCAATTATTCTGTCCAAAGCGCAGGACTTCGCCTTGCTGAATCTCACCCGATTTGGCACCCCTGGGGAAGACCAGGACCAATGGACGCAAACTCCTGGAAGGCTGCTTCACGCTTAATACTAAGAAAAACTCCTTCACGGTCAGGGTATTCAGACTGTGAAATAAACTCCCTCCAGAGGTGGTGCAGTCACCCACCCTGGAGGTTTTCAAGAGGAGACTAGACAGTCACCTCGTTGGGGTCGCCTAACCTCAGTTGTCTTCCTGCCTAGAGCCAGGGGGCTGGACCCGATGATCTGCAAGGTCCCTTCCAGCCCCTAACATCTATGAATCTATGAACTGCAGACCATTTGCCCAGCCTACTCAGGTTACTCTGGATATTCCACTCTCCTGGCTATCTTGCAACCCACAAATCTGCTAAGCATGAACCCAATCCCATCATTCAAATCATTAACAAAGGTATTAAATAAATCCAGGACAGACTCCTGGGCATGGGGGTCATCTGATCCCAGCGCCGTTTGCTGCCCGGGGCAGGGAGTCAGACTCGATCTGCTGAGGTCCCTTCTGACCCCAGCAGTGCACATTGCTGCAATCAAAATCATGCTAATGTCTTCAACTACGAAAGGTCAAAGCATGATTGCACCTCCATTTTTAAAAGGAAAGAAAATGGAGGCACAGAAAAGAAACAACTTGACCATTTCAGATTTTGAAGTGATGGAGCTATAAAACAGAATATTGATTCAAACCACAGATTCTTCAGTTTGAAGGCCATATGGGCAGATTTACAGCTCCATGTCACAAGGTAATTTAAATCTGAGCTGTAAAAATATTACTTTAGCTCAACTACGAGAAGTCTGAGGTGGCCAAATGATGGTTAAAAAGCAATTGTACGTAAAAGAATTCCCAACTGCAGAAGGGTCTTGAATCCAGAGGAAAACTTACAACTGGCCGATCTCGTTTCTTTGGAGCTAGACCAACTTCAGAGTAGAAATAAGGAAGTGAGCTACATATAAAAAAGCGTCAGGAATCAACCACTGGAACAACTTACCTAAGGAACATAGGTGGAGTCCTCATCTACTCAAATGCTTTAAATCAAGATTCAAGCTATTTCTGAAAGATACACTACATCTTAAAGAAACTATTGGATTCATGCAGAAGCTACAAGTTGGGGTTCTTTGGCCTGCATTGCATAAGTTGGACCAGGAGATCACAGAAACATAGAAATTTCAGGTTAGAAGGAGCTCAGGAGGTGATATCTAGTGCATTGCCCTGCTCCAAGCAGGACCAGCCCCAACTACATCATCCCAGCCAGGGCTTTGTCTCCCTGGGTCTTAAACACCTCCAAGGATGGAGACTCCACCACTTCTCTGGGGAGCCTGTTCCAGTGCTTTGCTACCCTCCTTGTGAGAAAGTTTTTCCTAATATCCAACCTCAACTTCTCTTGCTGCAGCTTGAGGCTATTGCTTCTTGTCCTGTCATCTGTCACCGAGAACATCATAACGGTTCCTTTTGCTTTTACAATCTATGAACTTAAGTTACAAAATAAATTTTCAAAAAAAAAAAAAAATCTTTCATTAGGCCATTTTTCTAAATAATTTCTGAAGTCCCATCTGCATCCTACTCCATCCCTCCCTCTCAGCCTTACAGATTCAGGACTTCAGAAGAGTTACTATCATTGCAATAAGCCATGTCATTACTGTATCTATGATTTATCAATCAACAGTTTATTACCATCACTGTAACAAACCATTGTAATACTCCATGTAATTAAAAAAAAATGCTTCATCACCACCACAGGATTAAGCTGAAACAGGAATTTTAGAAGAAAAATATTTCTAATCAAAATACAAGATGTTAATAAAAATGGGAACATCGATGCCAAAAACAACCATCATAGGAGTGTCACGCTTTTTTTCCTCCCTCTGTATTTATTCTAGATCTGAATCTAGAAAATGTATATTTAATTGAGGCAAGTCACTAAACTGTACACAAGGTGAATGAATAGAAAAAATAGAAAAAAGTCTTTGAGGACCTTTTCAATGGACCTGCAGCCCTTGAAAACATTTTAAAATATTTATACTTGGCTGAAAATTAGCTTACAAATTGCTCTACTCTTTAGCTGTTTCAAATGTTAAGAAGCGATCTCAAGTAGTGTGGTCAAAAAGTCAACCCACCAGATGTACGGAAAACAGATTGATACAATGCATTATTGTTCCCTTTTAGTGAGGTGTCAGCTTTACATCTAGGTCCTTATGCGTCACCCTTGAGTTCTGTGGGTGCCTGACTCTACCCGCTAGGCAACAGTCCCTTGGAAGCCCTATTAAATAAGAATTATCCTATTCATGGCATACCCATAAATGTGAAGTAGGAGGAAGAGTTCAAGCTACATTTTACAAATGTAAATGTATAAACCTAATGATAGACCAAGTTACAACATTTGAAAAGGGTTTTCAACTTCAACACTATTGCGATTACCCTCAACCTCACTGCTAGTTTAAGTTAAGCTTTTAATTAAGTTTATGCCCTCAATCCCAGGCAGAGGAAAAAAAGAAGTTGCAGGACAGAGATCCTTTTGTCAGCTGAGCTTTGAGCGGGTCTAGGAGGGTATCATGGGATAGCAAAAAAAGGGAACAAATATTCTCTCACCTCCCAGGGCTTTCCTCCTTCATGCAGAAGAGTCATTTACTGGGCGCTTCCGGCTGCCTTACGTAGCTAACAATACTGCCGAAGCCCTGAGCCCAAGTTACAATATTCTCCAACTCTCTGTCTTACTCCTTTATCCCTTCAACGTTCTGTAAGGAATAGGACTTTCCAGCAACTCTTCCTTGGTGAATATATACTTCAATGAAATGCCGCTCAGCCCTGCAAAGAGCCGGGCGCAAGGGGCAAACAGTGGAGAATCCTGAAACCTCACCACTGCTCCAAACAGGAGAAACGCCACACAAGATGCAGGGGAGCAACTATAACAGGAGTAGGAAACCAGACTCTTTAATGTCATGTCTTCAGTTCTCAGAAGAAAGTCTTCATGGGCACATGAGAAACAAACATTTTAACATGCAAGCCACCTGGTTTATACAACCTCAAGTTAAAAGGTAGTGCAAGAGACACAGATTACAGTCCATCTTGACCACAGACGGGGTCGCAGCCAAAGTGCCATCATATTCATTATGAGATTTGGTAGAAATACCCTTTAAGGAGTTTCCTCCCATTGGAACAACATGCAGTTTTACTCTTTGCAGATAATCTCTTTCTGATGAACCCTCCAAAAGCAGTGTTTTCCTTCAGACCGCATGCATCAGTAGTTGAAGTGCTGAAGGGACCAAGGCCCCAGCAAACATTCGTTTAATGACACAATGGGATCTGATCCCAACAGTTGTGCCACCTGTTACGCCACACGTGCATGGCAGGAGGTCAGTTGTGGAAAATCGGGGATGAGATCCAAATTGCATCATTGCTACTTGCCGACTGTATCCAGGCTTCCCCCTGTATGGGCAAGTTGGAAAAGTGCCTGCGGGTCCAGCCTGGCCCACAATCAGCGACTGTCAGCTGGTCCCCAGGAACCTACAGGGGACTTGAACTGGCTCTGGTGCAGCCTGGGCCCAGGCTGATAATCAGATGACTGTCAAAACCCCACAGCCCACAGCTCAGGCCAGGCTGCCAGCCGCAGGGAATCAGAGGCTCCCCGCTGGGGAGAGGGAGCTGAGGGGCTTCCCTCCCTGCCAGGAACCTCCGATTCCTCCTCCCGGGCAGTCCCGTCAGAGCTGCTGAGCCCAAGATTTAAAATCCCCCATGGGGAATGCATGGCTCTCTGGAAAGCTTCCCATGTGCCAAAACCCACAGCGCACATCTACATGCTCCACTTTTAAAGGTCTGAGCCACAGTGAGCCAGACGTCAGGGACACGCTCCTTCAGGTCAGGCTCAAGGCTGCCCCAACCCCTCCAATTGCCTGCAGGGATTGGACAGGTCTAGGACCTGATGCTGCCCCCCCATCTGAGCCTGCTGACCAGGTAGGGGACAGTTGGGTGCCAGACATCTATGCTCTGCCAAGCATGGGGATCCATCATGGGTCAGCCCTGACATGCTATACGTTCAATTTAAGGCACAGTACAAAAGAGCCACAAAAATGTAGCAGATGTGGAATCTCTTTGTGGTTTGTTTGATGTATTATCACATCATAAATTGGCTCTAACACGGGACAGGTTACTATTTATATCACGATGAACATCTTAAATCATGTCTTAAATGTAATGTGCGTCAGGGCCCTAAATGTCATGGGCAATGGCTTTCACATGCGGGTGCCTATAAACAATACTTGAGTAGTTAAGTACTTAGTGGCCCACACGGGATTGAGCAGCTAGCTCAGCAGCCCTCACGGGACTGTTTTGCTCCCTGCAAATTGCAGAAGAGGCCTATTCCTTGGAAGTGGTGTTCTGTGTTTTAAACAGTGAATCAGACTGGACTTGGAGCCAGCTCTACTATACCAGCTACCCAAAAATGGTTCTTCGGTAACTAGAGAGCAAATTATTCCAGCCTTCAGACCACTTTCTCTTTCGGGAACATGGCCTTTGGCAAAGCCATATTTGCACGTGGCAATCAAGAGCAGTCTGTATGGCTTTAGCTACAAACACAGCCCCTCTCATGTGCTTGCCAAAAAGATTTGCACTCACCAAAGCATTATTGAGAGGTTAGTATAAGATGTTTATTAAGCCAAGTGGTATACAGCATCACAATACATACACTACTAGAATCCAAAATCATAATATACAGGCTCAGAGACGTGAATAAAGTTATAAAATATTCTAAAAAGTTTCTACATCATCTTTAGCAACTGGGCAAAATACACATGGACAGCATATGAAGTTTAAATAAAGCAACTCACAAGCGTGGTAGCTTCCTGGCTATTTGTGAAGAGCACTTTGGCATATTCTGTTACTGCACTGAGTCATCAGCAAGATGCAGAGTACATTTTTCTATGACTTACAAAAGGCATAATTGGAAAGCACAGTACCAGGATTAAAGGCCCCTTCCCCCTCCCTCCGAAAACATGCATTACATTTCACTCCAGAAAGTCACAGCTTCAAACATGCATGACGTCTTTGATCTGTTTGTTAGTAAATTTTCCATCAAGAACATTTCAGTGCTACAATGAAATCAAAAGGGTTTTTTTTTCTACTTTCAAAAACAAAATCCCAAACAAACAAGAACCATGATGAAAAGAAAATACAGAAATAGAGGAAAAACAGAAAAAAATTAACTCCATAGGTAGAAGCCTCGTGATAAGTATAATGAAATGAATAATTTACCGTAGGATTTGATACAGGGACTGGATCCCCAGGGGTGCCCCAATTTAAGATCAACTTTTGTTTTGTGCGGTGGGGCAAGTGCCAAGCCGGGAACTTTCTAAAGCTCTTTGAATCTTTTGCAAGGCAAGCTGACCTAGCCAAATGTCACCAGAGCCAGACATTTCCTCCTAAGCAATCCTTTAGAGATGCCCATTCAGCAAAAGAAAGTTGTTATTTGGGAAGCTGCATCTTTAGTTACTCATTCCTGGCATCTGGCACCACTGCCCAGGTACAGAGGAAGACTGACTTGGGTCACCTTGCCCAAACGGTTGTCTGGTATACCACCAAACTACACAGTTGGTCCAATAATATTGTCTCTTTCCTCTCCACCCGACTCCCCAGTCACCCCCCCAGGTCTCATCACTAAGCAAAGCCCCTTCCAGCTAGGCAGAAGTGTTAACCTAGTCTTACAGAAAGTCTAGATAGTCATCATCTCTCTACAAAAAGGCCTACATACTTTGGGGCTGAGTCCGTAAAAACAGAGGGGAAATTCTAGGTGCTGATAAAGGAAGCTCTCACTCCACAACTAACTGGTTTTGCCTCTCACATTTGGACCGCAGTGACAAGCAGCCACCACCCACTCAAGACAGAGGGAAAATTGCTTTTTTGTTCTAACGGAAAGTTTACAGTACTCAAGTATAGAGGTATCCTTCTCTGGTTTCCTCTCCCACGCAGCACTTACCAGTCCTACTTCACTCCAAGCTCCTCAATACTAGCAGAACTGCTCCCTCGCACTTTTTATAAAAGAGACCAACCTACCCAAGATGAGGAAAGATTATCAAATCGATAACGTTTTTCAGACCACCAGAGAAGTGGAAATCCAGTGGTCATAACAAGAACATTTCTGTCTACATGGGACAGATTGTCACTACAGAGTGCTCACCACAAAAATGCAGAGAGGCCGAATGCTGAATCTCGGCAATACAGCTTCAATCCCAAATGCCATTTTTACCCCATTTCTCAAGACAAATTGTTTTAATAAAATACTGCGGTCATGACCTAGTAGTCTAGTCCTGACCGCTAAAGAGATTGCCAGTCTGTAGAAACCATACAGCAGCTCCACAATGCCTACAACCGCAGATCAGAACAAGACTACTGAACGCTTTCATTTTCCTATGTAAGCCCTTGTCTAATCTATAACATCTCATCAGAATAAACTGAACGTGTACCCATCTCATAGGACAAAGCTAATACTGGCTGTTCAAAGATCTGGAAATTGGTATCATGAGGCTGTCAGCCTTAACTAGGCCTTGAATGGTGAGCCAAGGCAGTAATAACCTCCTGTCAAACTGAAAATTAAAAAGTCTCTCAAACTCTGATACACATCACTTAACAGGCTGATTACAAGCAGGAGTCAAGATAGTAATGCTGATGCGTTATCTTTCGGAGGGGCAGGTGAGCCCTCCAGAGAGGGATGCAATAGTACATCTCCAAAGAAAACCGAGAGCTGCAGCCAGGGCCCGCACCAATTCAACAAGCGACACTTGCAGCGAGTCACTACCGAGCGCCGCAGTACCGTGTTCGGTACCACTCTGATGCTGTCAAGTGTTCGGGTGAAAGCCTCCTCATTAAAAGCTGATGGATGCTTTGACCTAAATCAGAGGACTGGCCTTCTAGCATTTGCCTCCTGCCAATTCAAAAAGTCTCATTCTACTTCAGACTGAATTGCACACGGTATCCTTTTCCTACAGCGTTTGTGACAGTTCTGTGCTCAGCCAAAGCAATTGTGCTCAACCCCAAAAGTGGCTTTATTTGGAGGGTAGGTGAAAGAAATATGGCAGCTGAGTGATAGTGCCTCCACGAGACAAACTTCAAACTCAAAAGACCAGAAGTGCAAGAGGCTCTCATGAATACCACGTAAAACTTAGCCTTGACTTGGTTTTTGATTTTATAGCAGAGCAATTCAAAACAGTTCCTGGTCTAGAAAAACCCTAGTCTTCGTCCTCTGGAGTTTATAGTTGTTCATATGTTCTAGCAGTATGTGCCTTTGGAACGGACTGTATTAACTCGCATACCAGACGCACCTTTGACCAAAAATCAGCCCTCCAAAATTGGGGTATGTCTGAAGCTGATTTTTCTTCATTGGAATAGAAGCGTGGAGATGCTGTGCTACAGGAGCCAGGAAGCTG
Source organism: Crocodylus porosus (assembly GCF_001723895.1). Classification (NCBI taxonomy): domain Eukaryota; kingdom Metazoa; phylum Chordata; order Crocodylia; family Crocodylidae; genus Crocodylus; species Crocodylus porosus. The sequence continues at coordinate 713,042 of NW_017728886.1, read as the reverse complement.
CAGGGATCGAGTCCAGCGTTAATACTTTCACAGCCACAGCGGTAAAATGGTTTCAACACTGGCTGTTTTGAGCAAAAGCTAGTGAGCTGACTGAGGGCAAGTGAGCTGCTGCATGCAGTCAGTCTCTTGGCTGTGATTTTGGAAAAAAAGTCTTTTTTCCTACCTTCTGCCTTCCAAATACAAGATATGGTCTTACTGGGATAGAAGCAGGGTGGTATGCAAGAAAATACTTATTTTTAAATCTACGTTAGTAGCAGGAAAAGGCACATGAAAATGAGAACCATGAGCAAAGGTATATATAAACAGAAACAAGACTGAGCCCCTCTGAGCATGTAGATTAAGGGGGGAAAGCCCCCTAGATGTGCATGCCAGTTCTACACTAGTAGCTGGTTTTCACGTGAATTGCAGCTACATGGGGACAGGAGTAGCCACTGCCAATGATATGCCAAACCTACAGACAGATCCATGGGAGGCCAGGAGGCACTGTCCCTTCATTCAATACAGTTGGCACCACATCAAAATTACTAATGGGAGCATCATACCAAGTTAGATGTAATTCTTGACAGGTGACCTATATTTTTGTTTCTCCATTAGTCAAATTCAGTCTTCAGATATTTTTTGCCAATGACAGGCAAAAATGAATTTGTAGCCTAGCCTGATGCTATTCCCACAGCAGCAGTCAACATACATGAAACTTTAATGAGACCAGAATTCTTCTCTTGCTTTCAAGTTTGACGTAACCAGTATGGGATCAAAGCAACTGTGCTTTACTGAGACTTGCAGTCCAACAGCAATTGCTCTTTTCCTTTGTCCCCAACCCCCTCTCAATCGCCAATTGGACAACAACAGGATTATTTTGTTCCAAGTGGGAGATCAATATACTGCCCTCTCAGGAGATACCAATTTGAGATGTAGTTATCTTAGACTCTACTGTAAAAGCGTTAAAGTGGAGACACTTGTTCAGAACAAAAAGAGTAGTTAAGAAATTAAAATCTTATCAAGGTGTCAAAGCAGTAGGGTGAAGGCAAGTGCAGAACAGGATTACTCCGAGGGTGTGATCAGTGGTGGGGAAGAGGGCAGGAGAGCTGCAGTCGTGGTGGACCCACCCCCTATGAAAGCACAGCCAAGATTTATTGGTTAATCCCAGTGAGAAAGGTTTTCAAATAAGATTAAAAATAATAATGATTAAATAAAAAATGGAATTAAAAGGTGACTGGAAAAAAAACAACACCACAAAAACACTGACGAGTTGCTAAAACAGTGCAGTTAAATCAGTCATGCACATTTGTGCTTACACAAAGAAAGGAGGGTTTCAACAAGCACTGCAGAGCAGAGAGGGAGAGGAGGACTGATCGGCCGACAGCAGTAGTGGGACAGTACAGCTACCCTTTGGTTTCTTCTACACGTAAAGTCCAGGGATGGACAGCAAGAGCTCTGTAAAATGCTGAAGGTTTTAGAAGTGTAATGGCAGGTACAAAAGGACATTGGTCTCGTGTCAGTAGCAGCCCCAGTATTAGGAGACAGTCTAGGCTTCTAGGAGGAGAAAATAGAAAAAGGGGGGGAAAGAAATAGGAGAAGGGAAAGGGACAGGGATAGGGGCAAAAAAGCGGAAGTCATTAGTAAAACACGAACATTAACGCAACAAACTGCGTATCAAGCAAGAGTTCATTTAGCACAGGCAGCAGATTTTCCAGACACCAGATTAGGCGCACAGGAAAAGTTTCTTTTATTATAAATCTGAAATCCCACTCATGCTGCAGCATGACAACCATCTGACATGCAGAAATTAAGCACGTTTCTGTATTCGTAGCTTAGTTCTGCTGGCAGCGTTCTGCCGGGTTCAGTCTCACGCTGTAAACTGCCTCAGGAGCGACCGACATCCCCGGCGTGTCAGAATAGCCAGACACTATCCAGGGGAGTTATTGCTCATTTGGAAAAAGAGGGGGAGAGGATGGGTGAGGGGAGAGGACGGGGGGAGAACAGAACAATGCATTTTTCTGAGAACTTACTAATTCCAACTTCTGCACACATCAGATATCTGCACACAACATTGCATGCAATAAAACTCAGCAAGTCAGTGCGCCGGTCAGACTCTGCATACATTCCACAATAGAAAAAAAATGGCATGCAGCCACCTAGACCAGGGAGTTTAAAAAAAAAATTGGATGCATTCATGTGCCCAATTCCCAGAATTACATTGCACCCATCTCCCGAACACCTCCAGTAAAGCCTGTTAGTTTCAGGAACCCATTTAAACGTGGCTTTATTTTCCTAAAGCTCTCCAGGGCCTCATTCTAGTCCATCTATTCCTCCAGCAGCTGTCCGTCTCAACTGGTCTGAGGGTCTAGAAAATGAACACCCTTTGCTGTGCCTGCTTTCTGAAACAGTCAGCTTGCATGTTTGCGCTCATCAGTTCTGCATCTCACTTCCAACCCCTGAAAACTCCCCGTGTCTGTGCATCTAAATAGCATTCTCTGTCTATTATTAACTAACAAGCCATATGAGCTTCAATGTTTGAGATATTTTGAAAAGACTAGGAAATAAGCTGGCATTGTGTGCATTTCCCGTCACTCTGAAAACCCTAATTAAACTGATGCCTGCAAAGCAACTTAGCTTTCCAGAGTGCCATTCCTATCCCTCTGATGTTGCCTTCAGACAGGCCTCACCAGAAGACTGCGAACTTCACCTGACAAATTCAAGTCCCAATCTGAGCCTCAATTAACAGGCTGCAGATGCCTACAAATATTTGATCGTGTTTTTAATATTTGGAATCTGAAGGATTAACATCCCTTCATTACTGTCCCAGACTGGCCCCTATGGAAGGCGATTCCCAAACTCTCAAATCAATCTTTGAGAAGAGAAAAGCA
>NW_017728886.1:704677-710075 GCF_001723895.1 Crocodylus porosus | reverse complement strand
AATCACAAGGAATATCAATGTGTGGACAGATGTCATTCCCTGCCTATGCAGAGTCTTCCTGACATTTGATTAACAAGTAGTTCAAACTCTCTCTCCAGGCTGGGTCGATTCCTCTAGGCTGCTACAAAAGCTCTCTGGGCAGCCTCTCTAGCTGCCTTCTCTCTGCAATAAAATATTTGCCATCTTCTGAGAACCTTAATAGTCCCATGAAACAGGCCCCAAAACAGTATAAATAGGGACTTGCGCAATCATCCATTTCAGTTCCCACTAGCCAAGTCATAACATTTGGTTAATCTTGCTTCTGAAGGAAGGCCTGTAGCACATGTCCCTTAAAAGGGATATTAATAAGGCGCATTTTATCTTTGAAGTTATATGCATCTATTAATGCTAAGCTCTCTTGGCTTTACTACTGATTGCTATGTTGCATGTAGATACTATCATTATAATCAAAGGCTATACATTAGCCAAAGAACTTGAGCACAATGTTTAAGAGAAGCTTGCATGTGACTCTCCTAAACCAGTTCAGGAGTGAGATCATATCACACAAAGCTCTTGATACAAGTAGAGCATACACTGACATATCAAGAGCCTCCAGGTGTTGCAAAGGTCCTTCGGCAGGGGATACATCCCTTTCTCTTACAGAGAATATTTGAACCTTAAGGAGACTGTGACATTTAAATCCTATGTTTCAAATTGCTTCAAAATGAGCCTGATACTTTATTGTTTTAATTTATGGAGCTGCCAAAACAATCGCATAGGACAGAACCCGGCTGGTTCCATCCTTTAACTATGTTAGAGGTAGGAAGCTTGAAACAGGTTGAGAGTTATTTTTCTAGGTGATACAGCAAGACTAGAGCCCTAAACCAAAACTTTTCTTCTCTGATTTACAATTCAGGACCAATGCAGAAAACTGATGTACTTCTCCTAGCCAAACTTTAAATCAATACATACGGTTCAGGGTACTTGCATATAAGAACATTTCAGTTTGGACAGATTACAAAGTGTAATGTTCAACATCTACATGTGAGGTTATTTATGTGTGTCAGCTACATAGGAGTACTTAATTGATCTTATCTGCATGATGCCTTAAAAGATCTATCTATTTAAAAATATCTATCAGAAGGCAGCGCACTGCTGAAGAACCAGCACTTACCTGCTCCGTTAGTTTCTATCAGCACTTTCACTATTTCAAGAGCAGGCAGAGTCCACCCCACTCAAAGACTGCTTAAGGGAGAACTGTTTTAGAGTATTAGGATCTGCACCCTACCTGAAAAACTCAAAAGGCAAACAAGCCCTGAGGCCCCATGGACAGGTAAAACAACTGGGAAGCAGAGGAAATTGGTTTTAATCCAAAATGCTGTCATCAAGGTACTCTGCAACCTTGGAAGATCACATCATTTTGAGTTTCCCCAAGCACAAAATATGAAAAATGCTTATGCATCTTTGAAAAGTTATTTGAGATCTATGAACAAGCGGCATAATGGAAATTAGCAGCCTGCAATACTATAATTTTAAAGAAAATGCATGTATTGCTCTATTACCCAAGCAGCTCTCCCTGACCCCCAAATATGCAGAGACAACTTGAAACCGATGCCACAATTCCAACCCAGGACTGTTCAGCTAGTTAGTAACCATACCCACCCTGCATCCTGCTCCACAAGATTTGTAAAAGGACTACAATTTAAATCAGAAAGCACTCATTTTCTAAAACGCATCATAATCATTTAACAGCTGGATCCCATTGGAGTTTAGTTTGCCAAAATTCTTGGACTTCAGGCAACCACTTTAAGCAGACGTTACAAGGCCATTTACTAAGATGATGATGAAAAATCAAACTCCTTGCAATAAAGAAAATCTTTGACTACTTCCTTATCTTTTCTTCCAAGCAGTGCTGCTTAACTCCTAAGAACTGATCCCATTTTTTCAGTTGTGAACAGTAAGAGATAAGAGACTGCAAGGATCATAAAGCAGCAATAAATCTGCTACTTCTTAAGAGCAGCTTTAGCTCCTCTGGTTCCTTATGCACCAAGGTAATGAGTCAGCCTGTGGCACCCTGGGGTGCCACGAGATCCTTTCAAGTGTGCCACAAAATGATAGCACTATTAGGTTTACAAACACAATTCACAAGATAAACCCAGAGATTTCAAACAGGAATCCAGCTGCAGTCTTTGCAAAAGAAATCCTGCTCTTTTTTATTTTCCTGTAGAGAAAGAATAAAAACTAAAGAGTTGACACTTTCCCAGGGGTGCCTTGAGTCTACAAAGTTTGAGAACCACTGCACCGAGGCATCACTTTTTCCTAAACCGTCTCAGGCAGTGACCCTTTAAAATGTCATTTTCCCTACTACTTAGGGGTACTAATTGCCCTTTCTGGCAGTCCAGTGTTCTACCTGAGAATGCTAATATTAGTGGTAAAAGCAGAGCAGGACTCGTAGTAGAGATGCTGTCTTTTGTTAGACCAATATCAGTGGTGTTCATCTTAGACTGCCACCTGACCCACCAAAGCAAAGAGAAGTCTTTCCATGTACTTCTAATAGGAGTTCTCTCTGAGCTGACCCATTTTTCCTAAAGGAAAGTCTAAATTAATTTTCCAGTTTCTTCTATAAAACCCACACCAGCCAGCTCTTCAGATCTGCAGATACTACAGGAACCCCAGGACCTTCTACTCCTACACTGTCAACAAGAGCAATGGATACACCATCTTCAGGAGAGCTGGAATTTTACTACTACAATAGGACCTCATTAATTCACACCAACAACTGGAGGGCCTATGGCACGTTGCTGAATTTTGTGGAAGGGTGAACAAACAAATGAAAAGCAAAGCAAACCTGGCTCCATTTATAAAGCTGCTTCAGTTTGCCGGTAAGCGTGCTGTACATTTTGCAAGAATAATGACAGCTCTGCAATGAGATCTGAGTGCTGAACAATAGCAGACAGGGGAAGCATAAAAATATGTGCAGAGCAGGCAGATTCTGCTGTAGGCCCCAGCGGTGTGGCATCTGTAACAAAGGAAGTGCTGGTCTCCACACAGGCAGGAGGCATTTGTTATAAAAAAAATGAAAAGAACTTAAAATAGCCAGAGCCGTTTAACTACGTACACATTAAAAACATCCCATACAGCTCAATAGCTCAAAGTTTCCTATGCTTCTATCACATGTTTTTGTCGATCTGCATCAAAGGTAGCAGTTTCCCTTTTCTTTGGTAATTTTAGAGGGTCTTTTAAGTTTAAAAAGAGTCAGGTCCAATTTTAACCTAAATTAAGTGATAACATATTACTGATGTTTACAGTCCAAGTCACAGGGGGCTTGTCATACCTGCAGAGACAAGCATCGTGTCCTGAATGAATAATGGCTGCAGATTCAAGGCTCAAGCATCTGAGATCAAGTATCACATGGGTGGGCAGGCACCAGAGGCCCACATTTCTAAAGACCACTACATTTGTCAGCCACGTCATTAGCAATCCCAATTCTCCAGGCAAGTCTACATAAGAGCAGAACCACACCCGACTGCAAGGAGCCCCACCAAGTGGGCTGTATTATCAGATGTGCCCCATCTATTGGCAACAGGATTATGCACAGCAGTCCATTATAAAGTTTCACTTGGAGAACAATCTTAGTCAGTAGCCACACTCCCTGTCTTTTACCACTGAGCAAGATGGAGCTCCATAAACATCTTGTGAAACTATCCAAATTAGACCATCTAATCCCAAAAAAGACTAGGACTAAAACAACTGTGAGTACGTCAATGCCCAAAGTCAGCTGTGCTTCCTCACTTCAAAATTAGCTCAGCAAACACAGCTTCCTTCAGTGCGATGTTAATCTCCTGCAATACGCTACCTTCAGTGGTGCGCAGGATAAGTCAATACAAGGTCTACTCCTGTATTGCAAAAAAACAGCTTCAAAAAAATCAGGCAAGCAGAGCACCTCTTTTAAAAGCACTCAGGAGGAAGGCAGGATCCTCTTCTGCAGCCCCCTAACCCTGCTTCAGAAACCAACTGGAAAGCCATGATCGCATTCACTCCTGCCGCCCCAGGTATGCCAACCGTCCTTGAAGGCACAGGCTTAAGCCTCACCCAGGTTCCTTTCTCCAGCCAGCAACAAAGAAGTGTTCTTAAAAAGGGAATTTAAAAAAAAGAAGGAAAAACCACCGAATCACAAGCGTGGCAGACGGGCTAGGCAACAGCTGTGGCATTTGTAATAGCTTGTCATTTGTGTTCCCAGAGAGTTGGCACGACTTTTTTTAATATGTTTATATAAAAAGGTTTAAGAGATTATGGAACTGGTTTAAGATGGAGAGGAAATCTGTGTGCATTCACTGGTGAGCCCAGATGCAAGTGTGCAGACACCTCCGTATAGCAAACGGTTAACTGGGCAGAGCTTGGAGTTATCCCCTCAACAGATTACTGCATGAAAGCTCTTACTCTGTGGTGGGGCAACATCTGCAGTCATATATGGGCTAAACAAAAAACAGACTCTGAAGGTCTGTTCACCAGGCGCCCAGAGGCACACACACCCGCCCCTTCCCTGCTGTGCTCGGGAACATGAAAACGATGACGACTGACCCCCCCCCAGCTTTTAAGTAGGATACTGTAAGCAAACTGCATGAGATGGGAACCCCAAGTCATGAGGGACTGTTACCAGTTCCATCTCCTCCCTCCCCGCATCATTAAGCCTTTGCACAAATCAAAACTTATTCCTAAATTCTGCTATTTTGAGGGAGAATTTACAACTTTCCCAGCAATCTTCTCAGGCCCCGATCCTCTACCCTCGTGAACACAACCGTTTAAGAACCAAGCTGTAAAGATGCCCCAAATAATCCTCATCCTAAATCGCAACAAAATATTACTTGCATTTGACAAATGGATCAGAGGATTGACTTTTTACATAAACATTTTTAAGATGATCTGCTTTAACAAATGCCCTCAAGCAAAATGGATGGAACCAATATATTAACTAGTAATCCCTACATCAGTGATTTGGCCTGGTACATAACGTCGGCTCAGCCGTGCTGTTCTGAACACGTTTTTAAATTCAGCAATTTGCAGGGGTGAGGGGAGGGAGAGAAGGGGGCCTTGCAGGCCAACCCTCTAGAGGGAGGTCCATTTTATTGCTTATACCATGGCAAGATGCACAGAGGGCAGGTTCGCTTGGACGCATCAGGAGGTTCAATAGAAAAATCGTGCCTCGAGAAGCCAACACGAAAGATGCCATGGGAACAATACAACTCAAACAACTTTGGAGATAAATGAGATGTGTGCATGGGCACAAGGACCTGCAATCCCCTGCAGAACAGGTGGCTTGAACTCCCTTGAGGCAGGAACTCTACTTGTGCACCTGCCGCGCTCCCGACTGCATCCATTCAGAAGTCACTAAAGTAGCTAAAAGTAATTATTTAAATTA
>NW_017728886.1:703279-704407 GCF_001723895.1 Crocodylus porosus | reverse complement strand
GACATGACTGGCAATAAAGGCAGGAGCCAACCCCTGCACTGACATCACACGTGAATGGCAAAGTGCATTTTGTCCATGCAGTGATGGGCTAAGCAAAACATGAAAGTATAATGACAACAGTGGATCTCTCCACTGGGACGCCAAAGAGTTTATGATTCAAGCCACATATATGTTTTAAGAGAGACTTAAACAATCAATTTTCAGCTATACACTTACACAGAACTGCACAACTACTATGAAATCCCAGTGGATTAGTAATTCCTAGGATATGAATCAACTCCATGTTCTTGTCTATGCCAGGGATGGTCATTCAGGCCCTGCCTCCCGACTCGACGGCTGCACTCGTGCCTCCTCAAGTCCATTCAAAACGCTTGTGGACAGTTGCTCTGGCAGAGCCAGGCTCCCCTTTGGAGTGTCAAGCTACAAGCTTGCCTTTTTTCCAGCCTTTACAGTTTAAGCCTAATATACCAAGTTGGTCTAAGCCCATGCGACACATTTTCCCTTTCAAAAGCACTGTCAACTATGTCCCCAACTCAGAATATCAACAAACAGCAACTCTACCTCCCGTTTTCCCATCCACAGCTCTGCGCATAGGATTCGCGATCCTAGATCACCTAACAACTGTGAAAGGCAAGGGGCAGAGGAAACTGTGTCATGCTGCTACCAAAATAATGTGCGTCAAGCCCCACCTTCATGCCTTTTACTGAAACCATAATAAGCTTCACTTCTATTCCCCACAGTTAATTATCTTGCCTGAACGCTATCAACTATACAAGACAACCCCAATGGGACTGAATGTAAAACCTCTGTTCGAGGTCTTTCGCACTGCTCTGCTAGTTGACTTTAAAGACAACAGCTGTGTGATATAAAGCTGATCTAAAAACAAAATTGAGGCTGTAGGGTTTCCTTAGGTTGCTTTGTGTGCTGTACCGATATTCAGACTAACCTCCGTGATTCAAGAGCCCAACTTGGGCTAGACAAACTCAAGTATTATGCCAAGATTTCTACAATTATGCTTAAGGTACTTCATCTCCAAAGTATACTCTGAAGTAAGGGGGACTTAGGATGGTACCCGTGGAGTTTCATAGTTTCTAAGGTCGGAAGGGACCTGAGCAGATCATCTAGTCT
>NW_017728886.1:667194-698652 GCF_001723895.1 Crocodylus porosus | reverse complement strand
TCCCGGCATAACAAGGAATAACGGCCACAAGTTGTGGGAGAAGAGGTTTAGATTAGACATCCGTAACTACTACTTCACGGTCAGGGCGGCTAGGAGCTGGAACCAACTTCCAAGGGAAGTGGTGCTGGCTCCTACCCTGGGGGTCTGTAAGCGGAAGCTTGATGCCTACCTGGCTGGAGTCATCTGACCCCAGTTTTCTCCTGCCCAGGCAGAGGGTCAGACTTGCAGATCTACAAGGTCCCTTCGACCCCACTTCTATGATTCTGTACACGTTTGTGCTGCAGTGCCAGGAGCTTTGAAAAGCACCCACCGCAAAAGCATCTGGGTGCTTTTCAAAGCAGCAAAATGCATGCTAGCGCTGAGGAAATGGCTGGAACTAACACACCTCGAGGGTGGCTTAGTTCAAAAGCGCACCGCCACCATTTTCTGCGTGCTGACAGTTCTCTGCTTATAGCAGCACAGTATGCGTCAGCTCATGCGCGGAGCAGACTCGAGTCAGAGGACAAAAAGGTACGCATACAAATGCCTCCAGCGATTACAGCACAAGCCAGCCAGGCAATACAGATTCTGTCAGTCAGTCAGATACAGACTTCAGCAGTCACCCAGCTTTGCGCAGCTCTGGGATGAACCACACTATGGTACATAAAATACTGAGTCTATGTAGTCATTAGAACTTTTAGTAAAACTTTCAAAACAGTCTCCTAGCATTAAATCCCATGATATGCGTGTCCTGTGAAGCAGGAGTACCCCATATCCTATTTTACATATTTGGAAATTGAAGCAGGGAGAGAGAGTGATTTGCTCCAGGTCATGCACTAAGACCTGCACACCGCCACAATCAGAATCCAGATCTCTTCACCCCCAGTCAAGAAGTCCAATCGTGAGCCAATGCTCACTTTAAAACGGTATATAAACAGCTGAGTTTTAAACAGGCAGAACATCCTGCAGCTTTTTATATTGATGATGACGATAATAAAAATAATACTGATGGAGTATGTAACGCTTTGGTCTTGTGTTTAAGACACTTACGTTGCACCTGAACACCTTCCGTGTGGGATTTGGATTTTTGATCCTGGTTCCCAGCCTTTGCATCATCATCATCATCATCATCATCCAGTAGAGGGACGTAGTCGGTTTTGCCCACTGTTTCGCCAACCACATCATCAAATTTCTCCGCTTCCAGAGTGGCAATGAAGTCCCGTTTTATTTCTGGCTCAATCTCTGGTGGTGGCTCTGTCAGGGCGTCTGCAAGACTGAGATTGTTATCCAAGTCAGCCATGGCTCAGCAGCTCTGTAACCTGGAGAATGAGAAGAGAATCAAATTTTAATGACAGCTTTTGTACAGCTACTTGGATGTTGGTGCTGGCAACCGTTTGCTTGCCTCCCATCCCACAGCACAACCAGATGTAACAATTGCTTCAGGGCTCCGTAATTCCCTGATGCTCAGAAAGCGTCAACAAAGCCAAGCCAAATCTCCCGAGTTTGCTAAATGAACATTCAATTTCTAGCAGTGCTTGCAATCACAGCATTAAATAAATGCCACTACCTGGCTGGAATCAAGAATAAAACTTAATCTCCTGCTAGGTTTAGTCTCCACCCAGAGCCAGGAGTTAACCAAGTATCCTCAGCAGCAGAAAACCAGACAACACACAGGAATTGAGCTCGAGCAAGTCACCACCAACCTCCCTGTGAAGACTAATGTTTTACCATAATCTCTAGCATATACTGCAAATTGTCGTGCTACTTGCATCCTTTCCGTCCAGTGGCCTGGTTGCATGTTGTTCTCAGCAAACATTAGTTACACCAATTAATGGCCACACCCAGCACTGATGTTAGAAGGTGATGCTTTAATAAATTAAAATGCTAAAAACCCTCCAAGTTTAATTACTGGCTATGTGTAAAGAATGTCATCCAGTCTTTTCTCCATATGCATAGGTGTTTATTTTAGCTGTCTGGCAAGGAGCAGGCAACTTGCACAAACCGGAGTGGTGCAAAAATTCGTTGAACAAAACAGCAGAGATCTGTTTGTCAAGTAGATTCCCAACTGCGCGTTGCTTACTTTAAAAAGGCATCAGTGCTTACGTAGAGTTACGAGGAGATTTAGAGAAACATCAAGAGAAGGCAGGCAATGGGAAGATGTGCCTCATGTTTGCCAAAGGGGCTTCCTTAGATGTTGATTTATTTTTTCCCAGACTAAATACCATCTTACAGAAGACAGGCCGCCATTTAAAGTCACATTATGATCTCCCAGCCACGGAGTAATGAGGACATGATAAGAAATACATACCATTTATGCAGTTTTTGCATATGCTGTTAAATACTGAATAAAGATAAACAAATTGCTTTGCTCCATATTTGAATGTGGGAATACTTTGTGTTAAAAAAAAATCCACCCTTTAACCAACAAAAAGTTGTACCATTTAAAAATGAAATCTAGAAGCTACTTTAGAAAAAGGTTGTTCTAGATGAAAAACATAGGGAAAAAAAATCAAGTACAACTATACCAACTGAAGTAAAGTAAGGCTCAACTTGCAGATCATTTGATACATTATTAAGGAGCTTGCAAAGATCATTATCTGAGCAGCGTGACTCATCATTTTACAGTCATTTAACTGCAACACTGCACAGGACCCAAAGATTACACATTTCAAAAACACCAAGGCTGAAAGTCTTGTCCATAAGTAGCCAGATGCACAAAGGCAAAAAGCTAATAACCATGAAAATATTCAAGGGTTTCTTTTATAGGTATCGCTGGATGCCTGGGACTCAAGTAGTCACCCCACAGCATCCCCCAGACAGTTATAAAATTTTCTGGCAACAGCCAAACCAACATCCTGCAGCATCCAATGCACAGACACTTTCTACATGCAGTCAAGAAAAGGTGTTGCTACTAGTCTATGAATTTTGATAAATCTTTACACACTCCAAGGCAGTGTTGCACATCCTTCTGTGTATTACTTTAATTAGAAAGATTATTATTTATGCACTTTGGGTTAAGCACAAATGGAAGGTGAAGTTTTCGGTTAAAATATACACCCCTATTTGCAAACTGCAGGAAATGAAAGCAGAACTAATACTAACAAGGTAATCCCCTAAAATACAGAAGTTTCGATGTCTCGTACAACTTAAACCTTTTACCTTTAGATTTGTACTTGGCTGCAGTTCAATTAATCCCTAGCCTCCAGTCACAAGGACTGAAACATCATCAAGGAACAAGGTTCCTCTCTTTGCTGGTTCACAGTCAATGTTTAAAGGTAATCAAGCATTTACCATATAATATTCAGAAGCACCTCAGTAGAAATTTAGGTTTCTAAATCACTTATTTGATCAATCAATCCACTACTTAAATCACATTGTAAAACCAAAATGAAGAACCAAGTCTGTAATCAGAAAAGAGTTATCAAGTCCAATACCCCACAAAGACTCGGTACTAGAAAAGAACAGGACATAGACAGAAATGCGATTCCTGCTATTTCTTTGGTCATGGGACCTTAAGGATGTCACCAGCACCTCATTCTGGTGGCACTGTCTTTTGTCTGAGGCCAATACCAATATCACAAATCCTAGACCACAGACTTGTGTAATGTTCTCCAAACTGCAATCTAAACAGTTATCTGTAGTCTAGTCCCAAAGGCAGCACCTCCCTCCTTCTAATACTTCCATGAGCTCATGACCACACAGCCCAGCGAGTGCAGACCACAATGCCAAAGTATTTCCATCAGCTTGCAATTTTCTTGCAGTCAGTCAAGACTCAACCAGTCATTTTATTTTTATTTGCATTAGTTTAAGTCTTGAGTTGTTTTAGCAGAGCCTCTTCTTGATGCCAAAATTTAGTGCCATCTGTGATAAGTCACAGCCATGTTCTACTCGACATTTTTAGCGTCAAGGCACCCCCTTGTTAGACTCTGGGCACCCCTTGGAAAATACTAGCTCTTAGCTTTCCACTCGTTGGACTACGGAAAGATGTTAGATCAATTCTTCTGTTACAAAGAACTCAGACCGACCGCAACAGGTGAGAAAGTTTTTGAAACTATGGCCTCCTATTTGCAATCCACGGGTCTCATCTTGTGAATCCCCCGTAGACGAAGATACCCAACAGCAGAAGAATGGACATGCCAGCAGCCGAGTCCTTACCACCAGGGGCCAATGACCCGATGGCATGAACATGCTGTACTGGATTTGTATATGAATGTCTCAACCACCTACATGCCGGACGGAGTCAGATGCTCCAAGAAAGTAATGAAGTGGGGCTATACCATTGGTCCAGCCACCTGCGACTGAAAGGCAGAGCCCTATGCAACACCTGCTGCGATGCCCACTGCTTGAAGGCACATGTACAATGAAAGACTTTGCAAAGTACAGCAAACAAGCGCAATCCCGTGTCACAAAAATGATTAAATGTGGTGTAGGGACACAAGATGAGAAGTGTTTGCATGCCTAACAATTCTTACAAGGCTTAAAAATGTACAATGCTTAAGAGCATCTCATGGCACCCTGACTCAAATACAAACCTTTACTGACTTGCTTGAAATAGGGGGTTGACTAATATTCAGCTGCCCCAGTATAAAATGGTTGTCTGCAGTGGGACTCCCTAGGTAAGAGAATGACAGTCTTCCCTTAAGATAGGGAATTAATAGGTGAGTCCAAAATAACTGCAGCAGCCAATTTGCAATCAGCATGTTCAACTGCAAACAGCAAGTAGTCTAGGAGGAAGACACAGATCCTACTGAAGCTGGATCACAGCTCTCGCCCTTTGTCTCTCTCACCTATCTGCTTTCATAGTGAGGCAAGTTTGCTCAAAATTATCAATACCTTGTGATGCGCCAGGGCATCGCTGGGTATGATTCAGAGCTCAAGTCTCCCAGACAGTGATGGTAATATGGCATTTCTTCTGATTGGCCTTCAAGATATCCTTGAATCTCTTCTTTTGCCTACCTCTAAAGCACAGACCACGAGTGACCCATGGTCACCCAGCATTACGCAGGTCAAACAAAGCATCAAGGAAGTCATAAAAACTTGTACAACCCTATAATTTTTGTCCTATAAGGAAAGTGAGTTTATGGGCAGCTGGAACATTCAAGAAGCAAGTTTAGCAGCCCTTGTTCCACAGATATGTTTTCTCATCTTCCTTCATAGCACACGCTGAGGTAGGGGAAGCTGCAGTGTAAATCATCCTTAGAGCAGGAAACATTTTGGATCCTGAAAACTGAGATGGTCCCATCAAGACTAGGAAAAAAGGTGTGCCATGATTTCTCTCTCCCTGCACTTTTTGCAAAAAAGAAGTTGTATGGATTTCCTATCCTATCTCCATAACAGTATGGCAACCTCAGCACCTTCAAACCTATGCAACAAGACAAACCTACCAACTTTCCGCAAATGCCTTGCTGATGCACAATTTCCGCAGACTTGAGAAATGAAGCAAAGTCAGCCTACAACTAAACAAGAGACCTCAATCACCCTCTACTAACCTAACATAAAATGTACATATTACTGGGGCACCTGAAAGCCTGGCAAAATTAGCAGGCTGATGCACCAACAAAAGCCATGCTCTGGCAAAATGGAAACCTCCAAAGATCTCCTGCTGAATTACTGGAGGACTTTGGGGTCCACAAAACTGGTGGTGGAGAAATGGGGATCCTGAACTTCATGCTTCCAGAAACGAGCATTTCAATGCAGGAACTCCCAGCCTGAATTGGGAACTGCAGTAACCAAATTACATGTAAAGTAAAAACACACCTCTGAAAGGAGATTCCAGCCAAAAGCTTCTTCAGGTACCAATGTACCGACCCAACTGGAAGAGGACATTGGGTGGAGGTAGCAGTGTAGAGGCAGGCAAGTGAAAGCTGATGAGGAATGTGTGATGGTAGACGCATGCAAGAACCTTAACCTCCGAAGCCTAGTAAATGCTGCTCGTGAGTCTCCGAAAAATCAAATATGCTAGAAGACAGGGACTTTTTTTTTTAAAAATGGCATTAACCTTTTCAATAAAAGGGCAGGATGGAAATACAAAGCACCAAGCATTTTCAAGAAGTAGCTCTTTGAAATGCACTGAATAGCTCTCCAGCTGTGAATCCCTGCCCAGGCTCCTCTAAAATTTGCTAAGAGGTAGCAGAAACAAGAGCGCCAGGATTATTCGTTAACAGCTCACTGTATAATTGAAGATGTTTATCTCTGGAAGAGCCCTAGCTAACCTCTCACATTTTCTCCCAATGGGCCCGATCATGCAGCCCCTTTGCTTCAAAGAAAAGGTGAGACAGGCACGTCATCGGTGCCCAAAAACAAAAAGCCACTGTAAAAGCCGAAACACAAAAACAGCACTTCTTTTGGAGCTAGCCGTTGCAGAAAGATTAAGACATCCCCCATCTTAGGGGCTGCATCCCACAAAATTAGGACATCTGTTCTGGGAAAGGGAGTGTGGAGCTTTCTACAGAGCAGCCAACACTGTGAGCACCGTACAGACACACACCACGCCCCAATATTGTGGGCACCTATTTGTTCTTTTCTTTTACAGCCAGCTTATGACTACGTAAGGGCCTTTATCACCACGAGGACAACCACAACCGTTTCTCCAGACCAAAACATGGCTTTCATAGGCATTAACATCAAGGAAGCTGAGGTGTAGAGAGGTGACCCTAAAATTTCTTCAGTTTTTCTCCTTAGAAAAAGTGATCAAATGCCATTTTACTGGTGTTTGCCTCTGTAGTAACCCCACCGGGTCAGAGCCGGTGCTGATGTGTGCACCATTCCCACGCTCCTCCCACTATTTGTTCCTTCTTCCTATTTAGGGGAAAGAGCGAGATAGACATTTCCTGAGCTCCAGTTTCGTTTTACAGCTCACATGGCTTTACTGCATACCATCCTCTCCAAAAAGTCTGTGTACACAGAGCCTCTGCATTTAAAATGGCAATCAGTCTGGTACAGATGCTACTCATCGTCCGGCTCGGGGATGGGGCAAGGGAAATACAAGACAAAGGCTTTCAGAGGACAGTTTTATGGACTTTGTGCAAGAGATGATTTACACTTTATGCTGGATGTTTCCATGTGCAGATAAACATGCTTCCCACAGACTGGCAAAGAAGATCTGCTCCTTCTGGAGGAATATACGGCCTCCCCCGAGTCCTGCAGTACAGATGAGAGTATTTGCTGAAGTCTAATCATTGCAGGAATCTGCACGGTCTTCAGCTCTGCCAGACACTCGTGACACAGCACTTGCAATCCACTTCTCAGAGCCACCCAAAGCAGTACTGTAAATGCAAGTCCAATCTGCATCAAGCAAACTCAACTCAGTCCCCCAGTACCTCCTTTCTCTCGTCCAAATCCAGCAGCTCAGGAAGGTACTTTGATTTCTGACATTTCATCTCCAAGCACTGATTCTCAACTGGGTGCCACAGAACCCCAGGGTGCTGCGAGGTCCCTTCCAGGGTGCCAAGCAATTATTAGCACCGTTAAAGGTGTCCGAACGCCTACATACAATTCACAAGATAAACCTAGAGATTTCACACAGCCTCCAAAACATTCTGACCCGTTGTGGTCTGAGTTTTCAGCAGAAAAACAACTTTTTGACAACAGAAAAATACTGGAGCAAAGTGAAAGCTAAAAACTGGCATTTCATGAAAGGGAGAGAAAAAAAAAAAAAAAAGTGATCAAGATCCACTGTCCTAGAGTATTAACTCTACTTGCCCTTCCCAGCCAAGGAATCAAGAACTCTGCTCAGGGCTCAAGGTCAAATACATTTTGGTCAGGTCGTTCTCTTACAAGGCACTGCACCTGGAGCAAATGAGGTTTCCTGACATTTAATCCAAGTCCAGTTTGACACAGATTTGGTAAAGCCATTTGTATTCTTTCAGTATCTTCACTCTCCTTTAATATTAGCTTCCAACTCAAGAGAACGAAATCTGTGTTGTAAGGAACAGAAGCAGCTCTGCCATACTTGTCATCTCTCTTGTCCTAAGTCAGCCTGCTTTTCTTAGGCTGGGTTACTGCATGAGCTACTACTGCTCGTTGAAGCATACACAGGAGTATGACAGACAGACAAGTCATCACTCCTCTTCAGCCCTTGTAAAAATAATCTTTGTATGAAGGGATCTGCAGTTTCTTAAGGAAAGGAACAAACACTGTTGACTTGCTTGGTCAAGATACCAAGCACCTTTTATACTTCATGGACAGGTAAACCATATTCAAAAACTCTAATTGCATCACACTATGCTAAAATACCTTTGTATCCTCCACCCTTGTATGATTAAAGCTCAGATTTTGAAAACAAATAAGGTCTGGATGTCCTAAATCACGCACAACTACCAAAGTCACCGAGGTCTGATTTCTTAAGAGGCCGACTACCTGGTAGCCCATTTGATTTCAGTAGATAATGTGAATGCAGCTTACCTATGATAAAGGGCAGACCCAGAATTCATTTACAACAACTTGATTATTTTCCAATAGGCATGTTAGATACAGTACTACGGCCTCTTAAGTTAAGTACAGACAGTCAAAAGGCTTGAGGCTGAATCGATTCAATCTTGACAGGTTAGTCTAAATTGTGTAGATTAAATTGATGAGCAACTGAACAGACATTCACTTTTGATTCCAGAAATGCAGCCACGTGCATACCGTGGCCCAGGCCAGAAGCTGGAAGGTGCTAAGAGCAGGCCTTCCTGCTCGGCTGGAGCAGGCAGCTTGAATCTGGAGGGGATCTGTGACAGAAGTTCAATAAACTATTTTAACTTAAATCAGTTAAACCTGGATGGGTGTGGTATCAGACTTATCTTAAACTGGTTTCAGCCATTTTGAAACTGGTTTAAGGCCACTGTACATCTGCTGTGTTACAAATTTGAACCAGTTTATGATCACTGATCCCAGTTTGTGTGCAATTTCTATCCCTAGTCTTAATTGTCCTATGCTAAAAACTTATACTAAGGAATGCAGATATTCATTTCCCCATAATGCTGACTTCCTTCAGGTCAAGCAAATTATACATAATTTCTTAAGAGTCTTACATAGGAATAAACGCAGGTTTATGGGCTAGCCTTTCACGGGGTATCACCTAACAGGTTAGATATTAGTTACAATAATATGCTTAGGGTGATAAGACTAAACACAAGGCCTCATGCCTTGTGCCAGCCAGTGCGTTTGCTCCACTGTGCAGTGGTGTTGTTTAGCTAAACCAAACCCTGACTCTTCCCAGGTAGCGAGGATCCAAACCCTCACCTGTTCCCCTCACCAAAGGATCTTGTTGTCTTTCCTCCCTTTTGGGCATCCAATGGTGGCATCTTAGAGATGAGGAATGTCGCGCCCTGCCCGACTCACTATGCTCCAGTCCTGGAGCAGTAAAGTGATAAAAGCTGCCATCTACTCCAAATCCAAGTTACCCCTCTTACTTTCCATCAGCCCTACTGCCCCAAGTTGGCCCCAAGGTATGGATCACTAGGAAACCTTCCATCACCACTGCAAGTCTATTTTCCTAAGTACCACTTTAACAGAACCCTCATTGGATTCCCCTTCCATGGTGCTCTTTGCACATGCCCCTCATACAGCCCTTCCACATTTCTCCTATACTGAAGCAGCAGAACATGACCATCTCTGGCTCCCTCAACCTTATAACCTGCAATTCCACATGCTCAGGGAGCTTCAGTCCCTGGACTGCTTCCTATCTGGCTTTTGCACAGGGAGTGGGGCTGAGCTGGCTAGGAATAACCACCCCAAGCCAGCCTGTCCAGCAAAGTCACAGTATGTTGACACAAAAGATATCCCAAGGTAAAGAAAGGTGTGACCCTACAGTGGGTCTGCAACAGGTGCCCAGGTACGTCCTCATATCCTGCATTAAACAAAACAGCCTGCCCCTTGGTGAGAGAATGGGGAAAGCAGAACAGTAACAGCATGGAGGCAATTACCACAGAGTGGCTAACAAGCTAGGCTAGAAACCCGTTTTAAGGTCTAACTGGTGAAGCCATAAATTTACTATAGCCCTTTCTGTATAGTATCACTCACTCACTGGGCATTGGCTTAGTCTGGGAGATCTCTCCCCCTTTTCCATCCAGCTGCTTACTCCTGTATTATCCACAACTATATAAAAAAGTACATCCAAAGCACGTCTTTAACAGCTCATCCAAATGATGTGCCAAAAGTTACAAATCCAATCCCAACTATGCCTTCTTAAATGTAGGAAGATACAATTTACAAACAGACAGGATGTGCAAAAGTGATTAGAAGTCTGGCTATGTGCATCAGCTATAGATGCATGTACATCTATATAAAAAAAGGTAGTTTATTTTATATACAAGCAGATGGGTTCCCTTGATCACCTCATTTGATTATGCCTGGCTAAATAGATTTATTCAGGCTTTCCAAAATGCACAGGTAGAATCAGTGGTTTCCATTATAACAAAGCACATCTCTTATTATAATAAATGAAGTTTTGGAGAAAAAGTCACAGCTTCCAGCCACACCTTCCACCACTCATACGGTCACGTTCAACAGCACAAGCTAAAGAAAAGATCACACAAGGTACTGAACAGTCTCTGGACTTCACATGCAAGCAGAGGGTATATGGCACCTGCCAGGACCGGGCTCTGAGAAGTCCCATGACTTAGAAGGCCCTGCAGGATCACAAGTAAAGACCCGAGTCACCTCCAGCCAATTCAGAAACATCAAGCGTTCAGGCTGTAGAAATACAATTCCAAGACATTTATACAATAGCCTCCTTTTTTCATCCAGAACCTGAATTCAGAAAGCCTTTTCTGAAGGGTACAACAAGTTTGTGTTTTTGTTTTAAGTGACCATTAAATTGCTACTCTCTCCATACCTGCCATATGCAGTATATCATTTTGCAGTTCTGCACAGGGCAGAAAGCATTTAATGGGTGCGCCCCTGAAATATTGACTTAACTGCTCAATTGCTACCTTAAGAAAAATAACCCCTTTGAGAAAGCTTGTTTTAATTGTACTGGAAGTAACTGTCTCACTGCTTTGCATGACTGGAACAAAAGACCATCCAAACAAAGAGTACTAACCCAAAAGGTGGAACAGCCAAGAACCCCTATAAAACATCTAGGCTTTCATTCAAGCAACTAAATTTGATAGATTGCCATTGTTCAATGCCAATAAGCAAGTGATGGTGCAATGCCTGCATTCGCATCCCAGTTCATTTCTACCTCCGAGTGCCACATCAGATAATAAACCTCATTTCAGGAATGTTTTCATTTAAATGAAGCTATAACTCACTTTGCTTTTAAAAGCAAACAAAACCCAGTTAGAATCATTATTGTTTCCTCATGTTGCTATTGCTCAGTCATTTCCTCTTTCCAGATGTCTGATGAGAAGTGGAAGTGGTGACTTACCAGGGCTTTATTAAAGCTTCCTCATCTTTTTGAAGCATCCGCTTACCCTTTTCTGACTTTCTTCCCTTTTGTCACAAAGCCTAAGCAATGAAATGGGTTAAATATTCATAAACTTCTTCATTTAGGGTCAAGCCCATGGCTCACTAAAGGTTGGCTCTTCCAAGAGGACCAGACAGAACTTGAGGGCCAGCCAGAAGGGTGCTCGTTTCGGCACATGGCACGTTTTCCTCTGCTCCGGTGGAACACGTTATGTTCACAGGATTAGGAGTGCTGTGACTTCAGGCCTGAAATCTGCAGTCCAGAAATGTCCCTAGAAGATCACTAGTAAAACTGAACCTTGATTTAAAATCAGTTCATTTCAGTATTAACGAAAGCTTGAATCTAGAAGGATGTGGACAACGCTAATGTGAAACTAGTAACAGGAAAATGTATGCATACTTCCTGAAAACATCTATTGAATAGTAAGGTTTATAGGGCCATTTTAATGGCGCTTCAGCCTGTTTATACCCTGCCATAACAAAGCTCCCTTCAACTGAGATAATGTGCACATTTGGGATACTTAGTCTGCTTTCCTAAACCATAGTTGTCTCAACTATAGTTTGGGGGGGGATGGTTGCGAGGGCGGGGGGACAATTACTGTCGCCTACTGCAAAGGCAATTCCACTCCATGCATTGTATGACTATCTGCGTCTGCCCTTTCTCTGTACAGAAACCCGAATCAGGAAAATGGTCTGTGAAGAAGAAAATTTCCTTCTTCTCTAAAAGCCACTATTGTTGGTACCAGGATCCTGGAAAAAAACTTGGATACAACCTGGGAGATCAAATGGTAACAATTAAAAGTTGGGATGAGAAGCAATGCCACGGCCTGCAAAACAGATGGGTTATCTGCAGACAGCAACACAGGAATACTTCTAAGAGAAACCTCCTTTAGGAAATTAAGAGGTTTGGACAGGGCCACATTTGCCGATTCCAAAGCGCCAGGAATAGCTGCTTGTACTGTTCAGACCCAAGGCACTGTGAGGGATTTCATTCATTTACCAGTAACCTTCCCTAGTAGGTCTAACTCTAAACAGGACTGGTTAGGAGACGGGAAAACGGCTGGGATGAGGGGTGATCTACCAAGCCCATGCTTCCTCCAGCTGCAACTTGCAGAGATCCTCTTCTTTTGTATTTCATGAGCTGCAGCTTGCCTGCGACCTCTATTCCCTTTTCTATAACTTCTGGCCAGGAGTCAGGACCGTAAGTTGATTTCTTTGACGACTGAATGGGCTCAGACTTCCATAGCTTCCCACTTTAAATCACTAAGACAGCTGCAAGTGGATGCAGGCAAGTACCTGATCCCAAGAACCAGGGCCCCACGTATGTGTGTGAAACTGTTCCAGGTCTCGCCTTTCCTTTTTCTGGAGAACAATGAACACATGCAATTTTTAGTTTGCAAAGGGCCATGCTTGCATTCCCTACAACCCATATGGGTATTGCTTGTGACAGCATGTTGGGGGGGGGGGGGAATTAATCAAACTGTTACAGTTCTGATCGTTCATATTGGTTTATTTTTGTTGGCCTGACACCAGCCAAGAGAGTCTTCACATCCAAAAGGAAAACAATGAATTGATGCCTGCCTGAACTTGGAGGCCTCTGGTAAAATGGCCTGTGTAGCAAGAAAACCACTCCAGTTAAATAGACTAAGTTTCTGATCACAAAAAATAGCCAAGTTTATTTTTAGTGGCAAAGCCAGGTTACAGTCTGGCTGGTGCAGAATGAGATACTACTGCTCCATTGCTCCAGCTTCTTTTTCAAAGAGCTGGAAGTACGTAATGGTGATCCAAGAGGCCCCTTCCTACTACTGGTTCTCCCATCATCTCAGGGCTGTTGTCCCTCTTGCCTCGCCACAGTCATTTCCTGGGGGCGGGTGGTAGAAGCAGTAGCAGGGGATGAGACTCAGGAACAGAAACTGGGAAAAGCAAGTTAGATATCAGGATGTGATAACCCAGAGCAACAAGTAAAAAACAATAATCCTGACACTTTCCCAGCCTTTTAGGTGGGACAAGGGAATGCCATTCTCTATTACACCTTCCTAGGACGCATGAGAAAGGAGATTATAATATCCTTTATTTCATGTAGGGCCTAGACCAGTGATTCTCATCCTGGGATGCCACAAGATATTTTTACAGATGCCGCAGGAAGCTGCACAATATTACCACTGAGGTGTGCAAGCAACTACACTACTTACAAGATAGACACAGACATTTCAAACACTGACCCAAACAAGCTCTTTGGGTAGAGGTGCTATCTTTTATCAGACCAACTAAATAGTTGCAAAAAAGTTGTGCTTCGTGCTTAGACCAATATGCCTACAGCCAAGACCCCTGAAACATTAACTCAGAGCATTAAAACCCATTCTGCCCTGCTGTGGTCTTCTAGTCATTGAAACACAAGAGTTACATTTGTATTTTTCTGCAGTCAATTAGAGTAAAAACACAGTTGCCATTTCTTGAAGGGGGCCTTGAGTCTAGAAAGGTTGAGAACCATTGGCCTAGACAGATCCCATTTATACCAGTGTAAATATGTAAGGGACAGAGGATGCAAACTGCTTGACTGGTGTAGAATACAGGTGTCATGTCTGCAACTTGTCCCAGGAGAGCCATTGGATCAGGGCAAACCAACTATCACCCGTCTCCTAGTGGAAAATGCACAAGAGTAGCCTACAGTCTGAGCTATCCCCAGGATAAACCACACACCCATCTGTACAAACCCAGTTATCATTTATGCTGTTGTACAAAACCAAGACGGATGACACTTTACACACTTACCCATCCCGGCGCAGAGCTCACCCATCACAGCTACAGATATTTAAATTACAAAAAAAAAAATCACGATACTAAACCCACTCTTGACAAAGTGTATTAATGCTGTTTTGTAAGAGATACTTTACTCTTTGACCAACTCTGATCAGACTGCTAGCCTTCATCCTTTAAGCAGAACTTCTCCTGCATCTCAGGGATGAGCTCTCCCCAGAAGCTTTACCCAGAGGCATAACCCAACAGGGGCTGCAGCCAGGCTGTTGCTATTTGTGCCCCCCAAGTTAGCACCCCAGGATGTTGTTCCAATCACCTCCCCTCCCTTTTGTCATGCTACTGGCTCTACCCCCAACATATCGGATCCACCTGGACTAGATGGAGGTCTCAGCCTGGGCTGTGTGGAGATCATGCAAGGGGGCTGTGGGTAGGGGCAGTGAATTGGGCTCAGGATGCCCTTCATGGGCTCGAGTGCTGTGGGCACTGCACAACACCCAGGCTGCATCCAGCGCCCTCCTTCCTGCAGCCCACCAAGAAGCAAAAGGACAAGGGCAAGTGGCTGGTCGGCACCGTCAGAACTGCTGCTACTGGCGAGGACAAAATGCCACGTTCCCACAGCTATGCTATGCTGCCTTTCTGGCTTTGCCGCCCCTGGGGAGAATGGGGCTACTTGCCCCTGAAGCTGCTTTTTTCCAAACCTGCCGATTCCCTTTCTGGACAGGGAAGGGGACAGAAGTGACCCTGCTGGACTGGACAGTGGGGAAGAGTGCATGCTGCCCAGAGCCAACAAAGCTCCCTATAAAAAAAAGTCACAGGAGAGCACATGAGAGGCTGGAGACAAAACCTTCCTTCTGCCTCTGGCTCTTCTCAGCCAAGCTGCCTCTCCAAAGCAGACAAGGGCACCATATGCCTATGAAGGGCAAGCAGAGGTGAGGGGATACTCTCCTGTGGCAGAAGGACTGCCAGGAACAAGACAGGCAGGATAGCAAGCAATCTCTTCATCTGAGAGAGTGAAATGAAGGGTCCTGCTTTCTATATGGAGGAAGCACTAGTCCAGCCTTTTGCCATGGGGGCGGCCAAGGAAAGAGGATACACACTGCTCCTCCTGCCAGGGCTGTGCGCAGGCCGATGGCTCCCCTGCAGTGGATCTGTGAACCGTAGAAAGAAGAATCGAGAGTGTCCACACAATACTGGTCAAAAAAGTCTCAAAGCTGATATTGTTGCCGCTTTATTGGTTCCAGTTTACATTACATGGTCCTTTCCTCCCAAAAAGATAAGCTGGCATAGTTTAAGACTAAACACTGGAACAAGCGCGTCCCAAAAGGAATGGGCTATAGCTGATCCCTGAACAACATTCATTAGGGAAGGGATGGAAAGAAAAATAAGGAAAGGAAGCCATTCTTTCTGAAAGTTTAATGCCCCTTGTACATCTGCCCCACAGGAGTGGGAGAAACACACAGACCTCCCACTATCTGATTTTCAAAGGGGCTGGGCACTTCCAGCTCTGGACCCCAGGACAGGGCAAGGTGACTATGCTCTTCTGAGTCAGGCCATGAACAAACAGGAGTGGTAAACTCCTCCTTGCTCTGGGGGCCAGCAGGAACTGGGAGTACTCACACAGCCAGGAATAAGGCCCTCCACTTCTCCAGCAACCTCTAGGGCAAAGAAAGAGCAGCAGGGCTTTAGAAAAGGATGCTGCCACAAAATCCTGGATAGTGTTTCCGGGTCCCGTGCAATATCAGTGATAGGTGTGAAAACACCTACACAATTCACCAGATAAACCCAGAGTTCAAACAGGAACGCAAGCTACAAACAAGCCTGCCCTGTTGCAGTCACCAAGTTCTCTTTGCAATAGAAGAATTACTCTCTTATGCTTCTATCGTCAAAAAACCCCAAGTGAAAGCTAGGAACTGGCATTTTCCAAGGGGCGCCTCAAGTTTAAAAAGGTTGAGAACAACTGCTTTGGAAGAACAGTTAAGCTGATGGGGACATGAGCAAACGCAATAGGTTGTAGAGAAAAGAGCCATCATTCATTTCCACTGATGACACTCCCGCCTATACCTTTGAGCTAAGGGAAATAACTCCAGCATAACTGTGGCGTTATTAAATCAATGTCCAACCACAAAAGTTACGTACACTGCATTTTTGCCTTCAAAGAGAGCTTTACGAGTGTTAATTGCACCAAGGCGCACTGGGAAGAGAGTGGAAGAATACCCAGCATTCAAAATGAATGTCCCCCCTTTAAGAAACTCTGTCACTATTATTAAATAAATCGGAGCTGTAATGATAGAAGCGCCCAAGCAAGCAATGGTTACGTAATGAAGTTGCCTAGCCTCCTGGCCAATACAAAACGCACTAATATACTTCTCCTAAGCTGCAGGATGATAGACTCCCTGCCAATGCCGCTTCATAGGGTGTACAAGAATAACTTGCCTATAAGCCTTTGTAGAGATTAGGGAATGTAAAGGTGGGGATTAATGGTCTTGGTCGGCTCTCAAAAAAGCCACATGGAAGATGAGTTCATAGACAATAACTGCAAGGGGCTCTCTTCAAAGTTTAGGGTAAGTATCTGGCTGCACATGACTCGGAGCTTTTAAACAAGGGGCCTAAAAGTGACTGGTATGTAAGTCTCCAAAACCATAAATGTTAACTCCTTTAGATAAAAGGTAAAGGGCCCGTCTCTGCACAGCCCTGTGCGTTTAAAGCCATACAGTATCAATTCAAATGCTTTTCTGTTCTTCAAGGAAAAGCCAGAGAAGACAGAACTGCGTGCTGGTTTCTCATGTCACAAGAACCCTGGGCTCTTCTAGATACTACACCCAAAAAAAAGCAGCACAAAATAAGGCATTTATATCATCAAGTGAAGGGGGAAAATCTCCGATTTTTAAACCTGGCAGGAGACAGTGGAGGAAGGTAATTAAATGCAGGGGGAAGGGTTCTGAAAACTGTTGGTTAATAAAGCAGTCTCTTTTTATGCTACATATTGACTGCTAAGCCACAAGGCAAACAGGCAAGGCAACCAGCTGTTCCTGTCAGCTGTTTTCCTTTAATAGTACATGCATCAAAAAGGAAAGCAGCTTCCATTTAACTAAAAGCAAAAAGAAGAGAATAATGTGTTTGCCAAAAAGCCAGGACTGTAAAAGGTCTTCGAGTTAGAAATCTGCTTTTGCCAACCACCCTGCACTCCCTCAGCTCTGTACCTTTACCTGGAGATGTCTACCGAGTGTAGATACACCCAGGCAACTTTTTTCTGCAAGCAGACTCCTTCGTAATGTTGTCAGCTCCCACCATTTTATTATACATTGCAATATCCTGAATCCAATAATCCTAGAGACATGAGATTATGACAGCATCTCAGTTTTCATTTTAAAAGGCTTCTAGCTCCTTATGGGGTAAAGAAAGTACAAGATTATGAATGCTAAGAAGTCTCCAAGCTAGAAGAAAAAAAGATAAGAATCCCACAGTTATTTTTTAAGTTATAATGATTTAAGCAAATTGTGATTCTTTGGCAACTTAATTCGAATATTTTTAGAATAAAAAAAACCGTAGGCCTAGAAGAAACCTCCAGAGATCACATCTAGTCCAACCCCCTGCCCGAGGCAGGATCATCCCCATCCACACTGTCCTATATGAATCTACTGTCTAACCTATTAGCAAGACTACACAGGCAATCAAAACCTGACAATACAAGGCGCAACTCCCCAACCTACCACAGGTAAAACAGGGGGACAACAGTGGCCATTGTCCTGCTGCAGCAACAGTTGTTAAAAACACATTCGAGATCCAAGAAGAGGGCTAGAGGACAGCAGCCCCCCCCCGCTCCAGTCCGTACCGATCTAACCATGAGATAAAGATTCCTTCCTAAATCCATAGGTAGCAAA
Source organism: Crocodylus porosus (assembly GCF_001723895.1). Classification (NCBI taxonomy): domain Eukaryota; kingdom Metazoa; phylum Chordata; order Crocodylia; family Crocodylidae; genus Crocodylus; species Crocodylus porosus. Next base: position 680,644 of record NW_017728886.1, on the reverse strand, counting down.
CTGGGCTGATCCTGAGCAGAGGGGCAATGCCCTCCAGCCACAAATCTCTGGGCTTTAGTCCTAGCAAGAGCATTGGCAGCTTCCACTGAAGCCAGCCAGTGTTTCTGAAAAGGATCCCACCCCACCCCTCCACCAAAGTGTGTGGCAATGAGAGGGGGAACTCCTTCCTGGCCCCACGTGGCAACCAGCAAGGCCAAAAAGCATGGGAAATACTCATGTCCTGCTATGGGCATAGCTACTCCTCGATCACCCCCAACTCATGCCTGTCCAACCTAGTCCTGAACACCCCCAGTGATGGCACTGTTTCTACAACTTCCCTAGGCATTTATTCTGCTGCCTTGTCGCTCTAACGAAGACGTTTTTCCTGATATCTAATCTAAATCTACTTGGCTGCAACGCCAGGCCACTGGCTCAAGTCCTGCTCTCTGCAGCAAAAAAAGGAGGCGTTTCCCCTCTAGTTTATGGCAGTCCTTCAAGTATTTGAAGACTGCTATCATGTCTCCTCTGAAGTGCCTTCTCCATAGGCTGAACATGCCTAAGCTCCTTCAGTCTGTCCTCATGTGACTTGCTTTGCAAGCCCTTAATCATTCCTGTCGCTCCCCTCTGGACTCTAACTTCTCCTCCTTTTTAAAATGCAGAGCCCAAAGCTGCACACCATGCTCTAGATGAGGCCTATCCACTGCTGAGTAAAGAGGCACCACCACCTCCCACATCTTGCACCTAATGCTTCTATTGATGCCGCTAACAAAAATCGCATTTACCGCTTAAAGTTTAACAATACAGCTATCCAGAGCCTGTTACAAATTCTATTATGTATTAATTAGGGCTTATCTATAGAGGAAATGTTCAGAATAGGCACTGCATAATAGAGATTCCAAAATTAAATTATGCCAAGCTTAAAGTGCAGTTTTGTTGCTTAAATATTCACATGGGGCCTAGTATGAAATAGCTATCACATTTTAAAATTCACGTGATACCTTATTTTGCGATAGCTTCTGCAAGCAGATAGATTTTACAAGTTATCCCTTCTGGTGAGTGGCAGAAACCATTCCAGCTGGTGGGAAATGATCTGGCAGGAGTGGGCGAGACTGAATAGCAAAGGGATACTAGAAGGAAGTGGTGAATAATACCCCAAGGACATTCCCATGCCAAGCCTCAGATGGTCAATTTTGCAGCCCCTCTTGCTCAACATGTAAAGCGGGATGGCTATAGCCAGGCCCTGTGTGAACTGCTGCAAATTGGACCTTACCTCTTAAAAAAAAAAGAGACACCCTTCTTCCTCCCCCCCCCATATTCTGCACCAATACTTTACATAAGACTAAAAAATGTGGTAAATTCATTTCTTGTGTGACAACTTCATATGAAAAACAAAAAATCATCATGGCAGTGGGGTTACCTTAATAAACTCCATTTGATGTGAGCCACAGACATTTGCGGTTGCAAGCTGCACATTTGGCACCTAGGGACTGTTCACATACCAGCTGTGCTGCTTTATACAAAGCACCTCTATATGATATAAAACTGAACACCCACATTAGGGGTTGGACCAACATCACCTTCAGTAAAAACATAAGCCCTGCACCATAATTACACAGTACAATAAAAGCTGGTGATCAGAGCACATCAGGTAGCTTTGAACTGAGAAACAATTCTACTAGTAATTACTGAAATGAAAACAGTCTCACTGTTGATGCCCCATCTCCAAGTGTCAGAATTAATCCTCTGAAATAAATGAAACAGCTTTACTGGTCTTCAATTATTTTATTTTACCTGGTTATGCAAAAACACTGCAATGACTTGCATTTGAGAGCTCTCTTCCATATGATTATGAGGGCCAGCAACTTCAAGAGAATAAAATTAGAGACTCCAGGGACCATTCTGCCCCACTGTGAAGCATGAAGGACCTCACCAGCTACAGGAGACTTTCAGAGATTTCAACCTACAGTCTTCAGTTGGGTGGCAACACTGTGTCTGGTCATTGTAACTGATGGTTCAAGGAGCCTTCCCCCTGGACACATGCAAGAATCTGGAAAAGGCTTCAGCCAATTAAGAGATGGTTACAGAAGTGGGCCAATAGATCAATCAAGATGGAGAAACTCTCCTGGTTTACAGGCAAAGGGTTTTTTTAGGTTTTTTCCTCCTGTGGTCTGGAATCTTCCCATCAGTTTCTGGACAGTAGCCTCAACAACCCTGTTCAAACAGGTAGGATGTCTTTCATGACTACTGAAGCCAGGATGATACAGATTGTCAGGGGGCTCTTCAATTTGGGGTCAAGCAGGCATCAGAGGTGCTTGACCATCTGGTTCTTCCCAAACTGTTACGTACAAGGTGAATCTTCGAAGGACCTAGTATAGGAAAGGTCGAGAGCCACCAGTTTCCTGCATCACTGGCAGGCTGGACAACAGCAGCGCACTGTAGGCTATCCACAAAGACAATTGTAAAGGACTGGCTAGTCCATATACACCGAAATCCCTCCCAGCCATGCTACTTCAGAGTGGGCATGATCACCAATATTTAGTGAAATGCAGCAGCTTTCCACTTGCTTCAGTATGCATTCAATATGCTGGCTCCAAAGTAAAAAGGTAAACTGCTTGCATGTTTGGCTACCTTAGCAACTACTTTGCTTTGCACGTGCCTGAGCCGCCAAAGCTCGACTGCCAAATCTCCAGCCAGGCACTCATGGACTAAAGCAGGGCAGCTCCAGAAAGTTTGTGGTTGTGGAACTTGATCCAACTTGTGCCATCTAGCCAGGGACAGCTGTTTCCAAGTACAAATCTCCTAGGCATACAGCCTCCAGCCATGCTCTTACTTCAGTGCTGCCTTGGTGTACAACGGAGCCAGTAACACGGAGATCCTTCAAACATATGCATGCAAGCTAGCATGTGAACATGCAATTCCTGAAAAACAGTAAGAGCTGAGCCACCTCATCCAACTTAATCTGTAGTGTAAGGCATGGAACATATTTCTGGACCAGCACCTCCGACTTTGGACGATGCTGTGTTATTCCAGTTGGTCTGGATGGTACAAAGAGGCTGACTGTGTGTGTGCGCGTGCGTGCGTGCATTTTTTGGGTATAGATGGATCAATGAGATACTGTGACAATTAATTTATTAAGACCAGCTGCATTAGAGACACCCCATGCCGTTTCCATTGGTTTATGCTTATGCACAAATATCCCCGTTTAAAATGCAAGGCTACAGCTCGACATGCAATTCCTCTTTTAAAATAATGCTTAAAAGCATACAGCATTCAACTTTTCAGAAGCAGTTTGGGACATCTAAATGTCTAGGAATAAGTTGCCTTTCTGGTCAGAACTGCTCTGGAAAGTATCTAAAAAAAATTGGAAGTCAAATATTCCATTTATAAACACAAAGGAAAAGGGGCAGCATCATTCAGCAACCGTACTGCTTCAAAACAATATAATCATGGGGGAAGTGCAGGTAGGGCTCCCAGGTCACATCCAGTCCAAACTCCTGCTCAAGGCAGGAGCATCTCACTCAAGTTTAACCTGCTCTTAATAACCTGGAGACGCCACAGCCTCTCTGGGCAAATAAAAACCAAAATGAGGACATAGGGGTATAGGTTGTAGCCGTGTTGGTCTAAGGACATAGACAGACAAAGTTCTTTAGGTAAATCTGATATCTTTTTTAGACCAACTAAACAGCTGGAGAACAAATTCTTCTTTGCAAGCTTTCATGTACAAACACATTTCGTCAGGCTGAGGAAGCATCTGCAGTTGGTGCACGCTCTTCCTGGAAGGACTGAATGATGACAACGTAGGCACTGTGTGCAAGGCTCACTCGGAGCATCTTAGGCGTGAGTATGGAGTGGGGTTCAAACTCCCCCAACCAGCAGAACCAATTTCTCCCTCAAAGAGGTTATTTGCCAGACCAAAAACTTATTCCAGCATCCACTGCTGCCTCTGCCAGCCTGCGCCTAGACACACGTATGCCCATTAACAAATTTCAGAAAGTGCTTGAGGTCCTTTAGCCACTATTGGCTCCGTGTTTAACAATCGAGACCTTTAACACTAGCATAAAAACACTGCAAGAGACTGAAAAAGCAGGCAGCGATTATGTCCCTCTTCTCATAACCTGACTTATCAGCTCCTTGCATTAGACAAGGGTATTCTACATAAGCAGCGCCGACTTGTAGCGTTCAGTTTAGCAGTCAGTTCTGAAAACACAAGCTGTAAAACAATCGAGTTCTTCTGCGCTACTCTGAACTTCTTATTTTGTTGCTCCAAGCCATACATTGGGACAAATACACAAAACAGACCTCTGGGGGAAGCAGCAGCCAATTCTCTCTAACAGGAGACTCTCAGCGTGGCAATACAACTTTTTCTTAAAGAAGATCACAAGGAATTTTGTTCAGCTAAATTCAAAACAGGCAGCTGGCCAAGTGCTGCAGGGGCTTCATGGGATTCACCAGCTCTGAAAAGGGAGCAGCACTGTTCAGGGTAGAAACATTAGTTGGTTGTGATAGAAAATGGTGACTTAAAGAAGTAACTGCTACTATTGCATTAAATTCATGGCAGCTTCTTGATGACAAGTGGTCAGAAAATGGGGAAGCACATGCATCTGTTGCCCGTTCAAACTGATCGGTAATAGGGGAGGATGGGGGAGAAGAATCCTTTGCACACTAAAAAAATTAAGAGATTCACTCCAAAAGTGTTCCCCTGCTATGCAGGATCAGAGAAAAGGTAGGCTGACGGGATCTCATCAGGTCCAACCCCCTGTTCAAGGCAGGATCATTCCCATCTGAACCACCCAGCCAAATGTCTGTCCAATCTGCTCTTTAAAATTTCCAGGGCAGAAACTCCACAGCTTCTCTAGGCAGCCTGTCCTATACCCAAAAGCTTCAGCTCTAGCAGCAGCAACCCACGGTCAATTCTGATCCATTTCCACCCGATAATCTGGGACGAATTAGCTCATCCTGACAAACGCAGGAAACAAACATTTAAAACCACATCCCAAATTATTTTGGATCCTTTAGGAGGCAGAAATCTTTGAAGCAAACTCCTGCATATTTAGAAAGAGCCCTAGTAGTGGTGGATAACAACACTGGAATATTATTAGAGTTAAATGCTATATAAACTGTCTTATTTCTATATAAGGATATGCTCTCTGCTTATGTTCCAGGAAAATGTGCTATAATCAGTAAAGGCACTCCAGGAAAAAATAACTGGGACAAATTCTCTGCATGTTAGATAGAAAAGCAGGGTAGTAAATGCAGATTTTAGAGGCAGTTTAAGTAGACACTAGAGTCTGTCAGGAGCATCTGTAGAAGGCAGAGTAGATTTACACCCTATAGACTAACCAAAGCAGATTGATCACGGGGTTGAATGAAGATCAGTCCCCAGCCACAGCTTAGCTCAGAAAAGCAGTCTTGTGGAGGAATAGCTCCCTTTTTCTTGTAAAGAGTCTGCAGCAGTGATGAGATCTATGAAGAAACTGGGTTGTCCCCCCAAATTGCTGAGCATCATTCACTCATTACACCAAGAATGAAGGCAACTGCAGTGTATGAAAACAAAGAATCAAACACCTCCAGCATCTACAATGGGGTGAACCAGGCGTCTTGCCCTATGCTTTAACATCTACTTTTCATTCCTGCTTCTTCTTGCGTTCAAGGACAGCAATGTTGGCATTTATCTTTGAACCGTAACAGACAAAGGTTTGTTCAACATTGCAAGGTTTAGAGCAAAGATCAAGGTGAAAAAAGACTGGTATTGAGAGAGACTTCCTGTGTGCAGATGACACAGGCCTGGTTGCCCACAGTGCATCTTCCCTGAAAAATCTCTTGGGCAGATTTTGAGTCATGCACAAGCTTCAGGAGGGCAATTAGTCTCAAAAAGACTGCGATCATGTACCAAGAGATGAAAGAACCAGTGACTGACACCACCCTGGAGGATAAATCATGGTGTCATTGATGGTTTTTGCTACTTGGGTTCTAGAGTCAGCAGCCATTTTGACCTTCAGACTGAACTGACCAACAGAACTGGAAAAGAACTGGAAAAGCAGCAAAGAATTTCAGGCTATTACAGAAACGTGCCTGGAATAACAGCAAACTATCAGCTAAGGTAAAGATGTAAATCTATGAGACCTGTGTGCTGTCCTTCCTGTTGCATGGTTCCACATGAGATGAGATAACTGTGCATGACCCTGAAAATAAAGTGTTAAGACAGAATAGCAAACACAGAGGTACACACATAACAAATTTCAGAAAGTGCATAGGACTGACTCACTTAAAAACCACCATCAAGATGAGGAGGTTGCGATGGATCAGCCTTGGTCAGGAGAATGGGAGGAGACCGTATCCAAGAATACTTTGTACAGCAAGATTCAAGATGACTTTACAAAGTGGGGTTGCCCTTTAGGGCAGTACTGTGCTGTGTGCAAAACAGGATAAGAAGTCATTCAACTTCAGTGCAGAAAGCTGGGAGAAGCATGCAGAATCCTGTCTGGTCTGGCAGCGGGTGCAGCTCAACATGAAGCAGCTTTGATCCAGAGGGTGGAAGCAAAGTGAGAAAGAAGGAAGCAGTGCATTGCAAACTTGAACTCCTACTCAGACAACACATGGATCTGTGAAACTTGTCGCAAGCTGTGTCGCTCTCAAATTGGGCTCATCAGCCACAATGGGATTCATCATCAGGCATCTGACTAGACCTCTTATATGTACACCATGATCTAGAGGATCAGTGGTTGCCTACCTCCAGGTACGTTAAATTTAGGTAGCCCAATGCCTCTTCTTCCAAACCCAATTAGTGTAAAAAGAGCAGTTTTCATCTTCCTAAATGCATGCAGGAAGCCAGCAGAGAGGAGGAAGGGAGTTGCTGCTGCAGTCCAACTGCCATTGTATTTCTATTTCCGTTCTCTCAACAACAAATATATTCAACTGGGACTAAAAAAATGAGGTGCCGCTTACAAAACAAAGGCCGTGGTTCCTGGAGAGAAAGGAGTGAAAAAGGAGGTTTGGGTTCCTTGGCAGTGTTTTCAGGTGTGCTCAATTAGTTTTGAAAGAATGATTCATTTCCTTGTGGAAGCTACAACTGCAGTAACTAGGAAGTTATTGACCCTCAGCCAGCCAAGGTACTATGCACTCAGGCACAGGCAATTTCCCCTTGAAAGGGGAAGGAGAAGGGACTAGACAGATTCCTCTCTTTCTTGTATAGGCCATTACTATTAAAATAAAAGCACTCTGACCACACTCCTTTTTGGTAAGCAAGAAACAGTTTCTTACCATCTATCACCATACAAGACTCAGCACAGTATGCTGAAAAATCAGAGATCACTTACCTCTTTGTTCTGCTATTCAGGTAATGCTAGGACATCTACACTGCAAACTTAAAATGCCAGGCAGCAGTCCTTGCATACTGCTCAGCGCGCACAACCTTGCAAGCTGAAAACAGTGTAACACCACTCTCAGAGGAAGCAAGTAAGATGCCCAACAGTCCAGTTTTCCACCTTTACAAAGATGGTAAAGAAAGCAGGACAACCAGGTTTTCCCAGAACTGGTCAACTTCTTATTTAATTATCCTCGATTCTGACCTTAGAGAACTGCTCTCTGAAAAAGCACCGTTTCCATGTGAATGAGTCATGAAATTCACATTAATGTTTAATTAATGTATAAGAACATATTCAGGAGGAAGCGCCTTGGATGACCTTCATGCTGGCTGGTCATCCAAGGTCCATCACCAACATCAAGGTCATCCAAGGCACCTCCTCCCGAACATGTTCTTGTACTACCTGCTGCCCCACACCCAGCTGGTCTCCCAAAGGCAGTTACCTTCATACAGCCAGACACGGGAATGGGGAAGAGGCAATGAATGTTGAGTCAAACACGTGTGCCAGAATTAAGTACCTCAGGAAATAAGCCATTTGGGAAATCAAACAGGTGCTTCCACATCCTGAATGTCTGGAACAGCAAACACTGGGGAGGGAGGGGAAGAAAGGGCAAGGAAGATACAAGCAAAATATTCCTAGCACCTTTCTTGCAAGCCTGCCTTGAGTCTTCATTACATTTTTATGTCATTTCCTAGACAAAGCAGCTGGAAAGACCGACAATCAGTTTAAGAAAAAAAGCTTTGAGAGGCTGTAATTGTCACCCAAGACAGTGGCAATACTGTAGACTCATTAACTGCTCTACACCCACAGGACTGTTTAGCCAGGGCTGGGCAGACAGGCCAGAGAAAACAAAATGGAAAAGCTGCGTCTCGGGTGTGGGCACACGTGCTCCAGTGTTCCTAAGATTACGTGTTCTCTGTTCAGTTGCATGTCTCCTTAAATCCCTGGCCCGGGAAGGTAATGCACCATCTCCTCTAGTGCTGTCCAAGGCCAAAAAACATGCACAGAAATCAGAATCACCCCTCCCAGCCCTTCCCCCCCCCCAAGTGCAATAAGCCAGTCTATTTGGCATCCACTCAAATTGTTCTTAAAAATGGAAAATAATTCAAGATGGTTTGCCTTGTGCATTAAGGTGCTCCGACAGTCAAGCAGCTGCGCTCCTCGATTAGAAAGAAGCCAGTTTCTGTGATATTAGTTCACAAGTGGTTTCTGGAGAGACGTATTCCAGTCAGAATTGAATGAAACCAGTCTTTGCTCCCTCTATACCAGTAGCCAGTTAAGAGTCAGCCTTGTTTCAGAAAGGAGTATTTTAAATGAAGTTTGTCCCAAACATAAAAGGGAAACTACTTAAAAGCAACTGAAGTGATTGTAGGCTTCAAGGAAGGTTTGAGCCGACAGTTTTATTTAACAAGTCTTGCCCAGTACAATGGTTGACAAAGGCAACATTCACCAATCTGGTGAAATTTTGTCCGTTCAAAAACCTCAGTATTAACTGTAGATAGATACAGGCCGTGGCTGGGCCCTCTTCCTTATCTTATCTCTTTCCCTGGTTTCAGTATTGTTATGTGGATGAAGACAGGAAGCAGCCTACTGCATTCACCAAATGCACCCAAGTCTGAGGAACAGCAGAAGCTTAAAGAAAAGGGACAATTTTGTATAAAACAGTGATTTCCATGCAGCACCATTGATTCAGTTGTCATCCATTAAAATCTGTCACTTCTATTCACAGAGGAAACAAAGGTTACAGACTTCTAGTTCATGCGTAATCTGTTTGCTAGTACGTGCATACGCTCAGGGAACAAACTTGCCTACCCCTTAAACATCCTTTGTCTGCAGGCACACCAGTGAAGCAGTGCAGCTACATGGTACTATCTGTTAACCAAGAACAGTAAGTGTAGTATTTAAGCCTAGAGTAATAACAAACAGCTTGGGTTCGTTAATTCATCCAAATAAACTATTCCATCAAATCAGACCGCCTCCTCCCTCCTGCAAAAGACAGGCACTGTGACCAGCTGGGTCACTTAAACACCATCAACAGAGCAAGCAAACAGGCTGGGGTAAAGAACAACATCTGAGAGAAGCAGCAAAAAAGGAGAAGAGGCCAAAAACTTGCCAGAAATTATATTCTTTGAGCCACACATGAGTCTTGCTACTTAAAACTGAGCAGAAACCAGTGCCAGAAGCCACAAGGAGATGCAGCTTGGAGGATCCAAGCAAAAAAGCAAGCAAGCCTAAGGAGTTGTTGAGTGGAAGAGGAAAGGACTGAATTTTGTTAAAATGCTCCCAGCAGGCTTTCATCCTGGGAGCACCCCATGCAGAAGGCCTGGAGCCACAGCTTACAAATTCTACCCAAATGCAACTCAGCCAGTGGGCCAAGCGTTAGGAGACAGCACAAAGCCAAGCGCTACTGCTAGCCAAGCAGTTTCTGGACTCCAGGTGGTGGCCGCCTTCCCTGCTGAAGTTTCAGGACGTCCACATGACCAATTCCGTTTAAAACATTTGTGGATACCAGGCGTGTACTGCTCTACTTTTAAATGGGAAGTAGTTCATACCTTCAAAAGCAGATGTTCTCAATGTGTCCTTAATCTCCACAGACAGCTTATCTGTAAAATATAAATGAATACACAATTAAATAAGGAAACCAGAGTTTTAACAGACTACTAGGATGTCATAGAGACCACAATCTTATCAGGGCTCAGCAGGCCAAGTTTTAGTCTAAGGCTTCAAGTAAGCATAATCCATTGGAAAAGTTGCTAAATTTTTTTTCCATCTTTCCATGTCTGTAGCTCATAGTTTCATAGTTTCTAGAGCTTGATCTCCTTTAATTTGTTTTGTCACCCAATGGCTACACAAAGCAAAATAAGCTTTTGATTACCGACCCATTCCTGAACACTAATAGTTTGTGCATTTACAGTACAGCATGGAGCACCATTTGTACAGCAGCGTCTGATAAAAACTAGATGGCACCATTCAAGCCATTCAGATTAGCACCAGAAGGGACTACTGTGATAATCTAATTTGAACACCCATGTAGTCCAGCCCATAAAATCCCCAAATTAAATCCTTCTTTAAAATTAGAGTTTATCTTTTAGGAAAAAAGGAAAAACCTCTCAGCTCAATTTTAAAACTGGTTTCTGATCAAGTAGGTTGCTGGCTATGAAAGCTTATGCCTCTCTGAACCAGTCAGTCGTCAAGGCACCTGCCTGCCCTGCCTTCTGCCCGATTTTAAAACTATAAATGATGGGCAACCCATCATTATCCTTGATAATTAACCACTGTAACAACTTGCACTTGCTTAAGTTCATGCATTTTTTTCTAATTTGAACTTTTCTGGCTTTAACTTCCAGCCCTGGATAATTTTATACTGCTGCTGGTTTGATTGAAGAACCTGTGCTATCGAAGTCCCGTTCCCTGTAATACAGGTACTTATACTGATCATGTCACAGCCTTCTCTTTGACCTCCAGTAAGCTAAATAGATTCTCTTTCCCCCTGAGACAGGTTTCCAAGTCCTTCAATAAATGCTTGCAGTCTCTCAGACCCCTTCCAACTGATCAGTACCCTTGAAACTGTGGATATCAGAACTGGACCAAGTATTCCAGTTACTTACAGAAGATATAGAAGCAGGAGTAGGGAGACTATACAATTTTCCTGTTTCTATATCCAAGAATCACATTGGCCTTTTTTTGCTACATAATCATACTAGGAGCTAACTTTCAAGTAATTGTCCATTAAAGTTACTTTTTCTAGGCCACAGATTCCTAAATTGTGGTCAGTCACTAGTGGTCCAAACACTGCAGACTCAAAAATGTTGTTGCTTCTCTTGGTTTCTGGTTGAGAGAAGACTGAGCAAGAAAAAACAGCACAAGCAACATTTCTCAGAAAGAACACCACCCTTAAACACGAGAGAGAGCAGAAATGCATTGTGCCTTCCCAAGTGCTACTGTTTTATGTAAGCAGTTGTTCTACGTGCCACAGGTATGCCAGGAGATTGTGAATAAGGACAGGGGTCAACACATGACGAGCTGATAAAATGATGACTACATCATGAAAACATCCAAGAAGCTGTAGGCAGCTTGCTTTTATCCTCAATTACTTTATGCCTCATTGTTTCATGTGTTTATATACTGAAAGAACACGCCGCAGCTTTCCATACAGAAGTGTACGTAGCATATCAGCTGATGAAACCCTAATCAGAGCTGAAGGTCAGTGAAACTCTTCATAAAACAGTAGAGAAGTTGGGCTGGGAAGCACCTCCAGATATCATCTAGTCCACCCCCTGCCTGAGGCAGGGTCATTCCTATCCAAGGCATCCTATACACATCTATCATCTAACCTCTACCGTTAGTCCTGACATGACACAAGACATCACACCCGAACCCACCACCAGTAAGGCAGGGGGACCACAGCATTGGTACCATTGCTCCCCTCAGTCACCTAGTGCCCAAAAGGTTCCCAGACATTTCACGTGGCAGAACTTACTTCAGAAGTGAAGACAACTAAAGACAAAAAAACTTCTTTTACTGCACTTCAGGCAAGAGCTCGCACTTAAAGGCAAAACAGAATATATCCTTCCATGCCAACACTGGGGAATGCTTACATTCCCAGATGTTATAGAGCAAATTTGTCCCAGATTCTGGGAGCTGGATATTTGTCGGCTTTGCCCTTACATTACTGAAACTATGCCCCAATACTAGTACTGGAAGGCTGCTCCAGAAACTCATTCTGGAATGGTTAAAAACTTCTCATTTCTAACCAAAATATACTCCTGGCCAGTTAATATCCATTTGCTTTTGTGTGAACATGGCCCTTAGCTTAGATAACTCTTCTCTGCCGTTTGCTCACCCCCTGGCATATTTAGAGGGCAATCAATCAAACCCTCTTTACAGCCTTCATTTTCCGGACCAAACGAGCGAACTTGTAGGAAGACAGGCTCTTCACTCCCCTCAGCATCTTCACAGACCTTTTCTGTACCTGCTCCAGTTTGAAGTCAGTTTTCTCCATGGGCAAGCAGAAGGTGAAGACGCCTGCTGGCTTCTCTCATCCAGGAATAGCTAGGTTCTTCTGCTGTTAGCGGCATTTGTTCTACAGTCTTCCCCTCGGAAACTGAAGTCTCCCATGACGACACTGTTGCGCTGCCCTCTCCAGCAATATTAGTAAGACAGACCCTAAAGCGTGGAGCAGACAGCTAGCACAGTACCACAAATCCTGTCACATTCACCATCTTTCCCCAAAATGATTTTGATACAAGCCAGTTCTTGTTTATCCATGTTGACCCTTACTTCCTTACAGCCTATCACTTCATCATGCGCCATGAACCCCTTCCCTCTATTGCTGTCTGTCCTAAACAGCACCTTTGCCATCCCAGCCACGATGATCACTACTCCATTGCCTTTGTTTTCTCTACAACACCCAGGTTCACATCCTCTCCTGGCAGTTCGACTTCCCTTTTCGTTGTCCAGGCTTCTTGCATTACAGCAGAAACATTTCAGTTGCCTTTGCTTAATTTTCTAGCCAGGTATCGACTACTTAACTACTGCTCTTGGGGGTTTTGTTGGGTTTTTGCTCCTACTGTTACATTCCTGCAGAAGGCAGAGCAGGTTAATCTCCCGGGCTCCACCTTGTTCAGAGAGAGGCAAGCTTTCAGAGGCAACAGCCTAGCATCTGATGAAGTATGAAAGCTCAAGCCTCTCTAAACAAGTTGCTATTTAAAACATACCACTACCAGGCCTTCTGCCCGGCTTCAGACTCACGCACCTAACTAACCTCCTTTACATTCCTGTATTCATTGATGTATCCTCATCACATATAGGATGCATTTGGTAAATCAGGACACTGCTTCTTACAGTCCCAAAATGATGTGCATAATCCTTGCTACTGTGGGTGACAATTGCCCTTCCTTGCCATGCTACCACTTTCTTTCTGGGCATCAAGTGCCCATTTGTTCTGGCAATAAGCCAGCCTGGGTTGTCCCCTGCCTATCCCACCTGCTAATAAAGTAACCTAATGCCACTTGTTAAGCACGTGTTGAACAAAAAGGCTGCTCCCAATACACAAATGAGAATATAAGAAATGCCACACTGAATTCTGCAAGTCCTCTTAAAAAAAA
>NW_017728886.1:660118-666824 GCF_001723895.1 Crocodylus porosus | reverse complement strand
CAAAAGTCATAAGAGATTCCCCAAACTACCAAATATTTTTCAGTGCCCTTCAAGTCCACAAGTCAAGACCATCTGCTTCCCTATATCCTGGAGGCAGTCAGACAGACCTTTAAACACTTGGATTTATGTCTTCTCGCCTTCATGTTTTACTTCTTTATCCCAAGATAGGGATTTTCTTCTAACGCTTGCTTTGCATTTGAGGGAATCGCACTAACACCTCACTAATACTGAAGTTAAAAGGGAAGGACGCAGCACAGGTGCAATGTTCCACATGTAAAGCAGTGTCACTGTATATTGCGGCATGGGTTTAATTCAAATTTTGCAAAGTCTGATCTATCCAACCCGTGAGAGTGGTCATGAAGCCCACAGGTGCCTACATCTTCCATTTCCACCATATTTCTTTGCTAGAGAAAGGAAAAACCTTCTCCTGCCACTATTCCCTCTCCTGCCAAAGTAATATAAACTGCAAGTAGTTTGCATCAGCAACCTGAAAGCTAGGAGAAATTAAGAACACATTTTTCCCTTGGCTAGCACTTCCTGCTTATTCACGATGATCAATCTTTCCCAAGGTTGTCTAAACTGATCGGTAAAACAAACCAGTGATGGCAAAAATGTTGACTTAGTTCATACAGCCAGGTACCATCACCAATATAGATGGGCAGGAGCTTGACAACAGCATGGTGGTGCCAAATGCTCTTTTACATGAAGCCCACCCTGTCTAGAGAGAAGAAACAACAACATTTCAAGCATCAGGAATCGGACTTGAATGAAACCATGTTGTGACATATCCACTACTCCTAAATATCAGGATCAAAGAATAAATTGCATAAGGATCCTGGAGGACCAGGCAATCTCACGCGGCTCGTTAGCGGGTAAACCAGACACAGGACTCTGACCTCTGGCTGACCTGGGATGCAGAAATCAGAAGAAGAAACTGACAACATGACAAGAGCTAGAACTGCACAAGACAAGAGATGGGCAGGAAAAAACAGCCTAAAAGAAATCATAACCAGAAACAACCTTCTAATACAACCCGGAAGACAGAGTGGCTTTTCCAGACAATTGCCAAAAGCAGGTCTTGAATTTCTGAAGGGCCTTAATTGATGTGGTCAGCGGCAAACATGGCCATTAGTAAAATGTTCCTTTCTTCAAAAGCCCACTCAAGCCACTTTCTACACAGCCAAACGTTTTACTTAATTGCTGCCTTGGTAAAGAGAATGAATGCCTGCTGCTACCTGCACCAATTTGAACAGTACATTTCTAGCACACAGCCTTTGCACTTCCTTTACTACAGAAATGTAGTCAAGACGACCAATATGAATTAAAAGCAAGATGCAGATTTAAAACAAAGTACCTATTCCTGACTAACTTCTTGTATGGGGGGCTCCGACTATGGGAGGAATGGCACTTTATTTCCAGTTAACTTAATCCACCTCTCAAATATTCTATAATATTTCCCTGTGGAGAAATACCCTCAGAGTTAACCTAATTACAGTCTGGAATAGAATTACTGATCAGCAAGACAACTGCTGGAAAAACTGGCTTGACAAAGCCTTGGCTGAGATGATGTAGTTGGGGCTGGTCCTGCTTTGGGCAGGGGGCTGGACTAGATGTGACCTCCCGAGGTCCCGTCCCACCCTCACTGTCTGTGATTCTAGTGTTTGAGGTCCTTTCCAGCCTACTTTACAAAGAGAGTACGTAGTAGTAGAAAAGACCCATCACAGCTCCAAGTTTGATATGCCACCCGTAAACCAGACAGGCATCATTGTCTAACAGTCCACCTACCTATTCTTTGGACAGTGAGAATAAAGGAGCATCCACCGCTGAAAAGCAGATTCTGAAGACTCACCCAGTTTGTGTAATAAAAAATTAAATCAACTCAATTACATGCATCCCAGAATGAACAAGGTCAATTTCTACCAACTAAGTCTCTCAAACCAGAGAACACAAGTAACCCAACCCTGACCAACAGCCACCTAAATTAGCATTAAACAACCTTGCTGGGAAAGTATAGGGCAGTGATCGTTAACCAGGGTGTTGCATCACCCTGGGGTGCCATCAGATCCTTTTAGGGGTGCTGCACAACAAGAATAGGAATCCATAGTGTCCAAAATATTCTAATCTGCTGTGATCTTCGAGTCTTTTTTAAACAGAAGAACTGCTCTATTATTTTTCCATAGTTGAAGAAGTGTGATAGGCAAGGAGCTGGTATTTTCCAAGAGGGACCTTGAGTCTAAAAGGGCTGAAAACCGCTGGCATGCGAGAGTAACAACTGGAATCCCAAGGCAGCCTGATGTCCACAGTCTCCAATATTAACAAGATCAGACACTAGAAAGGGCCTGATTAAACATCAATACAAGTAAGTGAAGAAAAGCTCCATCACTTTCCTTTCCACTTCCATAGGAAAATCCAAGAAGGGGTCTTAGTCCATCACCTTTGTTGTCAAAAAGAAAAGCTCTCTTGCAAGTAGGTTCATAAAAGTGCAACAGCAATTTCATTAGGAGCTTTGTTGTACTTTTTTTTTTTTTTTTTTTGTCAGCTCAGGGGGATTTTAACCCCTAGGCTGTCTACATATTAAACACGTGAAAACTAGTTTTAGGCACTTTAAAACTATGCTCCCCAGCCAGGTGCATCTCTGATCTTCGTTACCCAGCTCATGCTCCATAAACGTGTGGCTACTTCCCAGAGACAAGCTGGCCAATTCCAGTCCTCTAGCATCCCAGGATGCAGTGTCCCCTTCCCCCACCCTCCTGTTCTGTGTGGACAAACTTTCCACCCCCTAAACTCTACTGCCTAGGAGGTGGTACTGGCACCAAACCAACTCTCCCTCCTGCCCCTGGGGGTGTGACCTGGCCGGACACCTCCCAGGGGCACAGACTGGGCCACAACAGAGGCCGGACCAAGGCTCCCATGAGTTGGGGCTTCCCTCCCAGGGTAGACAGAGGTAGTGTCCCTATGAGTTGGGGCTACACAATCTCAATTTATTAAAATGAGAGACTCTCTTTAAAACTTACTTCTTTCCTCTCTTTCATTTCATCTTTTAGCAGCTTCAATGGCTGACCTTCCTTTTACCACCCAGCCCCCATTCCTACTCATTGCCTCTCCACCTCCCATTTCCCATCATTTCACTACTCAGTCCCCATCATTAAACTCTCCCCTTCAAGCCCCATACTCTGGTCCTCCCCAACCCGTTTCTCTAACCCCCGCCCAGAGCAGTGATACAGCTCTGAGTTGCCCTTAGAGGGCTGGTGCAGCTTGTATCTCCTAGTCAGGTCCCTGCTCCCCAGCCCTCTAATGAAAAGGCACAGATGTGCAAGTCAGGGACAGTCAGACAAGGTTTTCAGCCTGAATATGTAACGCCCTTAAAAAAAAAAAAAAAAAAAAAAAAAAATCAAGCCAACACTAACACCAATTAATATTTGAGAAACAGAGTGTAATGTGTAACAAAGCCCTAACACTCCTAATTTCGTTTAGCCCTCGTGCCAAACCTAACCCTAAAGTCAATCTGACAGCTTGTGATTCCTACCTTTTGTTGCCAAGAATACCCAAACCTATTACACAAACCCAAGAAATCTGCAGAATTAACAGAAAAATAAGTCCAAAGGGGCTGACAGCCCCCCAAGACACTAGGGAGAGGTGCATCAGCAGCCCCAACAACCAAGATATTCCCAGCAGCTACAAGGGCTCTTTGTATCGACCTGAACAAAACACTCTGCTTTCCTGACCTGCTGAAGGTGGCCACCTATTCCGACAGATGCTCCTTATCTTTAAGGTCCTTTGTGCAAAGTTCCTGGCAGAGACTTTACAGCTACTGGAAACTCCACATGAAACCACTTGTTGCTCAAAAGAGCAAGTTTTCTGCCACACATCACAGACTCCAGCAAGAGAATCCAGAGCATCAGCCACCTCCCTGAGAAAGCCATACTTGCAATCATGGATGTCACCAGCCTGTAGGCTAACGTCCCACACCATGACGGCACACCTACCTGCCTGCCTGACACCTTCAGGAACATGGAGTACGCTCAGATTCGTGACAACATATTGCACAAATCATCCACAACTTCACATTCAGCAATTATCACTTCTAAGCCATGGGCATGGCTATGAGCATCCGCCAACCTCTTCATGAGCCATCTGAGGGAAACATTTCTAGAAAACTGCACTAAAACCTGCATTACATAGATTATATTTTCATTATCTGGACTGAACACCTAGACTCACCTGTTGATTCCCACCACACATTTAAACCACCATCACCCTTCGATCAAACTCCAATACTAAAAAACTTTCTAGATACCACAGTCTACGTCTGTGATAGCATCCGACAAACCTCTATATACAGAAACACCCATGGGCCACCATACCTACAGCCACAAGACCAACAATCATCACGAGCACACCAAAAGAGCTGTAATCTAGACCCGCATCTGCTCTGAGAACACCTGTGATGCCCATCGACCAGCCTAAAATTTGCCTTTGTACAAGGATGCTCCAACCAAGAAATAAACTGTTCACTTGAAAGAGGTATCTAAATACCCCACAGTAACCCACTACAAACCAAAAAGAAAACCCCCGTGGCTGCACACCTCTGCTGTTACCTACCACCCCATGCTGGGACTGAGGCAGAATTACACAGCTACAGCCTATACTCAACAAAAATGAAACCTTGAGAGAAATATTCCCAGCCCCTCCACTGCTGGCTGTCAAACAGTGCCCCAGCCGTACTCAACTCATTGTCAAGAGTGAACTCAGCACTACCCAGCACACAGCAAGTGCTGGCGAGAAAGACTGAGCCTGCTCAGCACATCTCCACTGTCACTACTGTCACCACCTCCATTGAAAAACAAAACAAAAATAAAAATTCATGGTTCTTATACATGTCTTTCCCAAAATGTGATGCACCTCATCCAGTGCACTAAATATTCTCATGGCAACTATGTGGGTGAAAACAAACAGCATCTATGCACCAGGATCAACTCTCACAGAAAAATACAAAGGATGGATCATTTCTACCTGGGAGAACTTTTACAATCTTTGCTCCTATGCCCAAGGAAGGGGTACTTTGTGCCCAAAAGCTTGCAGTTAAAGAAATTGTTCCGCAAAAATATTACCTGCACCACGAGTTTCAATTCCTAAAGGATGGAGATGTACACACGCCATTAGAAGCATATTTCTCATACAACAACTATTCCCTCTCTGACTTTGCAATCCTTGTGCTCAAGGGAAATCTACCTTTTAAAGGCAAACTTGGAAAAAAAATTCATAGGCTGAATGGACACCAAGAACAAAGGACTACATGCATTTGATATTGTTTTTACGGCACATTATAATTTTACCCGACTCCTGAATTCTTTCCATACTGGAAAGGTGAGACTGGTCCTCCCTTTTGATAGGCTTTGATCACCAGTAATCAGCTTCTTTTCTTCTGCTAAATATATGTCTGCCACCCCTGAGAATTTCCCCTCCCCACTCCTGTTTGGTTTTACTTGCTGTGCTTGGCTCCTCCGGGATCAGACATGAGGAAGAGCACCATCTTCAAACAGCTTCTGAATGCAACTATCCCAGCCACCTAGTTGGACCAGTAAGAAAGATCACCCTAAAAATCCTTGCCTCACTTTCTGGACCATCACTACACCACTCTTACACTACTAAAAAACCCACACCACCTTAAAATAGTCATCCTATAAAGGGGATAAGAGTTTTCTAGATGTTTCGGGGGAAGCTTTATTAAAAGAGAACTTAATTTTCTGCTGCAAAAATCCCAAGTGGGAAGAACCAGATGAAATGCACTGTCGAGCCTCTTCAAACAGCTGGTTTTTGATGACATGTATGGCAGCCGAGGAGGTTGGAGGGACAGGGATTATCCCTTGAAGAGCACAGTGCCTCTTCACATGATCTGACGATCCTAGCATTTTCACCTGGTGATAGATGTGGACGCTCAGGAACGCCGCGCTGCCGCACACTGTCATTACACACAGGCTTGCTGGGCAGAGGAGACTCCCTCACCCTCATTTGCCTCAGACCCATGATCTTTAATAAGCTTTTGTACAGGCCTCTCTCTCCGTCTCCCATCACTGCTAGTGAAGGCAAAGCACTAGAAAAGGCACCGCTGGCCACACTGGCATTGCTATGACCAGGGCCCAAAGCAACCAGCTCCCCAAAACAATCAGGTCTTCTAGAAGAAAGGAAAAGCCAAGTTCCCACAAGACAGAGCCAAATACAAAAGCTGGCCCGCTTGAAGGTGCTAGTGAAACAGCAGCAGCCTATACTGCTGGTTTTATTTCATTTGCTGGTTTTTGTTTTGTTTTTTAGAGCCTGGGACCATACAAATTTTGATCTGATGTTGTAGAGAATGAAGCCTAAAGAGTTGCAAGAAAGCTAAGGATTAGATAAATCAAGGTTTAGAGAGTATAGGAAGAAAGTTTTAGAACAATCCCTAGTTGAAGGGGAAGCTAATTCTGAATGCAGACGTTTGGCACCAACCTCAGAGAAGCCTCCACTACTGACTTAAAGTATAATTAAATGTCTCAGGGCCGATTTAAACAAGTATCAAAAGGCCACTGGGATTTGGACTGGGGTTCACTGATGCTCCTGCTGAGAGCTAAAGAGAAAACCCAGGCTACAGGCTCTTGCTTCTCTGTTCAGGGTCAGACCAATAAATCACCACATTTGGTTTTAGGAAGGAATTTACCCAATGACCAGATCA
>NW_017728886.1:657646-660018 GCF_001723895.1 Crocodylus porosus | reverse complement strand
CTCCATAGCTGGGAGCATGGCTCCCTTCCTTGGATCTCTGCAGCACATGTTAAGAAACTCCTTCTGGTCCGGTGTCCTGCAACAGCAGGACACTGGCAACGCCTTCACACCCCTGCTTTACCTGTGGCAAGTTGAACAGTGTTTTTAATGTTTCATGTTTGGTAGTTCTGGTTGAGGGGTGTTCCTAGGAGGAAAGAGAAAAAAAAATTTCAGACAAACCCTATCTAGGATGGTTTAGGCAGGAATGATCCAGCCTTGAGCAGGGAAAGGGATGGACTAGACATGACATCCTAAGACCTCTTCCAGCCCTACTTTTCTATGATTCAATTTACTTGGCTTCTTCGGGGAGGGGACTGGTTACACATCATGAAAGGTAGAAAGATAGAAATGTTCATTTTTGGTGCGCATTTAAAAGCACTATTAGAAAGAGCATCCAACAGAATTAGACTACAGTAAATGGATAAAAATATAAAAGCTACAGGAAAAGCAGTTTTTAGACAGAGGTTGCAAAAAACCAACTAACCCCAGTTAACCAGTATTAGCACAGAGGTATGTCAAACAACCTGCCAGCGTATCGGACACTGTACTCTACGGAGAGCACCAAGAACTCGGGGCTGAACAATCACTTCGCAGACCTCGCTGCTCTTGACTGCTAGCCAGCAGCAGGCATACCAGAGGAAGGTAATTCAATAGATACAGCTGATTAAGAAAAAACCCCTCCCAGATCACATGGCCCAGGCCACTAATCCCACCTGTATTTGATCTAATTGCTTCACAACACAGAATGCTTCCATAGTCTGAGCCAAACACAGGACTATGATTATAGCTTAATACCCGCCTCCTTCAATCTCATCATTTCTAGGTGAATCAAATGACCATTTGATTACCATTGGGCAATCATTAATAAACTGGAATCAAAACTAGAAACCTTTCATATTTCAACTCCAGCCCAGTGGTGAGCAGCCCGAGAACCTTTTCTTCACTACAGGTCACTAGACAGATCAAGGAACATAGTAATATTAAAGAGATCACACATGAGAAAAAAAAATCTTGCATTAGAGACTTTAAGTACATACACTGCCAATTTCTTGGGAGTTACACTACTTGCTCAGGGCTCCACCCTTAACTGCACCTCTTTTTCTCTTTTTTTGCAAAAAGATAAAAGACAAACCCCAGGACAGATAGGTCCCTCAAGTCACCGAGTCCAGTCCTTCATGACTGCAGTAACCACATCACAATCCCACCCCATGCCCCACCCCCAGAAGATCTTATCCAAAAATAAGCAGAACCTGTGTGTCTATGATTCACAAACCTTCCCCAACTAGGTTGCATCCTTTCCTTCTAAATTCTTGACACATCTTTCTGACGTCACCTTGCAGCTAAGCTGGAGCTCCCCATCCTCCTCCTTCACTTCAGCAGAGACCTGCACCCATCTTCCTTCCACACCCTGACAATTATGCCCTTTAATTCTGGCTGCCTCTGACTTAATCATCTCTTGGCTCACACCTTAAGGCAGTCTTCCTACACATCTTCATAACTCAACCTTTCTTCTGTCCATGTTACTGAAGCGCTATCAAGAACAGCCTCAAACGCTAGGTTCTCTTCTCCAAGTGGATTTGTTTCCTCCTATCCTGCCCCTTGCAAATAAGAAAAGCTTCTAGCCAAAAAAACAAGTGAAGAATATCATAATGGTGGCTCTTCTTCCACTTACCTTTTTAGCAGAGAGAACTGAAACCTCATAAAAGGCGAGGCAATTGGCCGGTTGCAATCACTGCTCTCAACTGGCCAAGGAAACTCCACGCCCTATTCTTTTTCATTGCGCTGACTCTTGCACCCTCCCTCCCGCCCTGGTTTCATCCCTCTTGAAGGTCCTCTTTTAGACTGCAAGGGATTTTGCGTCTCCCATCACTTAACACAAGAGGGCCCTGTGCTCGAGAGCCGAGGCACTACTGCAACACAAATGTTAAATATAAACAGCACTTCCCCTTCGCAGTTCCCACAGCTTCCTACTAAAAGCTGCACAGCTATACAGGAGCCGGAGCATTTTGTGAAACTTTGCTCTGAACTGTACGAGGACAACCGTGGCCAGGGGCCCTAAAACTTTCATTTTGTCTAGTTTTAAAAATATAAACTTCCAAATACTCAAAAATAAAAAACAACCATGAAATAAATAAAAAACCACAGCATAATAAGTAAATAAAAATAAGTAATAAAATGAACATGAATGATACCATAAAAATAGGGTAAGATCCCCTACCCTCCATCAATGCTGACCTCGTGAAGGAACACCTTGAGAAGCTGGATACCTTCAAGTCAGCCGGCCCTGACAACCTGCACCCGATCTTCAAGAAAGGGAGGAGAGTGGATCCGGC